>NC_053395.1:26384794-26691669 GCF_905171765.1 Bufo bufo | reverse complement strand
TCGCTGGCCAGCTCGGCCCCGCATCCACATCAGCTTGAGAAGTCATCAAACTTTCACTTACAATGGCCTCAATTCAAAAACACGTCTCTGTGAATAATCCGTCATCATAGTGCCGGCCGCACGTTCTCTGGTTGCCAAATTGTTATGGTTCCCTCTAGAAAGGTCGCTAGATGTTCGCACCGTCAAGAGGTCCGCCGTTTCTTAGAGGTATCTCCTAAAAGGTTGTTAAAGGAAAACAGAAAATGAAAAATGGCCAGACCAATTACTGCGTCCCCCTGTGTCCTATAAGGCGCAGCCATGGATATCACGTCTGCCTTCCTGTCTGCTCCCCGCAGGGCGCACAACACAACTTTCCCTCCTTGCAGCACATTCTTTAGGTTGGTAACAACCACAGCTGGTTGTGTAGTATTTCACAGGCAGCGGGAGCGTGCATGGGGCCCTCAAACAACTATACAGCTTTTCTTCATTACTGCAATTTTTACTGGCTCCATGAGTATGATTTATACACATTCGGGGCCGGCGTTAGAGGGGGGGTGGGGGGGGTCAAACTGGGCAATTGCCCAGGGCCCCCATTGTCTAAGGGGCCCCCTGCTTCAGTGCTGCTGTTCAGCTGAACGTCCGAGGAAGCAAACAGGCGAACAGCTGCACTTTACAATGCAGTGTACGGTCTCCTCACTCACATATAAGAGAAATCATTAACCTAGTGCTGACAGGACCTGCCATAATGTCAGATGCAGGAGGCGGAGCTCAGCAGAGAAGAGGAGATGAAGGACCTGTGATGACCTCACCATCATGTGACTAGAACAGGAGGCGGAGCTCAGCAGTGCAGTAAAGTAATGCAGAAGTATGGATTCAATGTAAGTGCCAGAGAAATGCTGGGAGTTGTAGTCCTCTCCTCTTATACCTCCTGTTATGTAATATCAGAGTACATTAAAAGAGGAGCTATGAGGAGAGGACAACATGGTATGTAATATCAGGGCACACTATAAGAGGAGAGGACTACAATTCCAGCAGGTCCAGGCCATTATTATATAATATCCGGGTACATTACAACACCCTGGATATGCTGGGAGTTGTATACCTTCTCTTATAATGTAGTCTGATATTACATAATAACTGCTTTGACATTCTGGGAGTTGTAGTCTTCTCTTATACCTCCTCTTGTGATGTACTCTGATATTACATAATAACGGCTTGGACATGCTGGGAGCTGTAATGTGCTCTGATATTAAATAATAGACATGTTGGGAGTTATAGTCCTCTCCTGTTATACCTCCTGCAGTAATGTGCTCTGAATTAGATGGATAGGGAAGGGTAGTCATCCGCCTAGGGCGCCACTTCGCCCCATAAAGGGGGGCGCACTCATGGCCGTCCAACTTCACAAGCCTCAGGGTGCTCAGCCTCAAGCCTGTGAGGCATTAGAACAGAGCAAGAAGCCGCAATGACATCACTGCAACCTCCTGCTCTGATGATGACATCATCACGTGAGACCCGGAGCAGGAGTGGTGATGTCATTGGGACTGCACGCATCAGTACGCAGCAACGCAAGCCACAGATAAAACTGGTCTGCATCGCAGACAGCGGCAGGGGGACGGGAGGGAGGCAGTTTTTTTAAATTTTTATTATACTAAATGTCCACACTGCTGGGGGCACCAGGGATGGGGGGAAGGAGATCAATATATATACTTGGCACTACTGGGGAGGAATGGAGGAGCATTATATAAACACTGGCACTACGGTGAAACATTATATATATTGGCACTATGGGGGGAAGCATTATATATTGGAACTAGTGGGGGGCACTACAGGGGGACATTAGAGCCATTATGGTTATATTATTACTACTAGGGTACTGTAGGGGCATTATTATTATTTGACGCAATATGGAGGGCATTGCTACTAATGGGGGCTATCTTCGGGAGTATTATCACTAATGGGGTCACCATTACTAATGAGGGCAGTCTGGGTGTATAGTATAGTGTTTGTGGACGGACGGGGGGTGGGGGAGGGAGCACAACAGGCACAGTATTGGGGGTAGCTTCAAGAGTTTCTCCGGGTTTTTTCATATTGATGACCTATCCGGGAATGGAGAGGTGGACGTGCATGCATGGCTCCCTCCATTGACTTCTATGATAGTTCAGAATTTAGCCGAGTGCACATTGTCAGATCTCAGCACGATGTACAATATATCAGTGAGCAGTACAGGGATCTGTCTAATCATATCTTTATACCCAGGGCTGTAAATGTATTACAGTGTGCATCCACTACGTCTGGATTACAGGGGTGTAGAGCCATAAAATTTATAGCCAAACAGTGCCCCGCTGTTAAAAAGCTGATATTCTATGAACAGGGCCGGCTCCAGGTTCATGTGGGCCCTTGGGCGATAAATCCCAGTGGGCCCCCTTTAAGCATTTTTTTTACATTTATATGTCCCCCTGTGGCTCCCACACGGTGTAATGACCCCCACTGGCCCCTATAATACAGTATAATGACCACTAGTGGCCCTTCACACAGTATAATGCCCCCCCATACATTATAATGACCCCTAGTGGCCCAATACACAGTATAATGACCCCACAGTGGCCCTCTATTCAAAATAATGACCCCCACTTGCCCCCATTCAGAATAATGACCCCCAGTCTAGGCTCAAAGTGTCACACTCTAGTCAGCTAATAAATCCATACCCCCTGAGCAAAAGGTACCTCAAAATTGAGACTTTGGGGTTTCATAAGCTGTAAGCCATAATTATCCAAATTATAACAAATAAAGGCTTGCAATATCTCGCTTTGCCTGTAATGAGTCTCATGTGTTAGTTTCACCTTTTAAGTTGCATTACTGAAATAAATGAACTTTGCACAATATTCTAATTTTTTGGGTTTCACCTGTACATTTTTGGTATACATTAAACGGATGGCAAAATGTGATGCGAACCCAGCCTTAGTGTTAGAATAAGCACCAGTACACAGCGGAGCAGCGGGGCGGAGAGGGGAGGCCGCCATGTACTGACAGTGTGCTGCCTGGTCCTGGTAGTCAGGGGTGAGGACTGTGTCTACCAGGGATCATTTATCTATTGGGAAATACAGGGCACAGTATAATACACTAGAATCTATATACTATAAAGATATTAGCCCTACCCCCGAATAATAATACAATTAGAGGGTCATTTACTAAATAGAAATACGTCTATATTAGGCGTATTTCTGACACAGATTGTGGTGCAAAGGTCCTTAGCACCGCAATCTGCAACTTTTCCGCACTCATGCCAGGTCTAAAAAAGGTGGCGTGGGCAGGGAAGTGGATACAGTTATGGCCATACAGTTATTGTATACCACCGCCACAGTGACCGGATAACACCTCTGTACAGTGACTGGATAACACCGACATACAGTGACTAGATAACACCTCTGTACAGTGACCGGATAACACCGCCATACAGTGACCGGATAACACCGCCATACACTGACTAGATAACACCTCTGTACAGTGACCGGATAACACCGCCATACAGTGAACGGAAAAAAGGGTATAAGGGGGCACAGTACAGGGAATGACTAGAGGCACTGTACAGGGTGTGGTAAGAGGGCACAATGCACGGTATAAGGGGGCACAGTACGGGGTGGGGGGGCACAGTCACATGACCCTGTGACGTTAGAAGGTCCTTATGGTGAATGCGGTTCAGACACCACGATAATGAGAGGCAGAGGAGTGAGACAGGGCAGGAGGGTATAGACAGGAGGGGTGGACACAGCAAGTAGGTGGAAGGGGCTCTGAGGGGGATTCATACAAGAAGTAGGGGCAGGAGGTCTGTGCAGGGCAGCAATAGGAGATAGGAGGGTGGAACAGGAGCTCTGAATACATGAGGGAGGAAAGGAGACAGCAGGGGCTCCATGAGGATGAGATAGGACAGGATATGAAGAGGGGAGGGGGGGAGGTCAGGTCGTTGTTTTCAGCCATAGAGCTGCCTTTACCATGGTCTGGCCATGACAGAGTGCAGACCTCAGCATCACAAAATGGAGGGAGATTTATCAAAACTGGAGTAAAGGAAAACTGGCTTAGTTGTCCCATAGCAACCAATCAGATACCACCTTTCATTTTGCTCTGATAAATGAAAGGTGGGATCTGATTGGTTGCTTGGAGCAACTAAGACAGTTTTCCTTTGCACCAGTGTTGATAAATCTCCCCCAATGGGTCTCATTTATCAGAACTGTCTTCGTTGCCCATAGCAACCAATCAGAGCTCAGCTTTAATTTCCCGAAGGACTTTTTTGCTGTTAGTTTTGATAAATAGGGCTCTTTAGACTTTCCTTACTCCACTTCGTGACAGGGGTACTTTAATAGCAGTGTTCTGCGGACGTTTTTGCACATCTTTGGTAAACTTTCCACATTTTACAACTGGTTGGACAGAACCTCATCTTGGGTTATCAAAATGGAAAAACGAGTGGGAAAAAATTGAAAAGCAAGTTAATATGCCTGTGCTGTTTGACTCTTGCACACCCCCTGCAATACAAAGCCAAAGACTGTTTTTATAATTAGTAACGATGTGGGGTGGGGGGAGGGGGGGTGAGAAAAAATATTCTGAAACAATGGTGAGTATAGCAAATATTGGGAAGAAACCTGACTTTGCATGTTGTCGTCGTCTCCTTATTTGCCTAATGTTTTTGTCCCAGTACCATGTTCTAGGACAGAGATATAGCTATGCATGTGCAGGGCACACATACTTAGGGCTCATACACAAGACTGTATGTATTTTGCGGTCCGCAAAACACGGATCCACAAAAAAACAAACGACATCCGCGTGACGTCCTTGTTGCATCAGTTTTTTTGCGGATCCATTGTAACAATGCCTGTCCTTGTCTGCAAAACGGACAAGAATAGGACATGTTATATTTTTTTGCGGAATGGACTTGCGGACATACGGAAACGGCATGCACACAGAGTCATTTCCGTATTTTTGCGGACCCATTGAAGTGAAAGGTTCCGCGTATGGGCTACAAAAAAACGGAATGGACGTGGGAAAAAAATATGGTCGTGTGCATGAGCCCTTACTAGTAGATGCATGTGCTCTCATTAGTAAAGTGTAATAAATGCCGCCATACAGTGTGCAAACATAATGCTGACATACGGTGCAAATGAATAATGACGCTATACAGTGCAAAAATAACACGCCCATGTATAAGATCAGCATTCAGAGTGCTCCCAGTTATAGCAGCCCCAGTACCGACAGCAGAGGGTCCCCCGTATACAACGGTGCCAGTTTAGTGCAGTGGAATGATTTGTGGTGGTCTTGGATAGAAATTATGTTCATGGGTATGTGCTGCCCCCTTCCTTTTAAATTACTTCCTTTCTTTTTGTACCTTCTAGAGCTTTTAGCCAATGATACGTATGAAGTCGAAACTTTCACAACAACCACTTTGGGGTCTCAGTTTACCATGGCTGTGACTCCACGGACCTCTCTCCGAAAACCATCAGGATCTCGTGCACCCACCAAAAAAACAACAGCTGCCAAAAATGGCAAAATGCACCATCCTCCCCCAGTGGATAATATAATGACTGACGGAGCCCAACCGGTACAAGGTGGTGGAATAGTAAACACCACCCACCTGAAACATAAAAATTCCACTCATGAAATAAGCTCCACACAAAATATTACTCACTCGCATCCAACCAAAATGCCTGTTACTGCCAAGAGCCATCCACCGAGGGAGTCGAATATAAAGAGACCCATCATCAAGAAAGTGCCAACCCCTCCTAGCAAGCCCAAAAGTATGATGAAGACCACAATGAGAAACCCATCTGCCAGGTATCAGAGCCCACCACATGGCCATCACAAGAATGTTACCATCAGGCCAGGTATAGGACATTTCCATGACTTAAATGCTAGCGCCGGTGGAGCAGAGCTGGCCAAAACCCACCGAGCTGTGACACCACTGAGAACCACTTTAAAACTTGACCAGAAGGACGTCTCATCAGTAGCCAGTGGAGTGAAACAACTCCCATTGGGTTCCCAGCTCAACAAACAACTAAAAGATAAAGTCAACACCACCTCAGTATTGCTCAGCACTGTAATAAACGATAGTCCCAGGTCAGTCACACACAATATCAATCATATTACTCACACTTTACCAAATTCCAGTTTTGTACATAGAAAAAAGACTGAGTTATATGAACTAAACGCTCTGAACACATCAGAACATGTGTTGAGAGCAGAAGTCATGTCCTTGGTACCACAAATCGACCAATCGACACTTGGGCTTTTGAAGAAGATAAATTTGCTAGGAGCGAGCCAGTCCGGAGTAATGCAAAGGTTGAACTCAAAAGTGAATGTAAGGGTACCCGATAGGAATGTGATCTATAACCATACAAAGCAAAACTTAAGAGACACGACAGAACTTTTTGGACTGGGTCAAGATTGGACAGACCCAGACAAAACGAATAGAGTCAGTTCTACTGAGCCTGTTGAAATAGGGACTGTGACCAGTGGGACCATCAAAAGAACTTCAGATACACGAAGTGTTTCAAATATTCAGTCTGGTGAGGGAGAAGGTACACAGGTCCAGACTCTAGTACAGACAACAACCGAGGCAGAAGTACAACCACACAACATTGTGGAACAGCAATACCAGACTCTGCCAGAACTCACAACAGTTGGACACATGCATCACAACCAGACACATAGTCATAAACACCATAAACACTCCTTCTTGGGTGAACATAAAAAGTCTGATAACACGGTTTCCGAACATACAGTAACATCCCCGGGAAGGTTAGGTGGTACTAATAAACACCATCATAGACATCTACACAACTTTACTCATCCACATGAGCATAACGAGCACTGGGTGCAACATCAGATAAGCTCTGCTCAAGTCTCCTTAGATCTGCCAAGCCAATCCCCACTCCATGTAGAGACGACAGACTTGCATGAAAGGCAGGCAACCATTAAAAATGGATCTGATACAGATGCAAGTGTCTCGTCTTACTTAACAAAGAACATTTCTGAACCGGAAACATCTACACCAAGTGCAATGACACTTTTCACAACATTAGAACCAAATTCGACTAACCAAAGTTTACAGAACCTAACTACTGTAAGTCAATTAACAACGCAGGCCCGACAGGTGTTCACAACACTTCATCAACCTAAGCATAAAACAGGCCCACACAAGCTCAACAGTTTGGAAGAAGACAGCCTACCAAGTCCATCTTTAAACATGACCATTAAACCAGTAACACAGAAACATTTACCAACGCAATCAATCACATATAACACAACTGAAGAGTTTCAGATGGAACTTATCACCCAAACACAATCACAGCTAACATCACAGTTGACCACCCAAAAAATTACTGAGGCCACGGTACATGGCAGCCAAAAAATATCCATATTAACTGAGCTAACCACACAGTCACAGCTTAAAGTTAAAGAGACCCAACCTGGGGAACCTACACAGAGCCAGCCAGATCTGACCACTCATAGTCCACCTTATGAGTCCACAAGGATTGATCCAGATCTGACCACAGAGAACCAGTCTACAAGGGTCAGAATAGGATCATACACTGAGCCACTGCCTAACTCGAGTCCAATCAAAGAGACTCACTCTCATCTGTTTGGAGTGACTGAACCTCTGTTGACCACACACAGTCCACAAGACCTTGTAACAGTGAAAAACTTCAACGAAACAAGACTATCTAAAAATAATCAGTACAGTGAGTCTAGAACACCTCCAGGTAGTAGCTCAGATCCAATAACACATGGCTACACAGAGTTATTAACACAAACAGATTCGGTCTTAAACAAGACTCAATTACCTTCTCAAACGGAACCCATCACAAAGGGCAAATCAGAATCAAACATCCATGTTACTAACTCACAACCATTCATTTGGACAGAGAAAGAACCAACAACAAAAGGCCAGACAGAAACAAATACTAAAATAGAACAAACCAAAAGCAGCCAAATGTATTCAATAACACAAAAAGAGTCAATCGCAAAGACCACAACCAGTTGGCTTGAAAAGACTCATGCAGTATCACTATTAGAAACTGAACCAAACACAACTCATAGCAGCTCAACATCACCTTTACACAAAGAAGTGACCACAGAAAGCTACACAGAGCTACCCACACAAAGACCATATATCGCAAAGGGCACCACAGAGCTAACTAGTAAGCCTAGGAGATGGTCTACCACTCCAAGCAGGACTCTCGTAAAGAATGAGACTGAATCAGTCCCACCAAAAACTAAACCACTTAACCAAACCACTACAATAGGATATGGAAGGGATGAAACAGAATTCACTGAGCAAACTGAAACAACTTCTAAGATTACTCTAAACCCAATTACACCCTTTGGTGGCATATTGCCAACTCACAGAGGACACTTACAGTCAACACAAACACAACCAGATGTGGAAACTCAGACATATCCACAGCACACCACTAGTGCTGGATCAGAGCTTACTCCTACCAGAAAGTCTGATGTACAAACAGCTAAAGAAGACCTAACTTCAGTTCTGGCTGTATCAAGTGTAAGTTATGGCCATGGTACGTCACATACCACTGAAGAACCTGGGAGTGAAGTATCATCTAGCCCATCATCGACTGGTGGACGTCAAAACAAAGATGGTAGATGGGACTCGGGATCAACATTGCCTTCAAAGGTATCAACATTTCACCCCACAAGAAGCCATGCTTCAGGAAGAGACCGTGTGCTTACAACAGCAAAAAGTTCTTCAACTGAGATGAAGTTGATGACATCACCGCAATCCAACATGTTTTCCACCCAGACTCTTGGTGAAGTGATGTCAGCGGAGCCTGGAAGAGACCGGATCTTCATTGTAGACGAGCAGCAACCAGTCTTTAAAGGTCAGTCATGAACTATAACTGCCCAGACGAGAATAATGTCTTTATCTTGATAGACTTTATCTGTTGTTTTCTTCTGCCTTTGCCTTGAGTATTCGAGAAGCTGCCTTTGCTGATTGACCTTTTCAGAAAAATCGCTCATAAAAATATCAAGGTTGATTTTCTCCCAATATGTTAAAGTTTAGAAAATCCGTCGTATGAAAAGAGCAAAGGTTTGAAAAACTGCCTTACTATATAATGAAGCAAAATACAGATATCAATTTTGCCCCAAGGCAGGTCTTACCAGAAATCTAGAACCCATTTGAGGCCAAGGAACTAGGTTGTTATGACAAAAAAAATGTATACATTACATTGTATATAATAATTTTAACCTGGCGTTGACAGGTTCTGGATTATCAATCTTTCCATTAGGGGGCAAACAGTAGTAAGACTGACCTTTAAAGGGGTATTCCAGTACATAGAAATGTTTTCTATCTACTGGATGGGGATCAATGTCTGATCGGTGGGGGTCTGACCATTGGGTCACAGATACCGAGATGGGGGCCCCGTAACCCTGTCCTGATGGAGCAGCAGGTTGAGCTTGTGCCCTGCCGCTACATTCATTCGCTATGGGACTGCACCCAGTGGTTATAGCCCCACCGGTCAGTAAGTCATCCCTTATCCAGTGGGGATAACTTTTAGCTCCTGGACTACCCCCTTTAAATTGAATTGTGAAAATCTTGTGGTGCCCATTTTCTGCTGCTCGCAGTCACTACTATTGGGAGCTGATCGTAGGCGACGCATACATTTTATTGTATTTTTATTGAGAATCTAAGGAGACAAGGTGGGGGGTGAGACAAATGTACAAAGAACGGTTCCCGATCTAGATAAACAATATCCTGTTTGTCAAATCTAGACCAGTATACAATATTAAGATCATAATGAGCAAAAAGAGTCCCGATTGAGCGTTAGGTGACCCTGAAAAAAGTAGCCACAGATTAACAGGATTTACAACTCAAATGACAATAAATGAAATGTATGGAATACGGATTCTTGATATCCTATGAGGGGTCGTCCATCAAGCAGTGCTGCAGAAACCATCTCCGTCCATTGCACCAGGGGCAGAGGTGTATAGTTCTGGTGCCTGGCTCTCATTGCATAGAACTGTATGCAGCTACCTCCGAAGCTCCCTCTAGTGGTGACTGCATCAATGTAAGTATTTGCTCCACTTTTTGGTATAAACACAAATCAAAATTGTAGGTGGGATCATTTTTTGCACCTCGTCTGGTGAAAAGTTGGGAGTGGTTTACCAGGAGGGTTGTGGCCTAAACCTTATATTTATTAATACGGTAGATTTAGTGCTGCAAATTTTCTGTCTTTAGGACAGCACCAAATTTATTAGGACACATGAGACTTTTACTTTGCAATTGCCACAATTTATTCATGACATTGATCTAGGTGCCAGTCTTGGAACGGATCACCAAAGGGTGGGCAAGGATTTAGGTGTAATTATTGATAATTCACCAAATGATAGCGCTCAATGCCAGTCTGCTGCCTCAATTAGTAAAGTCCAGAGAAGAAGGTATTATTTTACAATCGTATAAAGCACTGATACTGTGTTTGCCCTTATTTAATGAATTGGTGGGAGGGGGGGGGGGTGGACATAGTGGGCTGTACTTAAAGGTCTCTCTTTTTTTAACCCTTTACTATGTAGGTATCTATGAAAATGATTACCAGAATCTACGACTAGAATGATGTCCAAATGAAAGCTGCTCACCTCTTTTATTACAAAAAAGTTGCTCATTTCAGTATATTTTGTTCTTTGCTGTGTACCCTTCCCAAATTGAATAATCTTTGCTCCTGTCCTCCATCAGTGCAAACCATTAATGTCACTTACAAAATGAGGCTGACCCATCACGCAGCGTGTGAGCAGCTGGACTCCTGCAGACCACTTCTCCTACAAGAGGTCAGTGTCACGGCATGGGACAAGAACTGGACTTACAGTCCGATTGCTCCTATAAACCATGCTTTCCTTTCGTATTTTCTTTCAGTTGACTGCTGCCTACAAGTCCACCCCAGGCTTTGACAAGATTGAGATTCTGAATGTGACGTGAGTGACGCAACTACAGCTGGGCCACGGTCCTTGATGGATAGGATGTTTTGTTAAAAGTATGACAAGCACAGCTTGGTCTAGGATAGGCTGCATCCATCACTAATATAACACAGCACCATGGGATGTGACTGTCAGTAATTCATGCTGGATCTGTGTGTCCAGGATCCTGCTTTCATCCCTTAGCTCTCGTGTCAGCACAGCTTCATTTCTGTTCTGATTTTTCCTTCTATGGCTCATGAGGGATCTCCTTTCCCTTGTACTGACAGTCAGTTATACTGAGGAGTGTGTGATTCTCCCTTCCTCCCCCCTGCAGAGTCTGCCATGGGTACTTTACATTTTTGTGCCCTTGTACACAGCCTGTGTGATCTCTCCTCACTTCACCTGCAAAGTATCTTGCGTGTGCTTTCCGCCATATCTACATGAGTGAGCAGCCCACATTGAAAACTTGGATGCTTTCCACTTCTTCACACTCTGATCTGCCATTTACAACCCCGTCCCCCTCCCTGCTGCTATCTTTAACACTGAGACTAGTGAAGGAGCAGCAGAGACGGCCAACAGAGCAAAGAGCAGTGCCAGATCTATGTCAGAATCAGCAGCATCAACAGCTAAGTGAAGGATTTACACACACTCCACAGCAGCAAATGGTAGAACATTTCAGTGCAAACTTCTCCATAACCTCCATGTACATATTGCACGTGTACAGAAGTGGTCACAGGAATTTTTGTCTGCTGTACAGTATACTGCCGCTTCAGGCTACACAGGTTTGTTATAGGTTTCTCTTGTAAGAGAAGCTTCAGGAAAATGCAAGAACAGCATGAGGACTACTGCTCCCAGCAATCGCCCGGGGAAGCTGTGGCCAGGAAGATATTCGCGCTGCAGCAGAGCGCGTCTTTGCCAGTCACAGCGTTATAGAGCGATATCACCAGCCAAGTGCACCCTTGCCCCCACATACCATACACATGCTTAGTATGCAGGATGTGCAATAGGTTTTTGCCCTTTTTACTATTGCAGGATATTTTTAATGCAGTTAGTAAATCTGCCTTTCAGGCGTCCTGGCAATAGCCTCCGCTTGTCGTTTCAGGACGGCTGGCACTGTCTTGGAATACAAAGTGCTGTTCTGCGTGCGCCCAGGGAGCCTGATGTCTGCCACACAGGAAGTTGTCCTCTCTAATCCATCCATGCTTTTTGGGTCCTCGAAGAAACCCTTGGCCTATAGAATCTATAACACAACTCTGTTGGGTAAGTTGACCCCGATCCATTACGTCGTGATGCATTAGGGATGATTTGAACTTTGACCTATTCTCTGTTAGCATGTGACGGGGAGGGGGGGGGGGGGGGCGTTAGGTGACTGGAAAACTTTCTTCCTGTGATAACTAGGTATCACTCTGCAGGGAGGTGACCCAATGACCCGTCCTATGATCTGTGCCTCCCGCTGCTCATAGCTTCCTCTATAAATGCCTGTGCGCCACTACCGTCACATTTCAGTACATTTGATGCCCCCTGGTGGACGTGGCATCATCCTCCTGTTTTATAGTAGACTGAATGGTACCCAGTTCAGACAAAAATGAGATGTTGTCCAGTAAAATGAAGGTCTGCTCTGTGGTGTACATAGTCCCTGGTATCTAGTGGTTTAGTCATCACATCCCAGGTGTCCAGTAGTTTGGCACCCGGATTTCTGGACTAGTTTAAGTGCCCCAGTCTAATGAATTGGTGCTGGCAGTCTACTGATTTAGGGTTTAGTGGCGCCCCAGTCCCTTCTGTCCATGATTTGTAGTACCCCAGTCCCTGCAGGCCTATGGTTTAATGCTCCAGGCTTCCAGTAGTTAAGTGGACCGGTCCCTGGTATTTAGTGGAATAGTTACTCAGTCCCAGTGGGTATAGTATTCAGTGTCTGTTCTCCAGTGCCTTCATTTTGTCCACTGATTTAATACCCTTAATACCTAGAATATTCCAGTCCCTTGTGTCCTGTGGTTGAATATTCCAGTCCCTGGTGTCCTGTGGTAGAATATTCCAGTCCCTTGTGTCCCATGGTAGAATATTCCAGTCCCTGGTGTCCTGTGGTAGAATATTCCAGTCCCTTGTGTCCCATGGTAGAATATTCCAGTCCCTGGTGTCCTGTGGTAGAATATTCCTGTGGTTGAATATTCCAGTCCCTTGTGTCCTGTGGTTGAATATTCCAGTCCCTGGTGTCCCGTGGTAGAATATTCCAGTCCCTTGTGTCCTGTGGTTGAATATTCCAGTCCCTGGTGTCCTGTGGTTGAATATTCCAGTCCCTGGTGTCCCGTGGTAGAATATTCCGGTGCCTTTTGTCCAGCAGTACAGTATTCCAGCCCCTGGTGTTCCGTGGTAGAATATTCCAGCCCCTGCTGTCCAGCAGTTTAATAGACCAGTCCCTGGTGTCCAGTGGTTTGATATCCCAGTCCCTGGTGTTTAGTGGTTGAATATTCCATTCTGTTGTGTTCAGTAGTTTAATATTTTATCCCTTGGTGCCCAGTGATTTAATATGTCTTTTCCCTATGTCTGGTGTATAAATATTCCAGTCCCTGGTGTACAGCGGTTTAATATTTCAGTCCCTGGTGTCCAGTGGTCTAGATTTCCAGTCCCTGGTGTTAAGTGGTTGAATATTCCAGTGCCAGGTGTCCTTTATTTTGTAGTACCCAGCAGTTTAATATTCCATTCTCTGATGTCTCAAGATTGAATATACCAGTCCCCGGTGCCCAGCGGTTTCATATTTCAGTCCCTAGAGTACAGCGGTTTTATATTCCAGTCCCTGGTGTCCAGTGGTTTCATATTCCAGTCCCTGGAGTACAGTGGTTTCATATTCCAGTCCTTGGTGTTCAGTGGTTCAGTCTTCAGCGGCTTACTCCCCCAGTCCTTGGTGTCCACTGGTGTAAGTGTCCAGTGGTTTAGTACTCCTGCTGTTTGGTGTTGTGGTCCCTGGTAACAGGAGTGTAATCTGTCTCGCTCCTATTTATCTCCTCCCCACAGACAATCACGCCGATCCATGTACAGACTGGTTCGCTTGCCCTCTGAGTTTCCAGTGTGTGCCTCTTCGGACGTTTAGCGCCCTCTGTTTGTCACCTTGTCACAGCATTTTCTGCCACAACAACGGCATCTGCATCCACCGCAAAGGGCAGGACCCTGAGTGCCAGTGAGTAGATCTGCCATGGTAATGGTGCAGAGGAAGTCGTCCATAAAGAGCTCTGCAACTTTCTAGTAGACTTTGTGTTTCAGTTCCTCAAGACATCTGCTTGCTGCCAGTGAATGGAAACATTCTTGTTTACATCAAAAAGTTAAAAACCATCCTGAATATGTCCTAGTAGCACAGCTAACAACCACTATATCCAGCAGCACACTGCTCCGTGAGGGCATCCAGCTATGCTCTGCTCTATTTAAAAGTCGTGGATCAACTACATTGCCCTGAATTCTGTAGGCCTAGGCCCTGGAGAGGCAGGTCTGATGGTTTTTAGCCTCTGGATGTAAACAAGAACGTTCCTTTTCTCCCATGGGTGCATGTCTCACTGCAATGTATCACAGAACACTGTGGGGGAAATTTTTTCCGCCAATCTAAATAAAAAAAAATAAAAAATACACTGATATAAGATACGCCAAATTTATTAACAGCTGTGTGCCTTTTTGAAAATTTTGGCAAATTTTAGTAGGTCAGTGCTGAAATCTACGCCAGTTTTCTGCTGGAGATCAGGTTAAGTTTGTTTGGCTGCGTAGGCCCTGCTCAACATTTTAGAAAAGTGGTGAAAAAAGCATAAAACAGCAAAAAGTCGCACATTTATATGCACAAATTTGGGAAGTTTTGACGCCACACCACTGATGCAGGGGTTTGGAACACTTTGGAATCTTTCTTTCTTCCAATGCACCTTTGGGTTATCAACTTCTGGATGCACACAAGAATGTTTCCATTCACTGACAGCAAGAAGAGATGATGAGGAATGGAAACAGAGAATGTGCAAAGGTTTTGTCTATACAGTGATAAGCTGCAGAAAACACATAAGGGTTCATTTATTATCCAGAAATACACCTACATCAGGCATATTTCTGCCGCAGAGTGCGGCGCAGCGGTTAGTTACGCCGCAATCTGCGACTTTTCCCTGCTTACGCCAGGTCTAAAAAAGTGGGTGTTGGCGGGGACGGGCTGGTAGGTCCGTCTCATTCATCATTTTCCTACGCCTGTTTTAGGCATAGAAAATGGTCTAAATGTAAGACAGCAAGGAAGAAGGCTTACATTCAGATTGGCGCTGGATATGCCGAAAGTTAGGGGTCTAAAACGCCGGTCTTAATAAATTACCCCCATGGTATCAGAAAAGAACAGTATTTCATGTCCCTCCTTCTACATCTACACGATGGCAGTGTATGCTGAGACTTGTAGTTCTTCCTCAGCTCCGGGACGATTGTTCACTTGCTGGTGGTTGTATTTGAGTACGTTTTCCGTCAGTCACTGTGTATTCTTTCCTAACCCTCAGGTGTCCAATTGGCAGAGACTTTTGGTACATGGGACAAACCTGTGACTACAGGATGACTCATCACCGCCTCGCCGCCATCGCCTGCGCCGTCGTGTTCTGCATCATCATTTGTGCTGCGGCCGCGGTTTTCATCCTGGTTCGGAGGTTCCAGACACAGATCCTGCAGCAGAAAGTGGCTCAGACTCAAAGCAGGTAAAAAACATATAGAGTATAGAGTAGCCTACGGCTGCGTCATCCAGTCTTGTAGCTGTGGTTTTGCCGCTTGTGCTAGCCAACTGTGCATCTCGCTTTTCCTCTGTTATTCCTCCTGGGAATGTATACATCAATCCTTGTCCCTGCACAGGCTCACACCATTCAAGTACTGAGATTGTCAAAATGTGTAAGGGCGCAAGTTATTGATAAGGCCATTGGCATTGTCAGTCTAGTCATACTTTTCCAGGAGGAATAACAGAAGGAAATCACTGTGTGCATTCCTGTCAAATTATGCTTCAAAAATGTTATTTTGTGAGGACCACAAGTAAATTATAGTGCACTGTGTAAGCTAATGGCCACCTTGTACTTGGGGGTGGGGGGCGGTATATTTTAGGCTCCCCGCACTTCGGTTAGTCTATGGGATACAGTTGTGCCCATTAGCTTTGCCTTCATCGGACGCCTTACAGATGCCCCAGTCCTAATGACAGGTTCGCTAATGCAGTGCAAGCAATCTCCGGCAATGTCGCGTGCCGCTGCCTCCGCTCGCTGGAGCTTTGATCCTGTCCCCAGATTTCACGTCCCTTGCTCGCCTCCTGCTGGCCGCAGAAGCTGTAAGGCCCTTGTTCAGGATGCGAAAGGGACGACGGCAGTGGAAGCGGCCCGGTTAGCTGTTGCTATGGTAACCAGAGATGAACGTTGATATCGGCAATGATATAGTAGGGTTTCTTAGATTCCATGAAAATTGTGATGAGAACCGCGTCCTGCCTCTCACAACACGAAATGGAGTCGGTATAATAAAACTGAGACACGTTCTTCCTGTAGCAGAAAACAGGGCATCTGTCAGCAGTTTTGTACCTATGACACTGGCTGACCTGTTACATGTGCGCTTGGCAGCCGAAGGCATCTGTGTTGGTCCCATGTTCATATGTGCCCGCATTGCTAAGAAAAATGTATGTTTTATTATATGCAAATGAGCCTCTAGGAGCAACGGGGGCGTTGTCGTTGCACCTGGAGGCTCAGCTCTCTCTGCAACAGCCACGCTCTCCCCACTTTGATTGACAGCGCTAGGCAGTGAAAACGTGATTGTGCCTGGCCCAGTCAATCAAAGTGCAGAGGTCGCGGCAGTTGCAGAGAGAGCAGAGCCTCTAGGTGTAACGGCAACGCCCCCGTTGCTCCCAGAGGCTCATTAGCATATATTAAAACATCATTATTCTCAGCAATGCGGGCACACATGAACATGGGACCAACACAGCTGCCTTTAGCTGCCAAGTGCACATGCACCAGGTACAAAACTGCTGACAGATGCCCTTTAATACACGTGTTCCAGGACTGAGACATTTTCCGTAGACGATGTTAGTACATGATACATGTTGCCGTTGACTTCAGGCTTTTAAGACAGATTTCCTTCTCTTAGTTACAGGAGGTTCAGTCGCTTTGACGATGTCCCCACGCATTTCTGGTGCCCTTCACAAACATGGCTGACGGCCTCAGCGTCGCTCAACTCCCTGGATAACCCGGCATTCAGCAGCTCTGAAGAGGTCTTTCCGCTGCAGGCTCTGGGGAGCTGCGTGTGCGGCTGTCAGGACGGTGCAAGGAGCGGCTCCCAAACAAACCAGCCCCAGCAGGCCGCCCGGGCCCAACCCAGGTAATAGACGGGGCGGCGCTGGAAACAGAACAGAACCAAGGCTGTTACCATGGGGATTGTCAAGTATTAGGAATGTCGTTACACAAACCTTCCAACTGTTCCTGTTTTCCGCTACCTCCAGAGGGCAAGGTTGATGCAGATGAACCCAAGGTGGGGGGTTTTGTAGGAGTTTCTGTGGGTACTGAAACTTTGCGAATGCCAACTTTTCGGGGAGGGTTTACATTTTTTTGGGCAGGGACAAGTGGGATTTATTGGGATTGTCTCTGAAAATCGGGGACAGTCCTGTCAAATTTGGGACTCTTGGATACTATGAAGGCATCTGTGTTGGTCCCATGTTCATATGTGCCCTCATTGCTGAGAATAATGATGTTTTAATATATGCAAATGAGCCTCTAGGAGCAACGGGGGAGTTACCATTACACCTAGAGGCTCTGCTCTCTCTGCAACTGCTGCGCCCTCTGCACTTTGATTGACAGGACTAGGCAGTGTAAATGTCATCACATCTGCTCCTGTCAATCAAAGTGCAGAGGGTGTGGCAGTTGCAGAGAGAGCAGAGCCTCTAGGTGTAATGGTAACTCCCCCGTTGCTCCTAGACGCTCATTTGCAATGCGGACACATATGAACATGGGACCAACACAGATCTTCAGCTGCACGTATAACAGGTCAGCCTGTGTCATAGGTACAAAACTGCTGACAGGTGCCCTTTAAATGTGAAGAAGACTGGTTGCTATGGGAATGTTTCCTGACAAACAAAATAAATTTAAAAAAAATGCAACTTTTAGGCCATGTTTCCATAGCAACCAGTCTGCTCCTGGTATATATGCTCTCATTTCCATGATTCCTGACCCTTTTGTTCATTGCCAAAATTGCAATTTCTCTGTAGAGCAGGGGTCAGCAACCTTGGGCGCTCTAGCTGCGGCTAAACTACAATTCCCAGCATGCTCCATTCCCTTCTATAGGAATTTGGGGAACAGCCGAGTGAGTGTGCATGCTGGGAGTAGTAGTGTCACAACAGCTTTAGTGCTGATCCTTGCTGTAGAGGAAGGTCCTGGACAACCAATGAATTGCAGAAGGGGATGGGACTAACTATAGCTGGGCCCCCTTCTTCCAAGGGCCCCGTAGCACTTCTCACTGAAATCAGGTAGGATCCTAGTGGTGTGAAAACACCTTTACGAAGAAGACACGTTTTATAATCACGTTGCGTTGTGACCCGATTCATCCAGTGTGTTCGCTATCATGGGGTGAAACTGTCATTGCGACATTTACGATCTTAATGTTATACGGCCACAAGTTGCCATCGGGCCCTGGCGTAACACAGAGGGGGTTACAAAATTCTTTGTGAAGGTCATAAATTTTATCCACGACCATAAATTCCGGGTGGAGCGATGATATATGATCAGTGTCAGTCCGTTGTATTAGGCGTTGCGATGCTCGTTGATCTCATTAGTGTAATCACGCCACATATTTGGCGGCTATTGACAGCCTCCTAGAATAAGGAACTGAAGGGTTAAAATGTTTTGGGTGGAAGAGCCAGACAGACACGAGCGATTTGCATGTCTGTCTATAATTGAGCACATGCGCAGGTAGAGCAGCGTCTGGAGGATGTGCAGTGAATATCTAATCAGGCGATCCTCGTAGCAAACGATTGCATCTTTCCCCAGCTGCTCCAGCACTGCAGGGGTTACTTAATCCTGGAGCATCTCCGAGACCCCCCCCCCCCCCCCTCCCATTACCTTAGCTGTGAAGGTATTTGGAACGTGAGGGAACGCAGGGCTGTGATTGGCTGAGCTGTTGTCATGGTTACGCTGGTCCGTCGGCACTGGGAGCGCGGCGGTGGTTGCTGCTACAGGGAGGATGCTGAGGGTAGCACTGCCAGGGGGGAGGACAGATCAACGAGAGTGTGGAGGCTTCACACTGCGCGGACACGTGTAGTCCTCTCCAGCACGCAACATGACCTTAACAGCGAAAAAATGGGCGGGAAAAGTGCATCCCTGCTCACTGGCGTTAATGTATAGTATGATCTTCTATATAATGTACAGCGCTGAAACTTTATAATATACTAAATTCAAGCTGAAACCCAACACATCTTACAGCTGAGGGTTTGCTACATGTATGCTGTATAGTAAATACTAGGGTCCAAACTGATACATTGTAGCAAACCGTCAGGAAAGGAAAGAGATTTGTGTTGTGGAATATGCTAGGCGACAACTGACCGTGCGAAACCAAGATCTCGAAGCCACATCGCCGCAATGTCAGTAATGATTGCGAAAAACGCATTGCATCCGCACTTGCAGAATATAGAACCTGCTGCAATTTTCACGCAACGCACAAGTGATGAGTGAAAACCAACGCTCATGTACACAGACCCATTGAAATGAACGGGTCCGGATTCAGTGCGGGTGCAATGCGTTCACCTCACGCATTGCACCCGCGCGGAAAACTCGCTCGCGTTAAAGGGGCCTAAGGCTGCATTCACACCACCATATTTTCGTTCTGTACCAAATCCGCATATTTTGCGGATTGCACTCGGACCCATTCATTTCTATGAGTATGAGTGTCATCTGTGTGCTGTCCGCATCCGTGCAGCCACGCCGCAGACTTGTTTTGTTTGGGGACAAGAATAGGCATTTTGACAGTGGGGCCGGTGAAATTTGATGGGATGCACATGGACGGCGTCCGTATAAAGTGGATCCGCGATTTGTGGACTGGTAAACGGATAATATAGCTCAAGTCGTATGCACCTGAGAATCACTAAATCCTAAATCACACGTGAACTGTGAACTACAGTCAAATTACACCCTTGTGCGACTTTAGTCGCAGACAAATCGCACTTTTTAGACTTTTTTTAAACCTGTATGCGACTTGATGTTGCGTAACCAAAGTCGCATGTAGCCCCGGTCTAAAGTCCCACATTATTTTCTAGACTGGATACAATTGTAGCTCTGCACTCAAACTGTCTGTTTCTAGATGTAATTAGGAATGTTCCCATTCACTGACAGCAAACAGAGATATTGAAAATGACCAGGAAGCATAAAGTAGATCTGAAAGTTACATTATACAATGAACTGCTTGTTTGGAGCAGGCACTGCCACCTCTTCACTTAAAGGGCACCTGTCAGCAGGACCAACCCAATCAAACAATACTGTGTTGATACAGCTGATTAAAGTGATACCTGTCTTACGAAAATTGTCTGTGGCGTTTCCGAGAAAAAATACTTATTCTGTGTGTAGATCAGGGCTCCGTTCACCGAAGGACGGGGCATAGCCTACCGGCTTTCTAGTGCTGGCCCCACCCCTGAAGCCTTAATCTGCCTAAAAAATAAAGGTCACTTTTGCTTGGAAACTCCTCAACCGATTTTCACAAGACAGGTATAATTTTAATCAGGAGGAACGACCCTACCAGGGTAGTATGCCTGGTTTGATTGGGTTGATCCTGCTGATGGGTGCTCTTTAACCCTCAGTTCACACCTGAGCGTTTTACAGCGCGTTCCTACGCGCTGTAAAACGCACAACAAGGAGAAACCAATGCTTCCCTATGGGAATGGTTCTCACCTGGGCGTTTTACAGCGCGTACGATCGCGCTGTAAAACGCCCGACGCTCAAACAAGTACTTGAGCTTCTTTGGGGCGTTTTGTCGCGCGTTCCCGTACAATAGACTTTCGGGAACGCCCAACAATGTGTATTCGCTTGTCTCTGTATGCGCGATTGTAAACGCCCGTACAATCGCGCATACAGAGCGCTCCTTTCAGAACGCTCAGGTGTGAACCCAGGGTAAGTGTTTAGAGCTGGGAATCAGAAAATGGGGGTCAGCAGAGCCCTGTTCTTCCAATAGGTGAGGGTCTCAGAGGTGTGACTATGCTATAAGTGCTTAAAGGGAACCTGTCAGCACCAAAATGGATCATAAACCGCCAGCAGTACCTTAAAGCTGTTAACATCCGTCTTCTACTGACGTTCTTGTGTAAGATGTCTGAGGCGCATGATCGCTGTAAGGCCTCATGCACACGACAGTTGTTTTTATCGGTCCGCAAAATGGGAAACCGTGTCCGTTTTTGTTTCCGTGTGTCTTCCTTTATTTTTGGAGGACCACCAGACATAAAGGAAAGTAAAAAAAAGTCTAAGACAGGTTTGCCATGCAAATGATAGGAAAAAAAACGGACGCGGACGCAGGTGACAATCTTGTGTGCCTCCGCATTTTTTAGCGGTCCCATTGACTTGAATGGGTCCACGAACCGTTTTCCGCGGAAATAATAGGACAGGTTATATTTTTTTGACGGACTGGAACCACGGATCACGGACGCGGATGGCAAACGGTGCATTAGCCGAGTTTTCAACGGACCCATTGAAAATAAATGGGTCCGCAGAAAATCACGATTCAAACAACGGTCGTGTGCGTGAGGCCTAAAACAACTTTTATTCCCCCGCAGTTCGTATGCAAACGAGGCTTCCTTGCTTCGAGTCTAGGTAAGCACGGCCCCTAACCGTCCCCTCTTTTGTTAGATTGACAGCCTGCAGTGCGTCCGGGATGGCATAAGTCTCGCGCATGCGCAGTGCGCTGCTGAAACCCGGCTAACAGCAGCAGCCGGAGACAGGATCACGCCTTACCAAGGAGCGCACCGCGCATGCGCGAGACTTATGCGATCCCGGCCACACTGCAGGCTGTCAATCTAACAAAGAAGGGGACGGTTAGGGGGCCGTGCTTACCTAGACTCGAAGCAAGGAAGCTCACGCGAGATTTTATCTGTAGGGGCGTTTCTTAGACGGAGCTGAGGAGCTTGACTCGGAGAAAATATGACTCTTCTCTGGTCACACAAGTAAGATATGACTCTTTTATGTTAATTTGCATCAAAGGCGGTAAGTACAAAAATGCATAATACTTATTAAATTTGCCTGCAAATGAAATTAAAAGTGTAATTTATATGTTTAGGGGAACACAATGAACATTTAGAAATTCTCAGTGAGGGTAGCATAGTCGAGGTGACAGGTTCCCTTTAAAGGGAACCTGTCACCTCCAAAACACATATAAAACCGACATCATTACCTTACAGTAGGCCCCAGTGTGTTCACAATGATGTTTTTCATTCTTCCATCGGTTGCTGCATACTGTAAAAAAAGACCACATTTTTAATCACCCTTCTCGCGCGCACACTTGAAATGGCCGGCGCATGCGCAGTGAGAACAAAGCTGCCGGCTGACTGCGGGAGCCGGAGACGGGATCGCGCAGTAACATGGAGCGCACCGGGCATGCGCGAGACTTGGCGATCCCAGCCTCTAGGCAGGATGTCAATCAAAGTGAAGAGGACGGGTAAGGGGCGCGGGTCTATATTTACTTGAAGCACTGAGGGCGCTGCCTCCTTGACTTCAAGCCGACTCTGAAGATAGCGAGAAGGGTGATTAAAAATGTGTTTTTTTTCCAGTATGCAGCAACCGATGGAAGAACACACTGGGGGCTACTGTAAGGTAACGATGTCGGTTTTATATGTGTTTCGGAGGCGACCGGTTCCCTTTAAGATGGGCTTTAAGCTTTAGGCTAGGGCGACATTTATCACCGCGCAGCCCATAGTATAACGCATGTAGGACATTATTAATCACTCAGTGCTTTCTATAAGTAGCAGACACGTGTCATATACGAGCCGACAGACGCCAGATTATAATGTCACCCCCGCCTGCCAGCCGCGGGCCGACATAATCAATTAATGTCAACCTCCATACGGCACTAAATCAATCCCTAGGGGCACGCCGTGGTGTCACCTGCACCTATTAGCAGCACACAGATAATTAGGAATAATGAAGAGACTATTTTTTTTTTAAGGGGGAAGGAAGGCGGGGGTGTTGGCGGCGACACCGGCCTCTGCAATGCGTCCCTGGCATTGGTTTTATAGATCGCTGTGATTCTTGCAGCTTAATTAAAGGTTCATTTCCCTGCTGCGTTTTTCCATCCTGTGCTCCATTAAACAGACATCATGGAATCAGGAAGAGCGTCTGATTGTTCGTGGAAGCAAACAGATCAATTAGCGCTCAGCAGGCGGCGTCCCCGGACCGTGCGCGGCTTCAGGCCTTGTGTTATCTCAAGGTGACACAGAGGATCCCTGATGTGTGTATCACAGGGAGGGAAGCCCATTAATCTTCCAAATGTCCTGCTAGAGCATATGGAGAACATTTTGGTGGGACTGTCCTCGTTACCTGCAAAAAAGCGGCTTTTGACCTGGCAGACCCAGCTCATCCATGTTCTACATCAGGGATGCCCCTCCAGTTGTTGCAAAACTACAACTCCCAGCATGCCCTGATAGCTGTAGGCCAGGGACGCCCAACCTGCGGCCCTCCAGCTGTTGTAAAACTACAACTCCCACAATGCCCTGCTGTAGACTGATAGCTGTAGGCCAGGCATGCTCAACCTGCGGCCCTCCAGCTGTTGCAAAACTACAACTCCCAGCATTCTCGGACAGCCTACAGCTATCAACCTACAGCAGGACATTGTGGGAGTTGTAGTTTTACAACAGCTGGAGGGCCGCAGGTTGAGCATCCCTGTAATACATGGTCACCCATCCAATTGAATGGCCACATGTAATACTACATTTCACCTGTAGTGGTCACTGTAGGAGAAATGTGTAGCGGTCGCAGCTTCCTCCAGGGGCTAGGGCCCCAATATGGTTTCAGTGAAGCAGTCGCATGGTCCATCTAGGGCAGGGGTCAGCAGCCTCTGGCACTCTAGCAGTTGTAACACTACAACTCCCAGCATGCACACTTGCTCAGCTGTTCTCATAGATGTGAATGGAGCATACTGGGAGATGTCGTTTTTAAAACAACTGACCTGCTTGAGGAAGCTGACCCCTGATCTAGGGAATGCCAAGAACCTAAAGATAGGGAATGCGCCCCCAATATTCTTAAATAGGGACGGCCAGAAAAATCTCCTCTGCAGGAGTGTACACAGATCTCATAGGGCCCTATAGCAAAACTTAGTATGGACCCTTCTGTTTCACCCAGATTTCCAGTGAGTCTGCATCAATCACTCCCAGGCAATGAAGAATGCCAAGCACGGTTATCAGATAAAACTTTAATCCACCACTAGGGGGAGCTCAGGCCTTAGGAATTTATACAGTTACAGTTAACTGAAATGGAAGTTGCGATCATCTGTTTGCACTGAGCTCCCCCTAGTGGTGGCTGCATGGAAATTAAATTTTCACATGGGAAAAGGAATTCAGCGCAGGCCCCATAGCAGTCGCATGCCTCCATTATTGTAGGCATGCCATTGCTCCGCTGCATCTTTATACTATCTATTTCCAGTGCTGAGACCCTCCATAGAGATACCTTGGCCTGAATGATGTCAGCAGTTCCTCTTATAACGCTGCTGTACTATTATAAACTGACCACTTTGTAATCGCTGGCCCTTTAACTGCAGCATGGACTATAGGACAATGATGAGGCCCACTCTGTGAACGCTGCAGCCCCCGTTACAATGTGCTGAGGGATTAACTCCATGAATTGTGACCAGAAAAGTGCAGACTCCATGTGTTACCATAGAAAATACCAGATGAACTAGAACCAGCTGATCCGCTCACTTCTCTATTGTGTGGTCTGCTGGGAAGATGACGTGGCTTTACCATGCTGTGCCACCTCCTGTAGACCCGTCACATACCCCACAGTGCACCAGGGCATAGAAAATCACAGTCAGGATTCATCTTTAGGTTCTCATTAAATGTATTAAAATTGAAGTGTGACTGTTAGGGTACGTTCACACTAGCGTTATTCTTTTCCGGCATTGAGTTCCGTCCTAGGGGCTCAATACTGGAAAAGAACTGATCAGTTTTATACTAATGCATTCTGAATGGAGAGAAATCCGTTCAGGATGTCTTCAGTTCAGTCTTTTTGCCTTTTCAGGACGGAGATAATACCGCAGCATGCTGCGGTTTTATCTCCGTCCAAAATTCCGGAACACTTGCGGCATTTTTTCCCATTGAAATGCATTAATGCCGAGTGTTCCGGTAAAACGGATCTGTCCTTCCGGTCTGCGCATGCTCAGACCGCAAAAATTTGAAAAAAATAAATGCTGGATCCGTTTTTTCCGGATGACACCGGAGAGACGGATCCGGCATTTCAATGCATTTGTCAGACGGATCAGGATTCTGATCCGTCTGACAAATGCCATTAGTTTGCATACGTTTTGACGGATCCGGCAGGCAGTCTGCTGGAATCCTCTGCCGCAAGTGTGAAAGTAATACCCACAGGAAGATGAGATATGAGGAGCTGTTTGCGGTGGTCCACACATTATTAATCTATACATGTATTCCCCCGTGTTAGACACCAGGGGGCAGCGGTCTCACAGAGATCACTAGCTTTGCTCTGCTATCACTGTGACTGGAGGATGCACTGGAGTCAGCATGGCCGTCATTACCCGTATACACAAAGACAATCGGGTACGCCATCTCTCCTCACTAGGATCAGATTCTCAACATGCTCCATGCAACCACAGCCATCCTGACAGGGACGCTACTGGTCAGATCACTCTTCACCTATCGTGTGGATAGGCGATGTATGTTATTGGTAGAAAGACCCCTTTAAGATTTATTACAAAGTTTCTAGATCAATATCCCAGAAAAAAGCAGTAGTCTGATTGGTTTCAATGACGAGGAGTGTTCTGATTGGAGTTCCCCTTTAAGTTACTGACCAGCGATTGCTAAGTTTGCTCGTGGTTTTTTGTCTTCCAGGCTGGAGACGAGTTGCAGCAGTGTCAACGACTTGATGATTGACTCAGGGAAAGCAAGCGACGTGTCGGTGTGCAGCTGGCCCATGGAACCCATCCACTGGACCCCCTTCCCCATCCTACACCAGCTGTCCCTGCAGTCTCCGGTGCGTAATAGGCAAAAGTAACCTTCCCACAGTAAGGGAGCATTCACATGACTGTATTTTTCATGGGGCAACAAAAAAAATGCAAACAGAACATGTGCTGTCTGCATCCATTCCGCAAATTATAGAACACGTCCTAGTCTTGTCAGTTTTCCAGTGCATCTGCGTCAATCACTCCCAGGCAATGTAGAATGCCAAGCACAGTGTCCCAGATTTCTGATCAATTTAATTTTATCAGATTAAATTCTAATCTAAAAAATTGTAATAAAAAAGTCTCACTCAGCCTATCAGACTTCAGTAAAGTGGAACAGGTGGTTCGTAAATATGGTGCTCGTTGTGACCCCCATATTTCTCATTGTATTTACATCAGGCAGCTGGCAAATATATATTGACAAATCTCCTGCTTCCCATCTATTATGAAGGCGGCTGCCACCACTAGGGGGAGCTCAGTGCATAGGAATTTATGTAGTTACAGTAGACCAAAATGGAAATTGTAAGCATCTGTTTGCACTGAGCTCCCCCTAGTGGTGGCTGCATGAAAATGAAGTTCTAAAAAAAAAGCTTGAACATTGCCTGTACCTCACATGGATCCAAAGATCTACCCATTCATTGCTCTGCTATGTTTATATCAAGCTGGCACCTCAGGGGTGTGTCCTTTCTGCTGTAGCTCTCTCCCTATCACAGCTCAGGAAGCAGTTTAATTATGGAACTGAGCATGTGCGTCCACCTCATCGAGGCGGACAGAGAAATAAGAAAAAAACAAACAGCAGTGGCGCTATACAGATACATTTGAATAACTCAGGGGCTATGCTAAATTTTTTATTACATGCAATTACAAAAGTTTTCAGCGTGAGGTGCAGGAAAGAAAAATGCAGAATATATTTGGTGGGACAACTCCTTTAAGCTACCTGGGGTTGAGCCACAAATTTCTTACCCCCTATGCAGAAAAATAATGACAAGTGAATACAACATCCCCCATTCTATGATGCTCATTGGGCAGATGGACAGGGATTGCTCAATTAGGACAACTCCCTTTAAATTTGCATTTATTAGGACATCCTTCAGACTTTTTTTCTTTTTTTCTTCCAGTTTCACGCTCGCAGACCTCATTCCTACTTTGAAGGGATGGAGCTGGTCAACACAGAGAGGAGCTGGACTGCGTAGCTGCTGGGAGCACCTATAGGAAGGGCCGGTGAACAGCATATTATCAAGGACACTCATGACCGTGCCTGCAATTGGAGGAGTCACCGAACGACTCCTTACAGAACTTGTCAGCCCCGAGTCCGTAAGACTGACCATGCACAAACTATATACTGCGTGTAGCACTTATGTGTGGTGTATATCATCCCATGTGATTGCAGAAACTCCCATGTCGACCACTAGAGACTGCTCTGGACTTAACACATCACGGCCGCCTGATGACATCATCGACTACTATCTTGCAGATTGATTCTTGCAACAGATAAAAAAAAATCTTATTGTATTACCAATAATAAAGTGTCACTCTGCACACACGGGTACAGCTTATTTGTCGAGGGACCCGGGACACAATGGATTCTACTTGATGAGAACTGAGCAGGCTTATGCATCTAGATCCATGGTCCACGAATGGTGCATTTTAGGCAACACAAGAATTACAACAAATAATGATTAAAAAGACAAGTCACAGGATTTTCTAATGGCAAAAGAGTCCACCAATTACTGCAAATCTGCATGCCTTAGAGGCTGATTACACCCTATGCATTGCAAAGGGTAAAATGTGTTGTAAAAGTTTAGAAAAGACACTGTGCAAGGATTTTTTTTTTTTTTATGTATCGTGTTGATAAGCTATATTAAATGTTTTTAAAAAAAATTCTGATAGTGAGGACCTATCCTCAGGGTCCGACGCTCGGGACCCCTGCTGATCAGCTGTTTAAGGAGGCTGTGGCGCTTCTATGAGCGCAGCAGCTCACTAAGCACAGCGCCGTCCATTGTATAGTGTCTGAGCTTGGTATTGCAGCTCAGCTCTATTCACTTGGTCAGGCATGGCCAACCTGCGGCTCTCCAGCTGTTTTAAAACTACAACTCCCACCATGCCCTGCTGCAGGCTGATAGCTGTAGGCAGTCTGAGCATGCTGGGAGTTGTAGTTTTGCAACAGCTGGAGAGCCTCAGGTTGTCCATGCCTGCACTTGGTAATTGTAACATCACATAGGAAGAGGCAGTGGCCTCTTGAAATAGCTGATCGGCAGAGGTGCCATGAATACTGTTCTGTATCTGGGCCACAGTTTGTACATCTGAAACTCAATGCTGTCAAATAAAGGCACCTTAAAAAGGGGTTGTCTCACTTCAGCAAATGACATTTATCATGTAGAGAAAGTTAATACGAGGCACTTACTAACGTATTGTGATTGTCCATATTGCCTCCTTTGCTTACTAGATTCATTTTTTCCATCACATTTTACACTGCTCATTTCCATGGTTACGACCACCCTGCAATCCAGCAACGGTGGTCGTGCTTGCATACTATTAAAAAAAAAAGTGATGGACTATACGCGCTCCCACAGTCCAAGCCACCAGAGGCCGTCGCATTTTCCCATATTGTTCAAGAATGACCACCTCTGATGGATTACAGGGTGGTCGTAACCATGGAAATGAGCAATGTATAATGTGATGGAAAAAATGAATCTAGTAAGCAAAGGAGGCAATATGGACAACCACAATATTATAAATTTTTTTGCTGAAGTGAGACAACCCCTTTAAGCTGCAGTACCAGGCACTCTAATGCAACAAATCAGCCAGAAGACTAAAAACCACCCACCCCCATATAGACGAGTGTCCTGACCCTCTCCTAACCAGCAGTTCTTCTGTAGGATTAGTCCAGATGGGCTATCCTTCCCAACCCCTCATGCATCAATGAGCCTACGGTGCCCATGACCTTGTCAAGGGTTACCCTTCCTTGAATCACTTTTGGTAGGTACTAACGACTGCATGCAAAAACACCCAAGTCCTGCCGTTTTGAAGATGCTGTGACTCCGTTGTTCAAGACTAGTTTCAAACTAGCGGTAAAATCTCCTGGAAGAGGAACAGTCTGCCAGGGTTCATTGTACCCAGCATAGCCAGAAAGGGCTGCAGCACCGCCAGGCCCCACCGACTAATAGGACACAGCCAGGATCTGGTGTTAGTGCCTGGATTCAGCCAGACAAAAAAAACGGTGCTCGCACTGGTTTTTGCCCGGCCGAGTCCTGGTACTAACAATGGATCTCATAGTCAATGGGATCCGGTGGGGAAAGGCAGTATCCGGCTATGCTGCATATGATGAACTCCGACAAGCTGTTCCACTGCCGGAAGATTTTAACACTAGTGTAAAACTAGCCTAATCATCACAATCTGTCCCTTAGATCTTTACGCTTGCCCATTTTTCCTGCTTCCGGTATAGCGGAATCCATAACGGAATTCTTCGATAACCCGAACCTTGCATGCCGAACTTCCAACACAAGTTCGCTCATCCCTATTCACTTGCTGTCTAAGGGCTCATTCACATGCTGCAGATTTTGTCGCAGAAAATCTGTTCCGTTCTTCTAAACGGAATTATTTTGGCAGGAAGCACGTGGATTTCTGAAACCCCCGTTCAGGTGAAAGGAACAGATTTTCAGTCTCAGAAATTTTCTGCAACAAGATCTGGGTTTGAAGGCACGCTAATATATTCCACCCCTGAGGGGTGGCATTGGGGGTGTGATAATCACTTCACCGGTCAGTGGTTTCAATGTCGTGGCTGATCGGTGTATGTGCCCAAACGACAGCCACTTTAATCTGGTCCTACAGGGCTGGGGGATCCACAGCAACTTCTCATTTGATTTTACAGCCTCTAAAGCAGGGATCTCAAACTGCGGCCCTCCAGCTGTTGCAAAACTACAACTCCCACAATGCCCGGACAGCATACAGGTATCAGCCTACAGCAGGGCATTGTGGGAGTTGTAGTTTTGCAACAGCTGGAGGGCCGGAGTTTGAGATGCCTGCTCTAAAGTAACACCTGTGGACAGGGTAGAGCTGTGTGTATGGAGCCTATATGGCGGTATACTCTTATGGCAGAAGCACTCCCAAGTGCGCTATGTTTAGGTAGTATAGTACAGGATGGAACTGGTCACCTGAAGTAGTCCATAAATTTCACTACAATCTGTGATTTGGTCACGAGGATAAACGTCGGCAATACGGAACAGAAGAGACGACCGCAGGCGGGTTTATTAAGAGCAAACGTACTTTATTACATAACAAGCTTCATAAAACAAAAGTAAAACAGGAAGCATTCAAGCATTGAACGATACAATAAGATGCTGTAAAAGAATCGCTCCATTCAAGTGTTTGGAGGGTAGCTAAACATTGAGATACTTTATACCTTCTCCTGGGAAGCGTCACAAAGCTAGCTTTGGTTGTTTTTTTTTTTCATATATATTTTTTTTCCTTTTATTATTATTTTTTTTATTATTCTTATTTTTGTTACTTAAGATTCAAGCCCCTAAAAGTTGTGTGCGAGGCCAGAAAATACATTTTATTAGAAGCCTCCCGACACATTAGTCCTTTTATTTATTTTTTGTTAGTTATTCACTGGGTGTGGGTGGGTTGGGTCCTGCAACACATTGTGTAGTAATACAGTGCAGGGTAAGTCCCACTACCACCCACCTTCAATAAGAGCAGGGCCAGGCTTCACTACAGTACTGTTTTGTAATAAGTTACAGATATAAAGTCTTATTGAAATACAGAAGGCGGACTTGAAATGACTACCGTAACGAGGATCACAGCGCACTCACTGGCAGATCAGACCGACTTGTCTAGCTACACAATTACAAAAACACCATTGTGCACCGGGGGGGGGGGAGGGAGGAGGGGAGGTCGATGCAAGACAAATGTGCTAGATACAAAGAAAATACAATGCTATTTAGTCACTGCTGGGTTGTTCTTTAACTGAGGTATAAGGCGGTAAAAAGCGTACTCAAGTGTTAATATCAAATGTCATTTCCAAGCGGCTGTGTCCTGTATATATATATATATCATTTTTTTTTTTTCAAGTTACAAGTTTAGTGCAGGATAGTACAGTTAGAAACATATTCTGGCAGAATCTTTAAAGCAGAGCCGGACCCCGCAGCGGCGTCGGCAGCCATGTGGCGGTTTATTTTTGTGCATCGTCTTAGCTCAGTGGGGGAACCACACATGGCAGACGCCTGGGCTGCCTGCGCCACGCAGGAGGTTGTCGGAGGGGGGGCGCTTTAAGGTTTCCCCAGATAAAAACTAAGGCTATATGTTTATATACCAGGAACAAACGCTGAAGTGTTTGCCTCGTACATTACGAATATTACACTTCTCCTCTGATTATTCATAACAATTCACACCACTGGAGAAAAAAAACAAAAAAAACAAAAAAAAAAAAAACAGCCCGACCCATATGTCATTGTTTCTATTAAATCGGACTGCAAATTATATATAAATATATATAAATATATATATATATATATATATATATATATATATATATATATATATATATATATATATATATATATAAAAATAACACAAACCATCTAAGAAAGGCTAAGCAGCGAGAAGTACATGATTCACTAATCTTAAACTTCAATCAAAAAACAAAAAAATAAAAAAGTCAAATGTACAATCATTTTCTATCTGTAAACAGTTAAAAAGCCACGAGTTTGATTTGTATCGTCTGACACAAAACAATCAAGAGTCAAGGCAATGAGCAAATGGCAATGTGTGCAGAGAGTAACGGGCCGGTGTGGGGTTTTTAATCATTTTTTTTTTGCATTTCTTTTCATTTTTTGCAAATAGTTGGGAAACTAAGCTGCGCCAGTTCCACGGGGTAGAAACCTGGAATCGGTTGGAATATTAATGCACCATGTGTTAGATTATTTCTCTTGCAGATTAAAAAATGAAAAATTATAAAACTGGCTTTGGTTGTCCCAAATATATTTAGAACCCACAGTACAAAAAATAAAATTAAAATAAATCTTGCTCCTCTCATCCCCACCAGCAGTGTTATGCCCACAGACAGGTGGGGGTTATAAACCTATGCTGTTGTCAGGTCTCAGATTAGTGGTTTGCGGTTCTGGCTGATGCATGACATAATATATATCTATACACACACACACACGACAGAGGCAGCAATTTTCTGGACTGAACAGGACTCAAAACATATAGGGGTTGGAAGAGACAGAACCATAGGGCTGTGTCTAGTATAGCAGCTCGGCTCAATTCAAGCGAATGGGCCTGAGCTGCAATAGCAGGCACAACGGCGGCAGTGTTTCGGTAAGCAGCCATGTTTTGTTTGTTTTTTAACTCAAACCACCCCCTACTAAAGGTTCGTAAAGAACCGATCACAGTGATATTGCTTTAAGGAACTTCTGCAATGTAATTATAAGGCTATGTTCACAGTATCATCATGAAATCCTGCAGGAGTTCACCGTGGCCAGCATTGCCAGGTGCCGTCGGATCCTCATTGACTATAATGGGATCAGGCGGTGATCGGGTCGCTTTTCAGCCAGACAAATACTGCTACAAGCAGCTTAGGCTACTTTCACACTGGCGTTTTGGCTTTCTGTTTGTGAGATCCGTTCAGGGCTCCCACCAGCGGTCCAAAACGGTTCAGTTTTGCCCTAATGCATTCTGAATGGAAAAGGATCCGCCCAGAATGAATCGGTTTGCCTCCGTTCCGTTTCCATTCCGCCTTCAGTCTGACGAAACTGAGCCAAACGGATCCGTCCTGACACACAATGTAAGTCAATGGGGACGGATCCGTTTTCACTGACAATAGAAAACTGATCCGTCTCCCATTGACTTTCAATGGTGTTCAAGACCTATGCGTCTTGGCTTTGTTGAAGATAATACAAACGGATCCGTTCTGAATGGCTGCAGACTGTTGTATTATCTGAACGGATCCGCACCAAACGCGAGTGTGAAACTAGCCTTACTGGAACAGACTCCTGGATTCCTTAACACCAGTGGGAACGTAGCCTACACGACAAATCGTCTGCCTTGTCAAAAGCCGCACTTGGGTGCATATAATATTTGGCGAGTGTCTTAACAGTCAATGGACTGCAATGTGCATTCCGCATCATCCACTAATATGAGACGCACAACATAGGTTTACCTTGGACCCAGCGATCCATTATGGATGCCCTCCTGGGGGCTCTGTGGGGGTAGGACAGGTGCGCAGGGTTTGCTGTACCTTCCCCGAAAGAAAGGATGGAGAGAAGAGGCAGGAGAGTAACTGCTGGTAACCCCTGTCCTTCACTATAATGTGCGGTGGAAGGGTCAAAGGTCAGGATTTACACTTCAATATACATACATAATTATTTTTTTTTACCCTTGTTCAGTTATTTTTTTTAATTCTTTGACCAAACAAGCAGAATACCATTTATGGCAACATATTATGTAACTTGTTCCTTTTTGTAATTTTAAGTATTTGCAATCATTGACGTCTACACATAAAAAAAACAACAACTTTTTTTTCCTTTTTTGTTTTCCTTTGTACAACACGCAAAAACTTGATCAGCCCAGTACTTGGTTACAATGTGCATAAATGTGCATAGTTACTAAATAAATCGGCTTAAACGAGAAAGAAAAAAACAATAAAACACTGTCACGAGAAGCAAAGACACTGAGCCACATAATTAAAGTAACATTTAAAAAAAAAAAAATCCATTATATCAGCAAAAATCTCTAGACTACGCACTAAAAAAAGACAGCATCAAAGCAAATCCATCTCTTTATGTTGGCTTTAGAAAGCTGTAAAGAGCTAGGATGGAGGGGAAGGGGGATGTTTTTGGCAGAGAGGAAAAGTCTTTGAGAAATCAGCACGATGAGTGCTTAAAAAAAAAAAAATTGCATTCTTCTAGTGATTTTCTTTCGATCTATTGGGGGGGGGGGGGGGTGAAGGAACTCAAACCTATCTTATTCCTGAGAGCCACAATGTTTTTCCCCCCCCATTTTGGATTTATTTCAGAACTGAAAAATCACAAAAAAAAAACTAGAAAAAACAAAACAAAAACACACACACAAACACAACTGGACTCCCAGAGATAAAAGCATCTTCAGCATATTTTCTGTTTTGTTTTTCTTTAGAATTTTTTTTTTTTGATGGAAGAGTAAACATTTGAAAAAAAAAAAAATCCCACCCTCCCCAAATACAACAATGACCCTCCCAACAGGAAGGGGAAAAAAAAAAAATGTAAACAAGAGGTCCTCAGTAAGACACCTCGAAAAACAAAATGCAAAGCCTTTGAAAGTGCTGCCCCCTACTGGCACATGTAGGGTGTATATCACAGCTGTGGCCACAATTTTTTATATTTTTTTTTTTTTACCATTTTAATATTTTTTTTTTCATTTTTTTTAACATTATATATAGATATTTTTTTTATTAAAACCGTACAGCTAAATTCTATTAGGTTTTTAGTCATGAAAACCTGGTGCAATACTTTTCATTATTTTTAGCATTTTTTTTTTTTTTCAACTCTTAAAAACTAAGTTATAACCGGTCAGTTCTTTTAACCCCCTTCAGCGCTGGAGGCGCCAGCCCTTGCCTATTGCTCTGCAGTGGGCGGCTGGGCATCACTCAGGAGCTGGAAGGCGGCTAAAACTTTGTAATACCACAATTAGGTAGGCATATCAAGGCATCTTAGAAATAACGAGCATTAAACCACTTATGTGTCGTCGTAAGTAAACAGTTACACTTGAGCCGTTTCTGATCGTTACAAGGTAAAAACATAAAATGTGACGCACCGTTCAGTGCAAACAGAGAAAACCTGGGGTAGTCGTAGGGCAGACGGGTAAATACCGAGCTCGGGACATACAAACTGGGTTCGGACGTTGAAAAAAAGAAAAAATTATATAAAACTGGAATTCGAAACCGACAAACAGCTCATCAGACGCAGTTCTAGCACTAATGTGGAAGTGTAAATATAGATTTTTTTTTTTTCCTCTTCTATTTCACATTATATTATTGGCCTGCATGATTCAAGTATTTCACACTGATATGTTGTGGGCTAAAAAAAAAGTGGGAAGTGTGCAGAAGAGCTATCCGCAGTGCAGCCTGCAGAGGGTTCACACATACAAGTCCAGCCTGGGGCTGATCAGTAACAATCATCTGAGGTCACGGGTGACGTAGGCTACATGGGCTCTCCGTTTAAGTGATCGACAGGTAGGAAAGCGCCGACAGGTGATGAACTGCTCAGACCCCTGCTCTCGCTGCTTGGGTTACCCCATAAGCTTGTGGAATAGTTTGGGGTACCCCACAGAGAAGTGCAATGAAGATCTCCAGAGCTGGAGCCAGAAGCACCTGGGCTGTTCCAGTGATTGATATCTCCGCGATTCGAGATGCTGTGGGGGCTATCCAGAGAACCTAGCCGGGAATGGCTAGAGCCCAGGGACTGCCAGCCTGGGGAAGGGGTCATTGACTGGCCTTGTGCAAAGAAACGACTGATCTCCTCTTCACTAGCAAACTCGGCAAGGATAGTAGTGTTCCCTAAAACACACCTGTAAGGGAGAGAGAAAATTTATTAATAGGTCTGCGCACAGCAAAGCAGAATACATCAGGTGAAAATGTCCAATGTCAGAAAGATACGAGCATAAAGCTACATGGCAATTTTGGGCTCAACACGTGTCATGCCCCCAAGTATCGCAGTGCGCCATAAGAATGGACGGGGTCGGAGCATGACTGACACTGCTGGATTTTTAGTGATTTATGCAACGCAGCAAACGTGCAAGTCACATTGCGACCACATTTATTCCTATGGCTGCCTTGCTATACCACAATACTTGAGAGCATGACACGTATTATGCCCAAATTCACTGTACCCTAATGCAACTATGAATATTGTCTACCATTTGCAACTCATTATCTGAAGTAATCTGATCCTTGATTGAGACTGTCAGACAATAAAAGGCATGCTGCTGAGATATATATCTCTAATGCCTAATCAGCAGAGGTCGATGGCCGTGACCACCGCCAATTACTAGATTAAAGGAGAAGCGTTCCTAGAAGAAATACCATGCTACTCTGTCGGCTCTGCTCAGCTTTTCCCAGACAGCATGCACTGCCATCAACTATAAGGGCTCATGCACATGAACTTATTTTTTTTCGGTGTCCATACAGGTTTTTTTCAGCCCGTATGTGGAACCGTCCACTTGAATGGGGTCTCAAAAAAATGGGAAAGACTCCCTGTGAATTCCATGTCCATATTTCTACACCGCAAAAAAATATATATATATATTTTTTTTATAATTACTTACCGGTAATTTGATTTTCCGAAGTCTCTGACAGCACCAGGAGAGAGGATCTGCCTCCCAGGACAGGAAACCCACAGGTATAGATTAAAAGGAGCCTCTCCCTCATTCAGTACTTTCCAGAGGCAAGAGACTACCTTCGGACCCATTCATTCTGTTTGGGCCAACCCAACCTTTTCTTTCTCGGTTACCGTTAAATTATTATTATTATTATTTTTTTTTTTTTTTTATGTACACCTTGTGAAAATAGAAACTCAGACCCATCACCAATACTTTAGGAAACAGGAAATGGGGGGGGGGGGGGGAATTAGAAGGGTGCTGTCATGGACTTTGGAAAATCTAATTACCGATAAGTAATTATCCTTTATGCCTACGTCCTATGACAGCACCAGGAGAAATTAGGGGGGGGGGGCATAGCTTGAAGGACCTTACGCCCGAAAGAAAGATCAGACACCGCTGAGAGATTCAATCTTTAGTGCCTGTAGAACGTTGAAGCAGAAGACCAAGTTACTGCTTTGCATGTGTCGTGTATGGAGGCTTCTGCTTTTTCTGCCCATGAGGTAGAGACTGCTCTGGTAGAATGGGCCGACCATACGGAAGGAATAGGTTTCTGCATAGAAAGATAAGCTAGAGAAACAGCCCGTTCAATCCATCTAAAGTTCCCTTACTAGCTGATTTCCCTTTGTTCTGACCGGAATACAGTTTTATAGTAGCCTCCATATATTCTAGAACACATTTCCTAACATCCAGACAGTGAAACTCTGCCTCCTTCTGATTTTTGGGCTCTGCACAGAAAGAAGGGAGAATCACCTCCTGGGCTTTATGGAAGTACGATACTACTTTTGAGAGAAACGCTGGATCGGGTCTAAGACAAATTCTATCTTCCTGAAGGATAGTGTATGGAGGACTTATGGAGAGGGCTTGAAGCTCGCCTTCCTTCTAGCAGAGGTAACGGCCACTAGAAAGATACATTTCAAGCATTTTGATCGGCAAGGTGTCTATAGGCTCGAAAGGGAGTTTGACAATTGCCTGTAATACTAGACTGAGATCCGAAGGGGGCGCCCTAAGCATCCTAGAGGGGAGATGTCTGGATACTGACTTAAAGAACCTAATAATCCAAGGATGACAAGCTAATCTGTAGTCAAACACACTAAAGGGCCGCCACTTGTACTTTTAACGTACTTAATGCTAAACCCTTCTCTACACCTTTATGGAGAAATCTAGAACCTTAGTGAGCTGGAGCTGAATGGAAGTAGAGGGAGAAACACCCAAGAACTTAAACACCCACCAAGTTCTAGCATAATTTTTGGTGGTTACTGGTTTTCTACTTAGCAACATGGTAGAATCAACAGACTCTGATGACCCTTTTTCTAACAAACGCCTCTCAAAAGCCACGCCATCAAATGGAGTCCCTTCACTGGGGGATGAACAATTGGGCCTTGCATAAGAAGATCCGGCAGGACCCAGGGATCGGCTACAGACATGACCCGTAGCCAGGAAAACCATGCTTGCCGGGGCCAGAAAGGGGCTATGAGTATTATCTTTGCCCTGTCCTCTCTGACCTTCAGAACCCTGGGGATAATCTGAAGAGGGGGAAACGCATATAACAGACGCTTGCTCCACTGCGTTCAGAAGGTCATTTGGCGACGGGGAGAAAAACTTCTCCACCTTCCTGTTTGCTCTGGTGGCAAACAAATTTATTTGTGTTAATCCCCAGAGTCAGACTATCCTGGAAAAAAATGGATTGATTGAGGGACCATTCCCTCGGATCCAGAGATTGACGACTCAAATAAACCGCCTTCCAATTGTCCACCCCTCTGATGTGAAGGGCCGACAAGGACAAGGCTCTCCCCTCTACTAGGGAAAAAAAAATCGGAACCGCCAGAGCTCCCAGAGACTCTGACCGCAATCCGCCTTGATGGTTCAGATATGCTACAACGGAGCCAGTCGGATAATATCTTTACATGTCGGTCTTTGATTAGGGGAAGAACTCCCTGTAGGGCGGCCATGAGCTCTTTCAGATTTGAAGAATTGTCCGAAATGGGCAATCCCATAATCCCTGGGCGCAAGCTGGCATCCGTGGTTATCACAAGGGGGCTTACAATTCTCCAAGGAACGCCCTGGGCTAGATTGTCCAGAGAAAGCCACCAATCTAGGGCCTGACATGTCTAAGCTGAGAATAAAACTTTCTTCTCTAGGTCTCTTGCCTCGCCTGACCAAGCCCCTAAGATCTCCCACTGAAGAGCTCTGCAATGTACCTGGGCCCATAGCACAGCAGGGATACAGGCGGTCAGGGTTCCCAACACGGACATCCCTTTCCTCATAGAAACTCGAGGGTTGTCTATCAGGGAGTGAACCACTGAACTTACCTTCTGGGTTTTTTCTTGAGCTAAAAAGGATCTCTGAACCACTGAGTTCAGCATTATCCCCAGGAATCGTTGCTTCCTCTCTAGAACTAGCCTCGACTTGATCTGCGTCACCTGCTAAACATGATACATACAGTACAGACCAAAAGTTTGGACACACCTTCTCATTCAAAGAGTTTTCTTTATTTTCATGACTATGAAGGCATCAAAACTATGAATTAACACGTGGAATTATATACATAACAAACAAGTGTGAAACAACTGAAAATATGTCATATTCTAGGTTCTTCAAAGTAGCCACCTTTTTCTTTGATTACTGCTTTGCACACTCTTGGCATTCTCTTGATGAGCTTCAAGAGGTAGTCCCCTGAAATGGTCTTCCAACAGTCTTGAAGGAGTTCCCAGAGATGCTTAGCACTTGTTGGCCCTTTTGCCTTCACTCTGCGGTCCAGCTCACCCCAAACCATCTCGATTGGGTTCAGGTCCGGTGACTGTGGAGGCCAGGTCATCTGGCGCAGCACCCCATCACTCTCCTTCATGGTCAAATAGCCCTTACTTTCAAAGTTTTCCCAATTTTTCGGCTGACTGACTGACCTTCATTTCTTAAAGTAATGATGGCCACTCGTTTTTCTTTACTTAGCTGCTTTTTTCTTGCCATAATACAAATTATAACAGTCTATTCAGTAGGACTATCAGCTGTGTATCCACCTGACTTCTCCTCAATGCAACTGATGGTCCCAACCCCATTTATAGGGCAAGAAATCCCACTTATTAAACCTGACAGGGCACACCTGTGAAGTGAAAACCATTTCAGGGGACTACCTCTTGAAGCTCATCAAGAGAATGCCAAGAGTGTGCAAAGCAGTAATCAAAGCAAAAGGTGGCTACTTTGAAGAACCTAGAATATGACATTTTCAGTTGTTTCACACTTGTTTGTTATGTATATAATTCCACGTGTTAATTCATAGTTTTTGATGCCTTCAGTGTGAATCTACAATTTTCATAGTCATGAAAATAAAGAAAACTCTTTGAATGAGAAGGTGTGTCCAAACTTTTGGTCTGTACTGTACATTTTTGACTTGATGGGGCTGCAATCAGGGAGTCGTCCAAATATGCTACGAACAGGATGTCCTTCTCCCTTTATATGGGCTGCCGTCTCAGACCAGTTTCGTAAATATTCTCGGGGCCATTGAAATCCCAAAGGGTAATACCTGGAATTGAAAATGTCTCAATCTCCCCTGAAATCTCAGTGCCACTCGGAGGTATTTCTAGTGTTCCGGAAAAATTGGAAGACGGTATTAGGTCTCTTTGATGTCCAATACCGCCATAAAGCAGTCCTTGTAGAGGAGCTCCACTACTGATTTTATTGTCTCCATCTTGAACCCTCTGTATTGTAGATATCCGTTTAGAGAATTTAGGTTTATAAATCGCTGTAGTCTCCACTTGGTTTTTTGACTAAAGAGAGTGGAATAGTATCCCGTACCACCTTCTCTTTCTGGACCTGGAATAAGCGCTCCCTTCTGAAGAAGGCTTAAAGAGGACCTTTCATCGGCCCAAATATTGTGAACTAAGTATCATGATCTGTACAGCGGCGCCCAGGGATCTCACTGCACTTACTATTATCCCTGGGCGCCGCTCTGTTCTCCTGCTATGTCCTCCGGTATGTTCGGTCACTTGCTAATAGTAGGCGTTGACTTAGGGCACTTAGTTATAGTAGGAGGAGACTGCCCTTGTTCTCCTGGGTGTCTTTCTCCCAGGCTGTAGCACTGGCCAATCGCAGCGCAGAGCTCACAGCCTAGGAGTTTTTTCTCCGCAATTGGCCAGCGCTACAGCCTGGGAGAAGGAGACACCCAGGAGAACAAGGGCAGACTCCTACTATAACCAAGTGACCGAACATACTGGAGGGCAGAGCAGGAGAATGGAGCGGCGCCCAGGGATAATAGTAAGTGCAGTGAGATCCCTGGGTGAAGCCGTACAGATCATGATACTTAGTTCACAATGTTTGGACCAATGAAAGGTCCTCTTTCTCTAAGGAGGCCTGAACTGAGCAGCCTACTTGAGTTACTCTGAACTTTTCTGGAGGGGAACACTTTAAATCTATCCTAAATCTATCCTGAATCCCTAACGATCGAAGGATCCAGGCAATGTTTGTTATTTTTGTCCAGGCTGGGAGGAAATTTTTTAATCTTCCTCCCACCCTGGCGTCATTGTGGATTATCTTTTCTGGCAGGATCTGAGTGCCGATTCCTGAACTAAAACCCTGGATCTGGAAAATTTCCACTTAGCGTTGTTTTTTCCCTATCCTTTGAAAGGAAAAATTCTGTCTATGAAAGGAAGGAGGAAAGGAAGATCTCCCGCTTTCTCTAGGATGTCATCTAAAGTTGAGCCCCAAAAAGGTATTTACCCTCACACGGGATGCTACAAAGACGACTTTTAGAGGCCACATCACCCGACCAGTTTTCCGGCCATAATGCTCGACGAGCAGGATTAGCCATAGTAGATAGTATAACTGCATCAGCCAAAAATCTTCTGCTTTAGAGATGGCCGGAAGGGATTCTAATAATTTATCTCTGGGGGTTTTATCCCTTATCTGAGCCTCCAGTATAATCCACAAAATGTGTGCTCTTGCCGTACAAGTAGAAACGATATTGGGCTTAAATGCCGCCCCAATGGACTCCCAAGTTCTTCTTAAAAATAAAAAAAAACTATCCATCGCCTCCTTGAGTTGACAGAGATCAAAAGGCAGTGAGGATCTCCGAGAGACTTTGGCTATGGGGACATCGATTTTAGGGGCTTTATCCCATAAAGAACAATCACCTTCTTCAAAGGAATATTTTCTCTTAACCAACCCTGGGATGAAACTGCGGTTATCCGGATGTTTTCATTCCCTGTTAATCATGGCCTCGATATTTTTATGGATAAAAAAAATGCTCTTTTCTTTTTTGTTTGTAGCCCCTCAAACATAATGTCCTGAACAGATCGGACTTCTTTAGCATCTTCAATATTCATGGTTGCTATAACAGCTTTAACAAGCTGATCTACATCCTGAATGGGAAAAAATGGTCTACCGCCACCTTCGTCATCCAAGGATGACGAAGCTGTATCTACTTCCCCATTTCTAGGAATTCTTCAGAACTGGAAACATCAGAATCTCGCAAAGCTAAAGCGAACTTTTCTCTAGAACTTGTGTCTATGGTGACGGTGTTCTTTTTTAGATAGCAAGGTACTATTGACCTCTTCCCTAATCATTTTCTTCATGCATCTAACCATAACCGGGGATTCTTCAGCAATGGTATTTTCAATGCATGCTCTACATAACAGTTTAGGATAGGTTGGATCTAGTTTTGTTTTAGAGGCCACATTCTTTATGGCGCGTTTTAGCGGCTGCTTTTTTAGGTTTATTCTAGGGGAAAAAAACACACATAAGGCCAGGGACAAACTAATAATCCAAAAAGTCCATTACATTGAAAATAGACACATCCCCTCATTCATACCACAGGTGCAGGGGTAACTGGGTCTCTTGGGGTTTCACCAGAGCTATCCATGCTGGGATACCTCTTGCGGCCTTGGATCTGGAAGAACCCCGCAAAGATGCTAAGGTAGCTTGAACTGGGCTGAAGAAATTTCTGAATCAAGCATGGGACGCCAGGATCACATCATTAGCTCCCCCTCTTATATACCGGGCGCTTTTGAGCTCGTCAGTACCGCTATGCTGTTTGAAAAAGAGCACTCCTTCAAGCTCTGCCCCCTCTTACTTGCCTGTCAGCTGGGGAGGCCAGACGCCGAATGCCAGGAGGTGAAGCAGGGATCGCTCTACCGCATCTCTGTGCCTACTGCGCCTCCGGTGAGTACCACCACGTCCTCTACTTGCGTCCCCGCTCGCCATCTGGCCTTGTATTTAAACACTATTTCTGCTCGCCGGCGCTTTCCATCGCATCTTGCTGCCCCCGCCATCAGATGCAGTGTGCCGTCTTCAAAGTGTGTGTAGCGGGGAACTCACCCGGCGCACACCTCTGCCCAGCCAGCCTTAAATCCAGGGAGCAACTACTCCCCATGTAGCTTCACAAAATAAAAAACCTGCAGGTTGACCTTCCAGGACAGGAAACCACTGAATGAGGGAGAGGCTCCTTTTAATTTATACCTGGGTGTTTCCTGTCCTGGGAGGCGGATCCTCTCTCCTGGTGCTGTCATAGGACGTAGGGATAAAAAAAAAAAAAAAAAAATAGAACATGTCCTAATAGCCGCATTACGGACAAGAATAGGACTGTTCTGTTAGGGGCCGGACATTCCGTTCCACAAAATGCAGAATTCACACGGCCGGTATCAGTGTTTTGCGGATCCACAATTTGTGGACGGCAGAACATTTAACGGTTGCGTGCATGAGCCTTAAGAGCGAGTCTACACTGCGACTTTTCGTAGCGCGACTGACAGATTTTAACTGTTTAACTACAGCTGCAGTCCAAATGAATGCACAGTTGAATGTAATCTTGTGGACTGCAGCTGTCATTCAACAGTTAAAAATCAATCAGTTGCGTTACAAAAAGTGGCAGTGTAGCCCGTAGCATAATGGCGTTTAACGATGCCACTAATATAAGTTCTCTTCTAGTGGTTGGCGAGGGTCACATTGGTTGCAGTGCTGGACTTAGTAAAAGCCCCCCCCCCCCCCCCCCCATACACTGGATTATCATATATTGATCTCGAACGACTAATGTGATTGGGGGCCACGCGACTCTCCCCCAACAGATAAAGTTCAACACCCAATCCTTTTGTTATGGCAGGAGTTAACCCTCTGGTAGAGGTGTTTGGCAGCAGCCTTTTCATCTCTTGCCAATAAAAACACATGCATCCTCAGCTGAACTGTTCAAAGGAGTCATGTTTGTCTGACAACTACTTCAGGTGTCATCATAATACAATATCTAGGCCACTTCTAGGTAATACCAAGTGAAAGTAACAAAGGATGGGGGGAGAGCACTCAGGAACCTGCTACTTACATGTGCAGAGACTTTTGTGCCTTTACTACCTCTTCCTTGGAACTGTAACGGACCAGAGCAGTACCATGGGGCAGGTTCAGATGGAATGTAATCAAAGGCCCATGCTGCATGCACAGGGTACGCAGGGTGGAGCCATCAATCTGAAGGACAGTACCAAGAGGTGAGTAAGGGAAATAATTAGAATAAATACCCTATTAAATTCAAATACGGATCAAGGTTGTCAATACTCACTTGAGGTGTTAGGTTTTTCAGAACTAGCCAATTGGTTATTCTCCCTGAGCTATTATCACTCCAAGTGGAACCTAAAAACACAGAAGACAGAAATATTAAAAACTGAACTAAAATATAGGATAGTGGTGTCCTGTCTGGAAATAATAATCAGCCTGCTCACCACTCCCCCCCTTACAAGGCAGGTTGCTGGCCTAGGATCTTGTGAAGTTTTCAGTCACACAGTGTACTATTATTTATTTCCAAGCCATCCACCAGGAGGCAGCACTCAGATATTAACGCCTTAACAGTGGGGCCTCCTTTACTTAAAGAGGACCTTTCACCTGGAAAAAACATTGTGAACTACGGTAAGATCTCACTGCTCCGTTCTCCCGTTATGTCCTCCGGTATCTTCGCTCAGTAAGTTATAGAAGGCGGAGACTGCCCTTGTTCTGCTGGGCGTCTCCTCCTCCTAGGCTGTAGCGCTGGCCAATCGCAGTGCACAGCTCACAGCCTGGGAGAAAAAAAACTCCCAGGCTGTGAGCTCTGCGCTGCGATTGGCCAGCGCTACAGCCTAGGAGGAGGAGACGCCAGCAGAACAATGGCAGACTCCGCCTACTATAACCAAGAGTCTCAAGTCTCGGCCTACTATAACTTACTGAGCGGCACCCAGGGATAATAGTAAGTGCAGTGAGATCCCTGGGCGCCGCTGTATATGTCAGGATACTTAGTTCACAATGTTTTTCCAGGTGAAAGTTCCTCTTTAAAGGGGTTGTGTCACATCAGTAAATGGAATGTATCATGTGATAAAAGTGAACATGAGGCACTTACTAATGTATTGTGATTGTCCATTTTGCTTCCTTTGCTGGATTCATTCATTTTTCCATCACACCATACACATGATAAACGCAATTTGCTAAAGTGAGACAGCCCCTTTAAAGGGTTTCTACCACCAGAAATACTGTTATGTAGCTGACTGATATAGCGATGCGCTAATGTCAGCACTACATAACAGTATGTTTCTAACATTAGTCCCTGCAGCCGTTTTTGATTAAAAAAAAAAGCACTTTTATTATATGCTAATGAGCCTCTAGGTGTTATGTGGGCGTAAAATCAGCACCTAGAGGCTCCGTCCACTCACGCTTTATCCCGCCCAGGTCCAGTGTTCTTCCCGCCCCGCTCCTCTTGATTGATGCCACTGTTCCCTGCATCGTTGGCGAAATCCCGCACCTGCGCCGTTCACTTCTGTCTTCGGCGCAGTGAGTGAATGATGCGATCCTGGTGCCGGATTCCTCACTGCGCCTGCGCCGACTACGTCACAGTGAGGAAGCCGGCATCAGGAGAGCGGCCTTCACTCACTGCGCAGGTGCGGGATTTCGCCAACGATGCAGGGAACAGTGGCATCAATCAAGAGGAGCGGGGCGGGCAGAACACTGGACCTGGGCGGGATAAAGCGTGAGTGGACGGAGCCTCTAGGTGACAGAGCCTCTGCGCCTGGAGTAACTGATTGGTCACCTGCTTAAGGGTAGGTTCAGTGTCTGGTACGCCATCCTCACTAGGAGCAGGAGAGGCACTCCGGGAGGCTGCTGCTTGCGCGCGCGGCCCAGGGCCGGCGACATCTTGGGAATCAGACCGGGCAAATTCTCTAAGCCTCTCGGCCGCCGACAGCGCCTTGTTGCGTGCCATCCCGGTTCTACGGGAGCGTCCCGATCACCTCGCCTCCATGGGTGATATGATTGCGGTCAGTAAGTTCAGGATAATTACAAAGTCAGGGCTTCAGAGACAGAGCTTAGCTAGACACGTCCGTCCATGTTGCGCTCAGGCCACGCCCCCCCAACAGTATTAATTTTATTATATATTTTTTTCCAATAATAAAAGACTCCATAAGCTGGGATTGTCTTTTTTTTTTATAAAGCCATCCCTGCACCCTAATATGGAGTGGTGCGAGAGCTACCTGCTCACCAAAATGTACTATTACAATGCGGAAAGTGAAGTTTTCTTACCTGGAGTGTATCTGGATTCAGAAGTTCCCCACCCACTACCTAGGCGCAGGGAGCCATTATCCCAGGCAGATAAAGGCGGCTTCTGACCAGTGAGCCCTGGGGGAGGCCTGGACGGAGCACTGATGCTTTTAGATGGCAAAGGGACTTTCCACAGCTCATGAGCCAGGGAGGTGTTACTGACGGAACCAGGGGGCCAAGTTGGTTTGGGATCACTATTTCTGACTGCAAGAAAGGACAGGATTGAGTTTATTAAATTATTGCTTGACTTTCAATGTCCAGATCTGAAGCTCAGACGTTTGCATCCTTAGTTGTACCTGAAGTGCTTTGTGCGGTACTGCTGTGGGAGACATTGTAGTTGGAGGCACGAATGGATGACCAGGCACTATTTGAAGGCAGCGTGGTGTTCAGAGATGAGGATGACCCTACAAAAGGCAAAAACAACATCTCGGTGATGCATTACATGGTCTCTGCAGTGACAGCACACAATGTGAGAAAACTGTAGGACCACCTACCACTGTTTCTGTCCCTGAGGTGGTCAACACCCCGCACAGTACTAATTGACAGATTATTGATGACACTGCCAGGAGTGACATAGGGGTCAGTTTCAGGGTCTATGTTTGGATATCCTTTCCATGGCTCACCAGGGCGAAATTCTAAAATAAAAACAAGCTTATGAGGAGACATACATTACAGCAATAATCCTGCAAATGAACTCATACCAGCCGAACCAGACAAATCTTTAGCACTGCTGTTTTGGGGTTCTTTCCCCTCATGTGTAGACGGCACAGGGTGCTGGTACAGAAGGCTTGTATGAGATAATCTGCATACTTTCTTCCCATGCAGCAGATCATGCCACTTTTGGCTTCCTATAGGTGAATTAAAGGGGTTGTCCCATAAAAAAATATTCTACAATTTTTAAACCAGCGCATGGATCTGAATACTTTTGTAATTGCATGTAATTAAAATGTATTATAGCTGAGTTATTCAATAAAATGTGTCTGTATAGCGCCACCTGCTGTTTTTTTATTTTATTTCTTTGTCCTGCTCACTGAGATGGCCGTACACGCTCAGTTTCATCCTGCAACTGCCTCCTGGGATGTGATAGGGAGAGCATGGACACGCCCCTATGAGCTGCAGTAGAAAGGACACTCCCCCTGAGCTGCCAGCTGGATATAAATCTAGCAGAGCAATGAATCGGGAGATCTCTGGATCCATGTGAGGTACAGGACTGGTTGTAGCTTTGTTAAAGGTTGTCATGTACTATATGGTATCGGATTTCAATTTTTTACATTCGTCATGGGACAACCCCTTTAAGCCCTAGTAATACAGTTGTTACAAATGTTTGGACCACCACAATTGAAAATTGATGGCCTATCATAAAGATAGGACATCAATGTTAAAGTCTCGAGAACTCTTAACATCCATATTAGCAACAATTCAAAAACACAGAAGCAGCAGAACACTAATCCGTAACTCACCTGGTGGCCAATTGACACTGCTGGAGCCATTTGGCGATTTGGCACTGGGCCAGCCATCCCCTATAGATCCTGGAGGGCTGGATGGAGAGTTACTGCTGTTCATGAAGTCATAAGAACCAAATGGAGAATCTTCAAGCCTAAAACCACTTGAAATAGCACCTGTTCAGACAATATACAAGATATCTTAAGTAACCTAGATCAAGCCGAACATCGCAGAAGTACTGCTTGACATAAAATACTATATGCCGAAAATGAAAAAAAAAAAAAAAGATATACTGTTCTATACTGATTTACAGGAACAGTGCTCCTGTGGATGAGCCTTACCGTGTTTACTGGAGTTCTGTTCCAGTGAATTATTAGGAGACATATTATCAACTGTAGTCCACTTCCTCAGGCGGGATTGTGGTTCCTTTATCCCCCCAAGTTCCATATTTACATTCGCGTTCAAGCCTGGCGACAATAGCAAGTACAATAGATTAAAAAAATAGGCATCACGATGGAACTTGACTTCTGGAGAACACCAGAGAAAGGCAAGTGACTCACCTAATGAGAAGCCATTGTAAGTGTTGATGGGTGAAGGAACTTTTGGAAGTTCTTGGGTGGAGTGGGGGAGAACATTGTCCAGGAAGGACTTTACAGGAGGCTGATGAAGCATTTGCTGTTGTGAAGGAGGCATTGCTTGCTTCATCAGGAGATTGGGATCCAGCTGGCGGAATTGTTGCTGCTGCTGCTGCATTCCAAGGGAGCGGGCCTTAAAATAAAGATGATCTATAAATCTCCAGAAACATTCAGTGAAAAGCTAAGAATACCAAGAATCATGGTGCACTGTAGAATTTCATGCGTCCCTTGTACTGTCTAAGTAATACACGGACAGACCAGGTCCCACCAGAGCTGCTCTTTGTTAGTGGCACTCCACTCTGGATTATATAGGGGAATTCAGAGAGAGGATAAATACTGCCAAAATAGGAGCGGTTTTCATAAGACAAGCCATTTAAAAGGGGTTTTGGGGGGTGGAATTTGTTTTAAAAATGACTGATTCTGCTGCTCTGATCCCTGCGCCTGGCTCAACACACAGGAAATGGGTTGGAAATACCGACTCAGCCAATCACTGGCTAAGGTGGGTCACCATGCCCAGTGACTGTGACCATTTTCAGCTATTTCTTGAGTGTCAAGCTGGAAATGCAGAGGCAAGGACAAGAGGTGAGCCAATTTTTTTTTTAACCCGTTCAGGCTTTAAAAAAAAAAAAAAAAAAAAAAAAAGGACCTCTTTAATATGAATGGACATCTCAGATAAATAAAGGTGACTTCTACTACGTTCTGAATAAAAATACTTTATTTTTCATACCTGCTGTTCCTGCTGCTGGCGCCCTCCTGGTGGCATTCCTCCCCTCTGGTTCTGCACTTTCTGCTGCTGAGCCAATAACCTCTGTAAAAAGGGAAAAATACATTTAAAGAGCCCGCAACCAACTGTTGGATGAAATCTCTGGTGGCTCAATTACACCAATGATTTGTACTCTGACCAAACGCATTTGAAAGAAGGATGTGACCGGGGATGAGTCTTAGATTACTCTTGATTATAAAAATCTTTAACATCATCTGCTGTCATCGGTTGGAACCCCAACGATCTAATAGTTATCCCATTTATGATTGTTCTTCTAACCTGAAAACCCCCTTAAGCTTTAAAGAATCCCAGTATATGGCAATTAGACACTAACTTTGCATAAAACACAGTAATCCAAAGTGGTCCTATGTCACTTTACCTGTAGCTGGGAGATTTGAGAGAGCTGGGAAAGTTGGCTAAGTTGAGAAAGTTGGTTCAACATGGCTACTTGCTGGGGATTAAACATTGGATTCAGGCCCGTATTGTTAGGCGGATATTTCAGTAAAGAGGGAGGAACCTATTCAAGAGGAACATAAATAACATCAATAATTCCCAGTATATGGACTTGCCGGCATTCATTGGTGATCAAGGTTTTTAAAATCAGGTGTAACATACCTGAGGGGGCATCATATTAGGAGGCACTTGCGCACGGAGATTAGGCTGAGATGAGTTAAGTGCTTGAGGCTGCTGTGTGCCCCGAGCTTGTGCTGCGCTGCCAACACCAAACATATTGGGATTGCCATTCTGTGAAGAGAAAAGCAACTGGTCAATGATAGAATGAAGCAAATCAAACAGGCAACCAAAAAAGATGACACCCATGTTGGAAAAAAAAATAAAAAATGTTTTATTGAGCACTAACCCATTACTGGGAAACTCGCCAGGGTACAATTTGTTAAGTGCTTACTTTGCAAAGCAAAGCATTAGACAGGGCACAATAAAAATCAATCGGTATCTCTGAAATCCTTCAAAGTCAGAGCTACTCCTCCCTGCTGCAGATCCCGGTTCTTGATAATGGAGAAGCGCCGCAATGGCGAAACCACCTTCCAATACCAACATGACACCTAAAGGAGGCAACCCCTTTATGACAATGTAAAAATAAGGCAGTAGGTACTTACAAAGGAGGCAGACCACACCAGTGCTATGGGCCCTGGCTCTGTGCAGAGAGATTTTGCAGCTTTCACTAAGTTCAATGGTATATACTGTATACAAATTTCTGCGCACTGAGCTCCCCCTTTGAGTGTGAAGGGGAAGCAGGAGATTTAGATCTGTATGTGGGATAACTACCAATGTATGTAGTGTTCAGAATAAATAGATAAAACTTTATCAGAAATCTCAATAGGGAGCCTTTCCTAAGTTGTTATGGGGTGCTATATCTGTGTACAGCCCTGCAAAAAGTAAAGTTCACACTAAAGGCATGTAACACAATGTATGGTCCCCAAATTGTGAACAAAACAAGATTTGGCGCAATCACAACAATGAGTTTTGTAAAAACTAAGCAGTTCCTAAAGCAGACAATCCATCTCAAAAATATATTTTCAATCAAATGTGCCTAAAACAAAAATCTACATCACTACAGTCCCCTGTGTGCTGGAGAAGGGCTCGGTGATAACAAGGGCCCCTGGCACACTCACCTGTCTAACAGAACTGACATTTGGCATCGTCAGCCCTGGGAAAGAGCCGAGGGATTGAGTAGGTAGTGCACTATTTATAGGGGGAAGCTTCATGTTCTGATTGGCAATGAACTGCAGATTTTGTGTCTCTTCTGCTACAATGCCATCCTGATCAAGGAGTGCAATAGGGAATTGGTATGCACACCAGAAGGGAAGGACGTAGGAGGCGAGATGATTTCAGGATCCAGATGCAAAAGCACAGAGGAAAACAGTATTGAGAAAGCAAGGAGAGAGGCAGAAAACAATGGCAGTTAGTGCAAGTTGCAAAGCAAGTACTTCAAAAATAAGTTGGAAAGGAGCGACAATTACTGCAAGGGTCATTTAAAGGGGTTGGCTCATCTCAGACATTGATGGCATATCGGCAGGATAGGCCATTAGTGTCCAATAGGTATGAGTTTCACCTCTAGGACCTGCTCCTATCTCCAGAAGAGGGCTCCCAAAGTGAAGGAGAGCACAATGCACACGTGCTCTCCCCATTCATGCTTCACTATTTTCGGATGTCCCAAAGTGGTTAATGGATGGCGCACCTTGCATGCGCAACCACCGCTTCTTTTACAGCTATAGGACTGCTGAAAAAAGCTGAGCTAGTGCTCGGCTATTTTTGGAACTCCCATAGTGGTGAACCGAAGGTGGCCGCACAAACGCAGCTGCTCTCTGTTCACTTCAGGGCCCCCCCCCCCACCCCATCCCTTCTGGAGATAGGTGCAGGTCCCCGATATGCCATCAATGTCTGAAGTGGGAATTCCCCTTTAATCTAAAATACATCGACAAGGGAGAGGGGGCTTGCATTCTATAATATATGTAAAGGAAGCAATAGGATAGAAGGATATTCTGTATTCCATCCTAAGATTACAGGCTTAACTGGGCCAGAACTGACAAAACAATAATAATTAGTAAAACAGGACCAGTGTGATATACTGATGCATATAGTCTGGAACAGTAATCAAATCTATATACATGCACCTTGTGGTGGTATGAATCCACCTCTAATTCAGAAAGCAACTATGAGCACCAACCTTATCGAAGTAAGGATTGTGATCCATGGAAGACTCTTTGGAAAAGTGCCGAGGCCCAAAGCCTTTCCCAATCACTCGACTGTAATCTCCAACAAGGCCTGACTTATCCAGATCCATCCGCTTGTCTGGGAATAACCCTGGGAAAATAAAAGTATAAAAATATTACATTATGAAATATCAGGACCACCCTAAAACCAAGATATAGTCCACAAAGCCAAAGGCAGCAATATCAATCTACATAAAAACCACATACAAACTGGAAAGCATCAAAGTACAAAATAGAAGTCTTATGTTTATGGAATGTAGCCGGATTTACAAGTGCCCATAGCAAGTTGTGCTTCAGGCCCTACATGCCAGATATGACTTATACTTTAAATATGAAAGATATTTTTGCCTATTTACACAAACATCCAGGGATGAAGTGGTAGGAGACTAATGTAGGTGTATAACGTGACAGATGGAAAAACCAATATATTCACAAATCTTTTAGACTATTTCACACACCTCCAGAAATGTCCATTTTATTGCTCTGTAAAGTGTCATCTGGTGACTCTCTCTGCAAGAAAATGTGTGCAAACATTAATCTATACGTTGTACAAGTACGACATGTAAATCCTGCAAAATTCAGAATATAACTTACTGAAAATCCCATGTTATTGAACTGCTTAACAAATGGGTTCATCCAGCCGTCATCCTGTTTATTACCATTTTTCACATTTCCCTGGAGAAAAATGAAAAAATTTATTATTTGTGCATTTGAAGTGATTTTGACAGAAAACAAAGCTCTAAGGATGGAGCTGAACCGCAATACCAGACACAGCCCATCAGTGGTGCTACTTTATTTTTTTTTTTAGAACACAAAAAAACAAAAAAAAAACACAACTTTGGATAGGTTCAACTTCACACTTCTGTTTAACGGATCCAGCTGGCTGCTACAGCGGAGAACAGTCTGCCAGCGCTCACCTGATACTGCTGTTTACCGCCAGATTACATTATAGTCAGCTTCCAGCATAAGTTCTGCCAGACAACCATCGTATGCAACAGTTTTTGTCGGACCAAAATCCAGCATGGTCAATAGGGCTCTGAAGTGAAAGGCTGTATATGGATAGGCTGGATCCGTTAAACAGGAGTAAACATACTGTAACTCTTTTTTTTTATCTCATAAAACCACTTTCCGGTTACACAAAAAAAACCTGCATCAACCTGACTGTAGTGTAGTCTACAGCTAGATGATGAAGTTCTGAGTGCATTTTAACTCCCCCAGTGTAACTGCAATCTGTGACCCACGCACCCTGTGTTTACATCCTGGTGGAAGACTCACGGCGAGCGTCTGTAGCATTGTCTCTGCCTCTCGCAGCTCGAACATTGCAGAGCCAAGGCTGCTTGAAACCCTGCTGGAAAACCCCCGCCCTAACACAAGGCATCATTGCTGACATGTCTACAGGGCAGGGTCCAGGAGAATGAGCAGAACACTGCCCTCAGAGGCAAGGTCACAGATGATGTTGTGTCTGCAAGGCAGAGCCTTACCATGCCTCAGATGTTAACATGATGTCATCAGGAAAGGGAACCTACACAGTTTAAAAAGTCACGTGATTGCAACAGAGTGCAGGAAAACGGGGCATTTCAGATAAACAACCACTATTCGTGATGACTTGTTCATTCCTGTCAATTGATGCTGAAAATTGCAAAACTGGAATGCCTCCCAACATAAAGCAGAGAAATTTCTAAAATGAATGCATAACTTATCATATTCAGTTTCAGATCAAAGCTGAAGGCAGCCAGACAATTCTAGCTACCTGCAACCAACACCAGAGGGAACTTCATGCACACTGAGTTATTACTGAGACCAATGTATAAAACTTATGGAATTAGCGCACTATAGTGGTGGATGAAAGCAACCAGAAACTTTTTTTTTTTTTTTATAAAGGGGTTGCCCAAGATTTTGATATTAAAGAGGTTGTCTCATTTGACAAAATAAAGGCATATTGCTAGGATATGCCCCCATTGTCTGATAGGCTATTTCCGTCAGGCCCATAGAAGTGAATGGGAGCGGTGGCCGGTCATGCACTTCTATGGGAAGAGCGCTTGGTGGTGACCGGACTGGAGTCCTCCAGCCACCACTTTAGCCCGCTCCATTCTTGATGTAGGTGCAGGTACCAGAGGTGGAACCCGCACCTATGAGACAACCCCTTTAATGTCTCAGGATACGCCATAAATATCAGACAGGTGGGGGTCTGACACCCGACACATTCTGCTGAACAGCTGTTACTAAGTAGTGTACAAACTACACAGCTCTGTCAATTGTGTAGTGGCGGAGCTGGCAGAGTTGCTCCCACTGAAGTTAAAGAGGACCTTTCACTGATCCTGACATTGTGAACTAAGTATACAGACATGGAGAGCGGCGCCCCCGGGGATCTCACTGCAATTACTATTATCCCTGGACGCGCTCCGTTCTCCCGCTATGCCCTCCAGTATCTTCGGTCACTAAGTTATGGTAGGCGGAGATTTCGGTCACTAAGTTATGGTAGGCGGAGTCTGCCCTTGTTCTGCTGTAGCGCTGGCCAATCGCAGCGCAGAGCTCAAAGCATGGGAGAAAAGAACCTCCCAGGCTGTGAGCTCTGCGCTGCGATTGGCCAGCGCTACAGCAGAACAAGGGCAGACTCCGCCTACCATAACTTAGTGACCGAAATCTCCGCCTACCATAACTTAGTGACCGAAGATACTGGAGGGCATAGCGGGAGAACGGAGCGGCGCCCAGGGATAATAGTAAGTGCAATGAGATCCCCGGGCGCCGCTCTCCATGTCCTGTATACTTAGTTCACAATGTCAGGATCAGTGAAAGGTCCTCTTTAAAGGGATTTTCTAAGGATAGGTCATCAATATCAGATTAGCAGGGCCCCAACTCCCACCTTCACCCGCCGATTAGCTGTTTGAAGAGAATGCAGTACTCGTGATATCGCCGCGTTCTCTTAGCAGTTTACCTTTCTTGCGGTTGACATGGCAGTGTCGAACAGGTGTCTTTACGACTCCTCCGTCCCATTCACTTGAATGATACAGGGCAAATGTAGTTACACTCTGTCCCATTTAAGTGAATGGGATGGAGGAGCGGTAATTCCATTGCTCGCCAATGCAATGAGCACTGCGTTCTCTTCATACAGCTGAATGGCAAGGGTGCTGGCAGTCGGGTCAAGCCGATCGGATATTGATGACCTATCCTGTAAGATAGGTCATCAATATGGGAAAAGCAGAAGACCCCTTTAATAAACATAGCGCTGCAGTTACCAGCTCTGTCCACTACACAACAAATGGCGCTATAAGGTCGTGATCATGGGGGCGCGGGGTGTCGGAACCTTGCCAATCTGATATTGATGGCTTAATCAATGTCAAAATCTCCTTTCACTCTAGGTCTCTGCCAATGACTTGGGTGCTGACTGATATGTAGTTATATGTAGTGATACAAGTTAATCAGTAAGATTTTTGGACCAAAATAAACCCGATAAAGTTCTGGGCTAACCTTTGAAGGCATTTTCTTCATAAATGGTGGCCAGTTGGTTTCCTGCGAGGAATTGCTGTTCCACATTCCTATTTCCACATCATCTTCATCCCAGCCGCTGACACGGCCCCCAGTCCCAGTCATATCTCCACACCAGCCACCGTCTTGCATAGATTTGGGACCTGAAATAAATAGAAAGAATTGTTTACCAGCAGCAAGCATACAAGGCAAACAAAAACTGGCACGTAGATTCATCAAAAATCTGACAAAACAGATCAAACTGATCATGAAAGAAAGGGACGAATGACACAAACTACGTGCATAGGAAAACAATGAGCATGCTATTTTTATGCTTTAAAAGAATAAAACATTTGTAAAGTCCATACCGGGTTTGCCTGAGACCTGTTGACCAATGGGAGTATGGCTCCAACCAGATGATGCCATGTCTGAATTTTGCTCCCCCCAGCCGCCAGCAGTTTCCATGGGTTTACCCCACGCAGCGGTGCCATTATCCACAGATTGAGCTGCCGGCTCTGACCAAGTGTCTCCCCAACCTAAAATAAGCCACAAAAAAATAAAATGAGCTTCAAATTTACAGTAAAACGAACGTCAAATGTAAACAAGTGGCTTCTGCTCTTTAGAGCAAAAGGAGCAACTACACAGGCTGCAAAATACATTTGAAGCAACGCTACTACTTACCGGAGCCACTGCTGCTCTCCTTGTTTGGCACTGCACTTGTGGGTGGAGGCTGATGATGCCCTTGGGTTGGATGTTCAGCCCCACTGGTGGTGGTGGTGGTGGTATTAGATGTATTTTTATCCCACATGTTCACATTCTTGAATTTGTACTGACTCGGATCTCCCCAGGCCGCAGTTCCATCATCTATTTCAATTTTGCGTCGAACGGACTCTGGAGAAGGCTCTTCCCAACCGGTCGGCTCCTCTTCTCTTATTGGAGTTGACAAAGGTCCGCCTAACCAGCCCGATGGTTTATTGTTGGCTGGTTGGCCTCCCCAGTTTCCGGTCTCTGGCTTCTTCCCCCTTTCTGTGGAGTTATTTGATTGCAGATGATCACTCTCCATTTCAGATGGACCACATTTGGAAGCATCTCCACCTCCTTGGTTTAACTTGGTCGGTTCTGCCCATCCTTGGCTTGCGTTTGCTTTAGATGAGTCGACCCAACCAGAATTGTTATTGGCATTCCCACTACCCCAGGAGTTGGATTTTTTATCTCCCCAACCTGAGCCAGACTTTTCGCTGTCACTGCTAGAACTAGACTTTGTTGCACCCCAATGATTACTTTTGGAATTTTCTCCCCAGCCATCGTTACTGTGCCCACCCCAACCTTGTTTGACCTTTTGTGCATCGTTCCAAGTGGATTTGTCCTCTTTACCCCATGATTGATTGCTCTTGACCGTTCCAGTAGTAGCAGCAAATTGATCCCCCCAATTCCCTTGGCTTACAGAGCCTTTGGCATCACCCCAACCTGTAGCAGGCTTTGGATCTCCCCACTCAGATACTGATGAGGTATCATTGCTATTAGGGTTGGGTTTCTCAACCCATCCCCCTGAGTTAGAAGTCTTTGACACAGAGGCCCCCCAAGCTTCTGTTCCATTGTCAGTCTTCCTGTCGCTCCGAGGCGAAGCAGCTTTAATGTTCCAAGCAGTGTTCTGTTTAATAGGAGTCTGACCCCAGCCAGTGTTGCACAAGACCCGAGGGTCCAGGTCACCTCGATTTACAATACTTTGGAGTAATGTCTGTTGGTCCACTTTCCTTCTGTCCACAGGCTGAAGCCCACCGTTTTGCTCGCTCTGGCTTCCAGTGCTGTCTACGCTACCTTCGCTTTCCCCTGTACTTTTGGCCCATACATTACTTGTCTCATTGCCCCTAGACCCTGTTGGATTTTGTCCTGCATTCTCTTCCTCTGCAGATTTCCAGCCGTTTGATGCTTTCCTGCCATTTTCTGAATTCTCCCCCTCATTGGAATGCTGATTACTATTAGAAGCTTTGTTCCAATCTCCGTTCGTTATGTTAGTGCCAGTGTTTTGTGCTGGGTTTCCCCATCCTCTGGGATTTCCACCAGAAGTCCCTCCATTTTCGCTTCCCCAATGCATATTTTGGGAGTTTACAGTCCCCGACTCCCATAATCCTCCTTTATTCCCGTTGATTTTAAAGTTTGGGCCGCTGGGCCCGTTCATACCCGGCTGCATTATTGTCGCATTCACAGTGTCGCCATTAGCTTGCCCTTTAGGGGCTGAACTTTTGTCTCCGGAGTAGTTTGAGCCGGAGGTACCCCATGTAGTACCGTATGATCCGCCATTTGTTTCCTCCCCATTGCTAAGGTGAGGAATGGAAGTGCCATTTGTAACTGAAGGGGTGTGAAGTGGAGAATGATTCATGGTGCCCACACTCCATGCCCCGTGCCCTGTAGAATGAGGCAGTTCGTTTGTCTGCATTACACCAGCAGAGTTTGGTAAACTAGAGGTCATAAAGTTAGTAGTGTTATTTGGTCCAGTCATTTCAGTGTTAAGGTTTTGAGGTTGTCCACCGTAAGAAGCCTTCTGTGTACCATTGAGTTCACAATCTCCATTCTCCTGAATGTTTCCCCAGGAGCCCGGGTTAGAGCTTCCCATTTTAGGGTTAATACTCCGATTGTTAGACACCTGACCTATAGTACTACTTGTGCCAGAATTATTAGACCCTTTATGGGTATGTCCATTGCTGTCCAAAACAGGCCAGGCACCATGGTTGCCATTCATGTTCAAAGTGCTTGGATTCAGAACTCCGTTCACTGAATTGCTGACGGCGCCCCAAGCGTTCATCCGGTTGTGCCTACTGTCTGATTTGCTATCGGGGCCATCTTGGCATGTGCTTATCATGGGTCCGTGAGTTACACCCCAAGGCCCATTAATACTTCCATTGCCTGCATTATTGCTGTTGCTGCCGACCAAAAGCTTGCTTTGAGAACTGTGCCCAATGCCATTCCTTATGGTATCCATTTCCCCTACGGCGTCTCCAAATGGCACGATGTGGCTTTTTTCCAGCCCGCAGTTTGTGGTGGATTCAATATCCATACATTCTGAAGCTATTTCCGGGCTGCTGCCTGTGATGGATGGCCACGCTTCCTTGTCTGTGCCGTCTACAATAACCTTATCCCAATTTGTGCCTGAATCACCGTTGGAAGAGACTGATCCCCAGTGCGAACTTTCATAGTGAGATCCTAGACTAGCGTGATTGATATCTGGGAAAACAGAAGCAGAAAGCATGGATGTCAGTACAGTCGCTGGTTAGGATCAGTTTATGTAACATATTCGCAATTTGTGTGTGAAGCATTAAAGCTGACCCATTGTAAAAACCCAACAGGATCGTGGAATAATTTACGAAGCAGAACCGCAAGCGTTACACGGGTTATCACTGCTACTGTAAGGCCCTTTTCAGACGAGCGAGTTTTCCGTGCGGGTGCAATGCGTGACGGGAACGCATTGCACCTGTGCCGAATCCTGACCCATTCATTTCAATGGGGCTGTGCACATGAGCGTTGTTTTACACTCATCAGATGCCATGCGGGTAATAAGCTGCGTGAAGGAGCGCCAAGCCCTGTTCCGGACAGCAGAGACACGGAGCATTAACATGACTGATAATGCTCCGTGCCTCTCTGTGATCTTTTTACTACAAAATCACGGTGAAAACTTTATCTCACTGTGATTTTGTAGTAAAAAGATCACAGAGAGGCACAGAGCATTATCAGTCATGTTAATGCTCCGTGTCTCTGCTGTCCGGAACAGGGCTTGGCACTCTTTCACGCAGCGGATTACCCTAAACCTTCAGTTTTTTTTATCACGCGCGTGAAAAACGCATTGCACCCGCGCGGAAAAAACTGAACGCAATCGCAGACAAAACAGACTGAAACTTGCTTGCAAAATGGTGCGAGTTTCACTGAACGCAACCTAAACGCATCCGGACCAATCGTGCCCCGATAGGATTACTGTGGCACACATCTAATCAGTAAGTGTTTATTTTTTAAGAGATGGCCTGCTTGGCACAGGGAACAGGAGTACATTACATTAAAAAAAAGCAAATTATTTACATAGTTTTGGAAGGTTTTGTACCTATACTGCATAGTAAATGAATTTAAAGAAGTATTCCCATCCCGAGGATATGCCATTTGCTTTATGGATTGGTGGGGCTTCAAACTCTGGAACCTCCATGATCCCAAGAATGAACGGATGCATCACTGACTTTGTTTAGTGCCAGATCCAGTTTGTTCAGTTTCTTGCGGGGGTTTTGCAACTGGTCAAAAAACGGAACAAACAGGAACGGAAGGCATCCTGATCTGGTTTGTTCCCATTGACAATGAATGGGGACAAAATGGAAGCGCTTTGCCCTGGTTTTGAGATACTCTTCCAGATCTCAAAATTGGAATGTAGAAGACCTAAAAAAGTAAAAATAATCAAAAGTAACATTCATAAGGTCAGTTCACAAAAAAGGAGGCAACAGCATTCTGTTTATAAGGTGGCAAATCTTTGGCTTATCACAGATTCTGTCACGTTATGGAGAAAAATAAGATGGCTGCAAGCAGTGTTTTTCAGTCAAAAGGACCGCTGACAGACCCTACTAAAAGGTGACGTGTCATCAACCCAGCACAGCGCTGTGACTTCTGTTATCAATGGAAGCAACAAAGTAGAGACAGGGCTTAAACGGAAATTTCCATAATTAGAGAAAAAAAAATTCCAACAAAAAATTGAAAACATGAACCCCACATCAGCATGCTATGCATTGATCTATTGCTTCAACACCATAATCCACTAATAAAACAAGGTCCCCTGTACACGTTTTGACCACAATGCTTTAACTCACCACATCAAGGTTGCCTCCTTCGAGTGGGTACCTACTCTTTGGCACAGCACCATGTGGCGACCACCGCTGCGGCAACACTGCGCCAGCAGGTGGCATCTCTCAGCAGTCGAACAGCTCCCCTGCTCTCATGTGGTCTCAGGAACTACACAGACAAATTAGGAATTTATCAACCCTTATTGCAGTCTCCTGGGTGCTGTTGGACTGCTGGAATCCATAACGGAATGCCTTTAGAAGCATTCTGTCATAATAGAAGTCTATGGCCTGCATAACGGATCTGTCCCGTTTACGTTATGCCAGAAAGGACTCCCCTGCATAACGTAAACGGGACGGATCCGTTTTGCAGCCCATAGACTTCTATTATGACAGAATGAATAACAGAATGCCGCTAAAGGCTTTACGTTATGCATTCCATCGTAGAATTGCGTTATGTTCCTTGTTAACGGAATCTAGAAAGCAATTTTGCTTTTACCACCAAACGAAGCGTGAACGAATTTCAAAATATGAAATTCGCTCATCTCTAGTCAATACATATACAAAGGCTTTGTGTGCTGTATACTGCTAATTACGCAGAGACGCAATGTGAATTGTGCTAAGCAGCAATAATAGGTCAATGCATAGCAAGGGGATGTGCGGTCCACATTTCTGTGTTTCGTACCAGAAGCAGCCTCATTCCAGTCCATGGATTGTCTGCCATTGCTGCTCAGTCCCATACGATTGACAGTGAACGAGCTGCAATACCACACACAGCCTATGGACAAGTGTGGCGCTGTGTCTGGGAAAACATTCAAATCCTGGAAAACTCCCTTTAAGAAGATGGTAAATAACCCAATTGTCAAGAAGAAAATCCTGGTGTCCGTCCCGACCCCTGGGATCTACATAGTGTTTTAGCTTTGTCCGGAGAATTCCTTGAATTGTGTCGGTCCAGGACACAGAATGGACAGTGACCACTAACAAATACACAAAAATGACTACTGCCCGTTTTAGTTCATCAGCTTTTCCCACCTCGAGGGAAAGAAAAAGAGCAATGAAAACCAGCCCTGAACAAAGACGTGCAGGGAGGGAATTAACTTCCTATCTGTTCCCTGGAAATCCATAAAAAACAATGAAAAAAAAGGAGGGGGACGGGGGGGGCGAGACTTCATTTCTCTGGAACAGTCCTGAAAGTCTGAATGCGTACCTAAAAAAACATCCAAAAAGCTCCTAGCAACAGGTCTTAAACTGCAGTCGCCAGCTATTCATGTAACACGGCGCGGATTCCAGAGGCACTAACTCATCGGGTAAAAATAACCCCATATTGTAAACAGCAGCGGTGACGCGAGACGGGACTGCAACTCTCACTCTCCAAACTTTGAAGCAAGAAAGAGAAAGCAACCAAAAGAAGACAGCCGTGACACAGAATATAACCCCTCCATGACTGATACTGCAAGCTGTCGTCCAGGACAAGCTCTCTATTTGCATTTCACCTTTTTACTTCGCTCTTCAAAGAAACACACATTTTTCCTGCTTTCTCTCGGATTACCTTTGAATGTACGTAAAGTGGTGGTCCAGGATGTTAAGAATATTGCCTACCCGCTGGAAGCAAGACAAAAAAATTTAAAATAAAAAATAACCCACCACTCCAGTGATCTCTACCCTGCCCCGATGCAAAAACATAACGTCCACCATTCACTGCAGCCAATCACTGGCGTATATACCCCACTGGTCCCAGCGATTGGCTGCAGCGGTCACGTGAATTGCTTATGACGACAACGCTGCAAAACTGGCAGAGGATCTAACAGGTAATAACTCAATTTAAAGAGGTATTTCGGTTACATTCATTTATCCATTATCCACAGGATAGGAGATAACTATTAGATCGGTGAGGGTCCTACCGCTGGGACCCCCACCGATGACAAGAATGGGGGCGCTGCACTCTGTTATTGCAGGAATTCCCATAGAAATAAATGAAGCAGTTGCACGTTCATTTCAGGGGGCCGCAGGGGATGGTGAGCCCCCGTTCTTGTGATCGGTGGGGGTCCCAGAGGCTGGAACCCACCAATCTAATAGTTATAACCTATCCTGTAGATAAGTGATAACCAGAATACCCCTTTAAGTGAATGGTTGCGGCTCCATGTACAGCAGGTGACCTGGTCTCTGCTGCGCAGGAAAACCTTAGGTAGCATCAGGCAGACGCCCTTTCAGTCTCAGAATGCACTCCCTTTGCAATAATGCCAACACCTCATGAGGTGGGACTAGCCCTTTAAGTGAAAACGCAAGACTTGTCGACATCTTAGGAGTCTTTGGTAGATGCTTAGAAGTAATTGTCCACAGCAGACTGAGTAAGTGACCAACAAACCGCCCAGGAGGAAACGCCTGGCCTCAAAATGAAGGCAGCAATAATGAGAAGTGAAAAGTATGCGCAAGTCATAAAGCCGGCTTGTAGAAACAGGCCCGACTCCACGCAACCAGTCGTAATTTCCTCAGGAACAAGCACACACAAAGTCCTGAAATTATCCTGGAAACGTAACCAACCCGAGGCCATGTCTGGTTGTCAAGACATGAAAAACACGATGAAGATGAGTTTTCAGAACTTCTATTTCTACAAGCTGCCAGCATAAGATGACATCCAAATGACAGGCCAAGTGTACACCAAGTAGGATGTGGACGCCAGAGGTCACGCTACATTTTTTCGGGAAGAGTAAAAATACTCCTCTTACCATTTTTGAGGAGTATTTTTAGCCGATGAGGAGTATGAAAGTTACAGTAATTCAAATAGTTAATATGAAGGCCTACATAACATTAAGGGGTTGCTATTTATGCAGGGAAACCATTACTAGTATCTAGAACTGTCTTCCATGCATAAATAGCTAATTTAGACAATTTAAAAGGGGGGTCGGCACCACCGAGGTCACTGTTGCGCCGAGGGGGTCGGCACCACTGTTGAGGTTTAAAGGGTTTGTCCTAAGATCGATATTTATCACCTGTCGTTAAAGACGACCCCTCGTCTTTCCGGATTTGTCCGTTTTGGAAACTACACTCCCCATGTAATAACAACCCTGGAGCATCTATTCGTATGACCTTATGTTGCACCATTCCTCTGTTATTAGTTATGAATGACAACCAGCAGAATTATAAATGCAGCTCTGGGGTATAATACAGCAAGTATTTACAAAGTTACTTCAACTCAGTAGATTATAGGGGTAACAACGCCATGTATATGATCAGTAAGGCCCGGCCACTGGTGTCCCCCTTGATCATGAGAACAGTGGACCCATGTTTCCCTATCTGAACGGAGCAGCGTTCATACATGCTCTCTGCGGCTCTATTCATTGTCTATAGGACCGCTGGAGACAGGCAAGCACTTGTACTATCTGTAGCAGTCCTGTACAGAATGGAGCGGCAGTGAGCAAACATGGCTGCTAAAACAAGGGGTCACCATTCTCACTATTGAAGCGGGCCACAGCAGTCAGACTCCAGCCAATCTGACCCTTATCTCCTATCCTGTGAATAGTGGATAAGTGCTGGTCGTGGGGCACCCACTTTAAAGTGATCTATTGGGAAATAATACTGGGGACCTAATCTTAGGATAGATGAGCAATATCAGACCGGTGGAGAATGCATTGTGGCCTTTTCATAGTATACCATGCACAGCGCTGTACAGTGGCTGTGCTTGGTACTGCAGCTCAATCCCATTCACTTGTATGGAAGAGCTGCAGAATGACCATGTGACCAATGGACGTGACACCACAGCCTCTTTAGGCTACTTTCACACTTGCGTTCAGAGCGGGTCCGTCTGGTGTCTGCACAGACGGATCCGCTCCTATAATGCAGACGTTTGGATCCGTTCAGAACGGATCCGTCTGCATTATAGTTTAGAAAAAATTCTAAGTGTGAAAGTTGTTCAGACGGATGCGTCCAGACTTTACATTGAAAGTCAATGGGGGACGGATCCGTTTGAAAATTGAGCCATATTGTGTCAACTTCAAACAGATCCGTCCCCATTGACTTACATTGTAAGTCTGGACGGATCCGTTTGCCTCCGTACGGCCAGGTGGACACCCGAACGCTGCAAGCAGCGTTCAGGTGTCCGCTTGCTGAGCGGAGCGGAGGCTGAACGCTGCCAGACTGATGCATTCTGAGCGGATCCGCATCCACTCAGAATGCATTGGGGCAGTACGGATGCGTTCGGGGCCGCTTGTGAGAGCCTTCAAACGGAGCTCACAAGCGGAACCCCGAACACTAGTGTGAAAGTAGCCTTAAAAAGTTTATCGTCGAGCGGGCCAAAAGTCAGACTCCTACCGATAGATACTGATGACCTACCCAAGCACACAAGTCCCAGAAACACCTTTAACTTTACATGAAGACTAAAACAGTTGTTAAAAGGACATACCCTTTAAAGGGCTTCTGTCAGCCCACTAAACAGTTTTTTTTTTTTTTGCTTAATAATAACCCCTACACTGCGATTTATCCATACATAAGTAAAATAAGAATTTTGGTTCAGTAGAATTTGCTAAAACCCTATTTTTATAATATGTAAATTACCTTGCTACCAGCAAGTAGGGCGGCTACTTGCTGGTAGCAGCCGCATCCTCCGATGGTAATGACGCCCCCACTGCTTGTTGATTGACAGGGCCAGCGGACGGGATCTTTCTCCGCTGGCCCTGCCTGTTTTCATTCAATATCTGGCGCCTGCGCCACGGCCGTACCTATCTACAATCGGCGCAGGCGCACTGAGAGGCGGCCACTCACTCGGCCGCTTCATCCTCAATGCGCCTGCGCCGATGACGTCACATTTACACCCGGCGCAGGCGCATTGAGGATGAAGCGGCCGAGTGAGTGGCCGCCTCTCAGTGCGCCTGCGCCGATTGAAGATAGGTACGGCCGCGGCGCAGGCGCCAGATATTGAATGAAAACAGGCAGGGCCAGCGGAGAAAGATCCCGTCCGCTGGCCCTGTCAAACAACAAGCAGAGGGGGCGTCATTACCATCGGAGGATGCGGCTGCTACCAGCAAGTAGCCGCCCTACTTGCTGGTAGCAAGGTAATTTACATATTATAAAAATAGGGTTTTAGCAAATTCTACTGAACCAAAATTCTTATTTTACTTATGTATGGATAAATCGCAGTGTAGGGGTTATTATTAAGCAAAAAAAAAAAAAAAAAAAACTGTTTAGTGGGCTGACAGAGGGCCTTTAATAAAAAAAATTAAACATGTCGCTTTCAGCATTGTACTGGATTTTGATAGAGAACTAAAGGGGAGGATGTTATACTTCTCCATTAAAACCTCCCCCCCCCCCCCCCCCCCCTTTTAAAACCACTGAACTCTGATGATGGAAATTGGGGTCTAGGATAAGTCCTGGTCTATGGCTCTGAACTCCGCACCCAGATACCTCAATAACTACCGACTGAAGCATTGCTAGATGATAACATGCAGATGGAAGCACATCAGCTGTGGGAAGATCAAAGCACATGCAAAAATACCAGATAAAATTATGGAAGTCACAAACTTTGTTACTTTATAATTTTCTGTGAAAAAAAAATAAAAATTAAAAATAAAATTCAGGACAAACTTATTTTTAGATCATATAAACTCTAGACCAGTGGGTAGAATAGCCCAAAGGCAAAGTTGAAATATGCAGTATGTACACAGACTAGTAGGGGATGTTGGATAGTCAGAAGTACCAGTTCAATGGAGAACTAGACCGAGTAAAGTATGTAACTGGCCACAGTGGAAAGGTTTGGCCTCTTGATTTCAATGGACACCGTAATACCTAATTCTCCCTGTAGGGGTGCTGCAGTGGAATTTAATACTTGATGCTGGGATTCTCCACAGATTACAGCAGATCGCTAGGGGACCCAGCAGCAGGAAACCATGTCATCAAACTGCACCTTTAACCGTTATTAGGACAAAACGATTGAGCATTCATTTACAAAAGCTACTTCTGAGCAAATACGTAAAAATGCAAACAGAAACCATGCAAGCGATTGACAAGCCACAGGCAGCGGAAGCAGGACGGCTGCTAGCACACAGGACACTAGGACTGCAATCGGCAGCAGCAACCCAATCAAAAGCAAGAAGCGCACAAAAGAATTAGGCTGGAAAAATAAAAATTCACCTAGCTGATTAGGGGAGTGGCTGACCAAATCCCGAATGGGAGGCATGCCTACGGGAAAGCAAGAGATTAAAACGTTATTTCTTCATCCAATCTGTGATACAACTAGTGAGGATCCGAATTAAGAGACGGAGGGGTCTGGATCACATTACAGCAGAAGCGGCTGTGCCCTACACAATTACCAGGTGGCTAAGGCTACCTTCACACTTGCGCTTTCCCTTTCCGCTATTTAGATCCGTCATAGGATCTCAATAGCGGGAGAAAACGCTTTAGTTTTGTTCCCATTCATTGTCAATGGGGACAAAACTCAACTGAACAAAACGGAGTGCCTCAGAATGCATTCCGTTCCGTTTGGTTGCATCCCCATCGCGGACAGAATAACGCTGCAAGCAGCGTTTTTCTGTCCGCGATGTTGTGTGGAGCAAGACGGCTCTGTCATGACACAGTAGAAAACGGATCCGTCCCTCTGACTTTTTAATGGGAGTTCATGACGGATCCGTCTTGGCTATGTTAAAGATAATACAACCGGATCCGTTCATAACGGATGCAGACATTTGTATTATCAGTAACGGAAGCGTTTTTGCTGATCACGACGTCTCCAGCAAAAACGCTGGTGTGAAAGTAGCCTTACCTAACATGACAATCAGAAGCAAATACATTTATTTTCCTAGGGAGTCGGAGGGGATTCAGGCGCAATATAAAACATATGTTGTGTCATACATTCTTTAGGATGTATTCTCCCTTCATAACTGCAATGGCAAGTCACTAGGATATGCCATCACTTTATGATTGGTGGGTGCCCACCTTTTGGGACCCCCACCAATTCTGCAGATGGCCTCTTCACAGCAGCGCTCTCAGACACATGACTGTGCGGGGAACTGCAGTCGGGCCCATTCAAGTGAATAGAGCTGTGCTGTAAAACAGTTGATGTGGGGCTCCTTATCCTTAGAATTGTGGGGGACCTAAATGTTGGGTTCCCAATAATCACAGCATATTCCAATGGGAACACTCCTATAAAGCGGCTGCGGAGGGTTAGAAAAACATGGCTGCTTTCTTCCCAAATCAGCTCCACACCTCCTGCCCACGGATAGTATGTGGTATTGGAACTTAGCTTTATTCACTTCAATGGAGCCGAGGTATCACACACACAAGCCACAGACAGATGTGGCAATGTTTTTAGATGAAGGCAGCCATTTTTTTCAAATCCCCTGTATATCTACTTACCTAAAGTCTTTAGTAGTTAAAGGAGTTGCCCAGGTTCAGAGCTGAACCTGGACATAACCCCTTCTTCCCCATTCGGCCCCCCCGAGTTGAGAATCGGAGCATGAAATGCTCCGATGCTCTCCCTTGCCCTGCGCCGTATAGCTTTTTCTTAAAATCCGGTGACATACCGGGCTATGATTGGCAGAGGCTTCCGCCTAGCAGGGATCACAGTGATGTCACAGGCACTAATGGACGGTTTTTAGCGCCGCCCTACCCTGTTTTACAGGCTAAGGCTGCGCTAAAGACCACCCATCAGTGCCAGTGATGTCACCGGGATCATTGCTAGGCAGAAGCCTCCACCTAGCAGTGTAAAAAGGTAAACAAACAGCCCTTGCCCTGCACTAAACAGCGCAGAGCAAGGGACAGCATCAGAGCATAAAAGGCTCCGATGCACAACTCAGAAGGGCTGAGTGGGGTTAGAAGCTCTGAACTCGAACAACCCCTTTAAAAGTGGCATATAACAGGTCTAATAATTGCTTTGGGCTCTGTGCTGTATTGCTGCCATTACTGTGGTATAGGTAACTATTTTACCAATGGTTTTCAAAAATGTGGGGGGTGGGGGATTTAATATGACTGATGTTCCTGTAAAATCTGTTTCTCTTCCGTTCATTGGGGGACACAGGCTTGACTGTGGGTATAACTGTTGCCACTAGGAGGTGACACTAAGCACAAAAGTGTGAGCTCCTCGCTCCAGCTATACCCTTCCTACAGGGACTAAGCTAAATCAGTTTGTGCAAAAGCAGTAGGAGAAGCAAAAGGAAACCAAACCATGTACAAACCCAGAATCACGCAGGCCACAACGAGGCCCATAACCAGAGAGAACTCTACGCTCCAGAGAAGCACCAGAAGATGCAAAGGTGTGTACTCTGCAAAATTTGGATAAGGTGTGCAAAGACGACCTGGTAGCCGCCCTGCACACTTGAAGGGCCAAAGCCCCATGATGTACTGCCCAAGAGGCCCCCACTGCCCGAGCAGAATGAGCAGTAACCTGGAAGGGCGGGGCCCGGTCACTGACACGGTACGCTTTCACAATGGCCAAACAAATACATCAGGAAATGGAAACTTTGGACGCAGCCAGCCCTCGTCTCGGTCCCTCTGAAATGACGTATAGTGAATCAGTCCGTCAGAAAGAGAACGTCTGAGACAGATCAATGCGAACGGCCCGAACCAAAACCAGAGTGTGTAGAGACTGCTCATGAGGAAGAGACGGGGCAGGACAAAAGGAAGGGAGAATGTTCTCTTCATTGAGATGGAATGCCGACACGACCTTCGGAAGGAAGGACTGGACAGGGTGAAGGACTACCTTGTCCTGATGGAGGATAAGGAAGGGCGACCGACATGAGAGACGCTAGTTCTGACACCCTACGGATGGAAGTGATCGTCAACAAAAAGGCCACCTTGTAAAACAGGAAGCGAAGGGACACCTGCTACAAAAGGCTCAAACGCAGAGGACTGGAGAGCGCTGAGCACCAGATTAAGGTCTCAAGGATTCAGTGGAGGCCAGTAAAGGGGCGCAGCGTGCGCCACCCCCTGCAGAAAGGTCCGAACCGCAAAAAGTGAAGCCAAGTTCTGCTAAAAAAGAATGGAAAGGGCCGAAACTTGCCCTTTGAGGGAACTGACAGCCAGCCCCAAGTCCATACCCGACTGCAGGAAAGACTAGAGTCGCGGCAACGAGAACTGAATGGGAGACACCTGGTGGCTTTCACACCAACTATAAGCAGGACTTCCAGGTCCGGTGATAGATATGGGAGGACGACAGCTTCCTAGCCCGAATCATGGTCTGGACAACAGCATCCGAGAAACTCCAGAGTCCTTAGTACGGCAGCGTTGACCCTAAATTCGGGTGGAAGATCGGTCCCTGTGACAAGAGATCCTCGCGAGAGATTGTCGAGAACTCCCCTCCAGCCCCGGAGACTGGCGCCCGTCGTCAACAATAACCAGCGGAGGGGAAGGAAGGAGCGGCCTGATGTCAGCATAGGAGACATCAACCACCACAGAAGGTCTCGGCGCATCGGGTCAGTGAGACGGATGAGTCGATCCAGGGAGGCCGGGGAATGGTCCCAAATGGTCAGAATGTGCCGCTGAAGAGCCCTAGTATGGAACAGAGTGTAGGGCACTGCTTCGAAGGAAGAGACCATGCAGCCCAGAGCCCTCCTGCACTGGCGAATGGGAAGAGGCTTAGGCCGCAACAAGGAGAGGATCTGACGGAGTGTGGAGAGTTTGTCCAGGGGAAAAGAATATCTTGGCCCAATTGGTGTTGAACAGCAAGGCCAGTAACATCAGCTGTCAAGATGGGTGAAGAGATGACTTTTATAGGTTCAGAACCCACCCGAAGCGTTCCAGGGTGTCCCGGACGATGCGTAGGCTGTCCGCCTTTGTCCGGAATGACGGACCCTTGATCAGGATATCGTCCAAGTACGGAATTGCCACTACCCCCCCCTGGCATGAAGCAGAGCCATGACTGAGGCCAGAAGCTTGGTAAAGACCCTGGGAGCTGTGGCAAGACGAAACGGGAGGGCCACAAACTGGCAATGAAAAATTCCACTGCGAACCGAAGATATTTCTGGTGACTGACGCAGATGGGAACATGGAGGCAAGTGTCCTCGATGTCTATTATGGACCTTACTCTGCCGGGTCCATGGATGCAATGACCGATCGCAGGGACTCCATCCAAAGCAGTTGAGAGCTTTGAGGTCTAGAATGGGATGGACCTTACCCTCCTTTTTGGGGACCACAAAAAGATTGGAGTAGAATCCGCGAAAAACGGTCTTGGAGCAGAAACAGAACTTTCACTCCCTGCAGCAGAAGGATGAGAATAGCCTGAAAAAAAGGAATGGGCGGCGGAGGGATAGGTGGCAGGGGACCAGCGAAAAAAATAAAAATAAAATCAGGGTGGAGGTGGGGACCGGAACTCCAGTTTGTAACCCTCCGAGATGACTTCTCATACCCAGGCATTCGAGATGTGAGCTAGCCAGACATGCTGGAACAGATAAAGACGACCTCGCACTCGACTGGGGGGAGTCAGAGACTACATGTCATGCAGGAGGACTTGGGGGTATAGGGCTTGAAGCCCTGCTGGCGAGGACACCAGGGAGGGCGAGGCTTGAAAGATGGCGTGCGCTTCTGCTCTGGGGCAGATTTGTCAGCTTGTCGCTTCGGGCTGGAGGAACTCCAAAAGGGCCGAAAAAGAGGTCTGCGCTTTTTATACTTGTTGAAGCGTGTCCTGCTCTGCGGCAAATGGGTGCTTTTACCCCCTGTAGCATCAGAGATGATCTCATCCAGACAGTTGGCTTTGTGGGGGGTCATCCACAGCAAGTAACCTGAGAAAGGGGAGGGGGTTGGAGCCAGGAATACTTACCCATCTGGCGCGTTCTGCACCCCTGGTTCCAGTCGGGTCACCACAATCTGTGTGCGGCCCCTTGGGGAGGGCTGCTACACCCTGTAGACCTGCAAAGCAGGGAGGTCTGCCTCCTATGGACACTAAGCTAAAACTGTTTTAGCTTAGTCCCTGTAGGAAGGGTATAGCTGGAGGGAGGAGCTCACACTTTTGTCCTTAGTGTCCGCCTCCTAGTGGCAGCAGCTATACCCACAGTCAAGCTTGTGTCCCCCAATGATACGGACGAGAAATATATATACACACACCTCTTAATTTCTGAGCATTTTCCTATGCCAGCTAGGAGTTGCTGTATATATTTGTGGTGTCATTTGTGGTATTGTAAATGTGTCTGGTTGCCAGCTTTTTTTTTTTTTTTTATCAAAAGTAGCATGCGGGGTATAAAAGCAGGGAAAAGTCGCACATTCTGGTGCAAAACAAGACCTGTGCTAAAATGTATGACTTTTCTACAGCAGCTTTTAGGACTTCAATAAATTCCCCCCTTTTCGATATGGACATGAAAAGTCTACTTGGCACTGGTTTGTAACAACCACGGCTCGTTAGTTCTCATAACTGTACTGTAACAAGTCATCCAACTGCGTGCCCATCAGAAGACCAGGGCAGACTGTATCCACTGGAAGCCATTATCTCCTATTGAAAGACTGCAGGAAGTCCATGTTCAACTAATGCTTAATCTCAGGAAAAGCTCCCAGCATATACACCAAGCATATTCATAGAACTAACCTGATGGGGCGAATGCGCACCAGGAGCTTTTCCTAGCAAATATAAAATAGGCTGAAAACAGGGTGTGAACAGGCCTGAATTGATACAGAAAGTACACTATCATTATACAAACCTTACCAGTCAAAAGAAGAGTTCAGTCTGAGCAGATAATGCCAAAACTAAAAAGAAAACCCTCTGTAATGTCTGACAATCGAGATCTGGTGCGGGAGGCAGCACATCCTCGGGAATAGGAAACCAATCTGCCCCGAAGATTTCAAGTGTCCTTAACATATGTACCTGCAACAAACTGCCGGACCACTGGAAGGAGCCGAGTCACCATCTCTGGTATCAAATCTTAACCACTGAGATAAACAGCATCTCATCTCCTGGAAAAGCTTTTATTTCAGTTTACAGACACTACACACAATACCTGCCAGAAGCCTATATATTATTAAAGTGTTCATTTAAGCTGCAACTAGCCCCACCATGCCGACCGGATCTTTTACATCTGAGGAATTTTGCATCTTATGTAAATAGACGGTTGCACAGGCTAACTGCACGACCACTGTGAAGAAAACCGGAGGTCGCCCAAACTGGACAAAGTACTGTATATACTTCTTCAAGGGTCTTCCTTAATCTGGTTAAAAAAATAAAAATAAAAAAATCCATGTTGTATTTGTTTTCATAGGGAAACACTGAAGTCGCAGACAACTCCCTAACTCTAGTATATGGCCTTATGGGACAGAGGAACGGAAGGCCATTTGTATCATGTGTCTAAGATATAGGCTACATGCACACGATCGTACAGTATGTGTTTTGCGGGTCACAAATTGTGCAAAAAAAAAAAATAACACGGATGACATCCGTATGCCATCCGTTTTTTTGGCGGCTCCATTGTAACAATGCCTAAAATGGACAAGAATAGGACATGTTCTATTTTTTTGGTGGGGCTATGGAACGGACATATTGATGTGGACATTTTTTGCGGACCCATTGAAATTAATGGGTCCGCATCCTATCCACAAAAAAAACGGGACAGATACAGAAAAAAATTACTTTGTGTGCATGAGGCAATATTCCGTTTTTCGACAAAGTACGGCAATTATTTTCACCATTCAAAAAAAATTCTGTCTGCAGATCGTAAGGCTCCAATGGTAAAAAAATAAAAACACAGTATACTGTGCGGGGGATGGATAGATAAAGATAGATATAGAGATAGATATAGATATAGATATACATATAAAGAGAGAGTGCCTGTGTATAGTCTTTTGGATATCCAAGTGGGGAGAATACATGTTTCAATGACCAATAAATCAACCCTCATCTCTAATACCTGTATGTTCAAGGGCATTTTCAGAATTTCTTAAAACGATATAATACCAGGAATATAACAAAAACTTTCTAATGTTCTAACCTCATGAGCTCCATCCCTAGTCTGTCGCCGTTTATCATAGGACACCCCATAAAAATGGTTTCATCAAAACCAGAGGGCCGGCGGCGGGGGACTGGTATGGGCTGAATAAGGCAGATATATGAGAAAGAAGTTTTACTTTTGCGTTGTCAGCTGACTTTCCTTTTAATACGTGGTGCGTTACCTGGCTGATTTTCGGTCGATGTGTGTTCGGGACACACTACAGTGCTGCTTTCTGACTCTTGGTTTAATACTTTAGTGGTTAAACCCAGACTGGCTGCTATGCCGGGAATCTGTTGCCCACGCTTCACAAGAGGTTTCTGTTCCTGGTGTCGGAATCGCGGTGGTACTTCGCGGGGAGGATAACGAGACGCCGGTTGTTGTTGCTGCTGCTGCTGTGGACTGAGTGCTGTGGGCCGCTTGGCATTATTATTCTGAATGCTGGTTACGGTGGAAATGCCACTGTTCCCATTGACAGGCTGAGGCTGGCTTAGTATTTGTTCTGGCACTGCATGGAAAAGACAAGGAAAAGGACGACGATTAGTGACCATAACTTACAAATAAAACGCATGAACACAGCAATTTACATGGACAATGGCTGCAGATTTAGATTAAAAGGATTTTAGTCTTGATCATGTACAAAAGTAAAAAAACTGATTCAAAATGGATCAAATACAAACAGGCTTAAAAGGCATCTGTCGGCAGATTTGTACCTATGACACTGGTTGACCCGTTACATGGGCACTTGGCGGCTGAAGGCATCTGCATTGGTCCCATGTTCATATGTGCTCGCATCACTGAGAAAAATAAAGACTTCAAATATGCAAATGAGCCTCTAGGAGCAACAGGGGCGTTGCCGTTACACCTAGAGGCTCTGCTCTCTCTGCAACTACCTGTGAAAACATCACACCTGGCCCTGTTAAAGTGCAGAGGAAGCAGCAGTTGCAGAGAGACCAGAGGCTAACGCTGGGTTCACACCTGAGCATACTGTATGGAGCGCTCCGTATGCGCGATTTTATCGGGCGTTCCTATTCGCGGCCGGCAACAAGCAAACGCCCATTGTCGCGCGTTCCCGGAAGTCTATGTACGGGAACGCGCGACCATACGCCCCAAAGAAGCTCCTGTACTTCTTGGGGCATAGGGCGTTTTACATCGCTTTCGTACGCGCTGTAAAACGCTCAGGTGAGAACCATGCCCATAGGGGATGATTGGTTCTTGCCTGTTGAGTGTTTTACAGCGCGTAGGAACACGCTGTAAAAGGCTCAGGTGTGAACCCAGCGTCAAAGTGTAATGGCAACGCCCCTGTTGCTCCTAGAGGCTCATTTGCATATATTAAAACATTGTATGTGTCTGCATTGCTGAGAAAAATGAACATGGGACCAACACAGATGACTTCAGCTGCCAAGCGCATGGAACAGGTCAGCCAGTTTCGTAGGTGCAAATCTGCGGACAGATGCCAGAACGTATGGAAGCTGGCATACGGATTAAATTAACCTGTATGAGACCCCCCAGCCATTATTTGACTGCTTCCCTTAAATAGCTGCATCTAATCAGTAACACGGTAAGGTCTGTTCACATCCTGGTTTTACTCTACATTTAAGGGCTCATGCACACAAGGTATTTTCTTTCAGTGTCTGTTTTTTTGCGGACTGTATGCAGAACCATTCCGTATGTCCGTTCCACAAAAAAAAAAAAAAAAAAAAAAATATGTCGTATTATAGTCCACATAACAGACAAGGGTAGGACTGTTCTATTAGGGTACAGCTGTTCCGTTTAGCAAAATACAGAATGCACACGGACATCATTCGAATTTTTTGGGGATCCGTGTTCTGCAGACCGCAAAATACATGCAGTCATGTGCATGAGCCCTAATAATGGAGCCATCAGTTTTTTTTTTGCACACACCACATAGGTCACCCCTCACCTGATGAAGGCTATATGTGAACTTCTGGCTTCCATCAAGTGGTATACATTGGCATAGGTTTTTCCGCTGTATAAGAAAGCACAGCAGACTGCATTTTCCTATACACAGGGCACAGCGAAAGAAACGTATACCGCAAGTGTACTTTTTTTATACCTAGGTATGCTACTGCTGCTTATATACTACTGGTTATAAAGCGGCATACGTTGAAGAATTCTCATGACGTGCACCAATAACGACATGTCAACAGTGCCTAGGAGGTATTCCAGAAATGTATTGGCCTACACAAACCTATACCCATAAAAAAAAAAAATCTTCCATTCACATTTGCTTATCCATTCTGGCCGGCCTGAGTATAAACGGCCGTGTTCAACTGCGGCAAAAAAAAGGGGGCTGAATGCAGCATGGGTGTAAACAAGACAACCCCCGAGAGAACGCCCCACAGACACAAAACAAAGACAGCGCCAAACAATGATAGGCTGGAGGAGGGCACAGCTACCCAAAATGCCGTGCGGCGAGAACCTACAGCCTGCGTCTACGGCTAAGCAGACTCACCCCCGTCACCTCTGAGCCCCTGTCACAATTACACAGCTCTAAAAAAAAAAATATGAAGCGTCTGGAGGGAGATTACCCCGACAGTTCAAGCAAAACGCAGAGCATCCGTGCAATTTACACAAAAATATTCAGTCTGGCGTGTCAAATCCTCAGCCTAGCGTCACATATTACGGTACTATGCGGTGGAGAAGATTTCTCTATGTAATGGAATTAGGGAGGGGGTCTTATAGCCCACAATTAAAATAAAAAAGCATGGTGCCAGACTTTAAACCAGTGTCAATCAGGGTGCGTGCGACATTCACCAATAATGTACTACGCCCCCATCAGCCAAACCTAACATGGGGCATGGATATCTGGATAAGCAAAATAATAAAATAAAAATATATATATATTACATTTTCTAAAATGCATTAAGATAAACCAGGTACATCAGGTGGCCCACACATCTAAACCAGCACTGCGGGCACCTACCTTTCGGGGGATCATTTGCAGCTTTCATCTAGATTAGTGGCGGCTATGTGCCAACTCTTTATCCATGATTATTTTCTCTAAATTCAAGTCCACTCCTGATAAATCTGGCCATGTAACAGGCCCCTGCCATGCTCAGAGTGACCAGCGCACCGCTGTATGTACATAAAAACCACTGTGAACCTGTCATTGTTTTGGTGGGAGGGCCAACGATGCAGTAATCAGCAAGCCATTCTCAAACTACAACTCCCAACATGCCCTAACAGTCGCAGGATGCATTTCTAAACGACCGATCTGCATGCTCTCTGGGCCGTCAGAGCCTGCTGGGAGTTGTGGTCTTGCAGCAAACTTTGTGAAGGGGCTGAATGACTTGCAGCTGATGGGAGCCGTAACGCCAACTTTCCGTCTCCAGCCAGTTATGAGTCACCACACTGGCACGTCCACAGCATAAAGCTCATGTGAAGGAACCGGGCGGCATCACTCCCTACTGGTAGGACTGCGGTAGGTCTCCGGGAGCCATTTATCTGCGTGTAAACCTCATTACCCTGCAGAAAAACAAACAACCTAAAGCTCCACCATTCAACGTGGGGACGTAAAACAGACAACACAAGCAAAATCCAGCAGCTCGGCCCGCAGGCAAATCCCTTCACAACAAGCGAGCGGCTCCCTGCAGTGTCTCCTAAGTCAGTCATCGGGCACGCTGTGCCAGCAAAGCTTTAAGAGGGGAAAGTAAGATACTGGCCGAGACGGGTGTACGGAAATGAGCAAAGTACATGCCCTGGTCTGTAATTACAGCCAATGGCACCCTTATAATAGAACGCCTGGCAGCACCCGCCTCTTATGCACATTGCCTGCAGCGTCCTTGTGTTTGCGTCTTGTGATCAGCACAATCACGTTTGGGGGGGGGGGGGGGGGGGGAATAATAAAATAAAATAAAACAGTGACAGACAAGGGAAGAGCGACGCAGGCACAAACCTGAAGGAAATCCGAAAAGGAAGCCTCCAAGACAGGGATAAAGCAGCGGTGATCCAAGGAAAGACGTTTCCAACTCCTGTTGCTTTCCCACCCTGCAGATTTCATGAGAAAATGGAGGAGAAGCATGGTGTCATTTTACTCCTGCGAAAGCCCCGTTTGCCAACTCCTCCTGACGGAGGGGCCCGATCGGACAAATTCTCCCTCCCTTCTAATAAATAACGGCAGCTGTCCGAGCATTAATACTGCTGGTAAAAACAGCTCTATCTGGAAGACGCAGGCAGCGAGCACAAGCTGCAGCAGACTGGGCTGTGCCGTGACGCTCCTCAATGCTGCCTCCGAAGAAAGGGGGCTGACAGTTTAGGAATGCTGAAGGGCACACACTGACGAAGTTTGCCTTCGGAGCCGACACACGTAAGCTGCTGCACTAAAAATTTCACTGCAAAACAAAATATTATAAAAAAAAAAAATAAAAAAAAATTAAATAACTGCAACCCAGGTCCCGGCAAAAGCCACTCTGGAAAATATCTTCAGTGAACGCCAAGCGATTAACTCACTGAAGCCAGAAGTGCAGAGCCTGGCGACAGGCAGCCATTGTCAGGGATGTCAAGCGGCTTATACCCATTTCCCGCAGCGAGGATTTAACCCCGTGGATGCCAAAGTAGCTAGTTCAGAGTTTCATTAGAGAGCGCGGCTCGTGATGCTGCAAGCGACACCGATAATCCTCTGACTGCTCAGAACATGCCACAATGGTCCAGGAGGCAACTAACTAGCGGCTCTTTACTTGACGGGTGTTTAACCATTTCAATACCGCTCTGTATTTCACGGGAAGGCAGACGCCAGAAATACTAGATGCAGGAATAGTTTGACTTTGACTCAACAAAGCAACGTCAGATGCATTGCCATCAAAACTGTAAGCTTAGGGAGCTAGCCAAGCACAGACATCATTTACCTTATATCCGCCTATGCAACAATTTGTTTACTATATTAATGCGATTAAAGTGAGAAATGAAGCAAATTATAAGTTTCCCACCATTTTGTTTCAACAACTTCCACACAAACCTGCATCTCCATGGTAACAGACTACATACAAACCCTGTGTAGTCTGAATCAACAGTCACATACTCCTGTCTGATTTGTACTTAACTTTTTGCTTAAAGGGGTATTCTGTTATCCCCTACAGTATCAGATCAGTGGGGTTCCTACCCCTGGGAGCCCCACTGATCCCGTACCCTGTGGAGCCTCCATGAAATGGACGGAGCGACTGGCCGGAAAAGGGCACCACTGCTATTTCTATGGTTGCACTGAAGATAGCGGAGTACCGCGCCTGGCTATCTTCAATACTCATGTAAATTAGCAAGCCACTCTGGCTACAAATGGTACGGTCCCCCGTGACCAGTGGTAGGAACCCCACCAATCTGATACGGTAGGGGGATAACGTGTTATAACAAGATTATCCCTTTAACTACCAAAAATGCAGATTAGCATAAAGTAGGGGGTTAAAGGTGAAAGGTGACTCCAGGATCAGACTACACAAAGTTTGTTTGTAGTCTGTTACTGTGGAGACGAACAAAACTTTTTATTTCTAATGAAGACCTATTGCAAAGTTGCACTATTTCTCATTTTAGAGGCATCAGAATAACAAAAAAAAAGTGGTTGCAATGGCTACAAAGCCTTTAATTAAGTCCTATGTAGATTACCACTTCTCTAGAAGACCATTCTTCAATGGGAAGTTGGGTGGCCTCAAAGACATCTTATAATGCAACTGTGCAGCCCTGCATGTTTAGCTACTAACACCAGAACACGGTGGCAGATGACCCCCATGGTTCTAGTGGAGATGTGTCACCTATATTCATTCCTTGCTCTGGTATCATGCGTCCATACATATAAAGGAGACGAAGCAAGATGGCAGGTGCGTTCTAGCACTGGTGCAACAGTCACATGTTGTCATTACGGAAGAAGCCCGGGCTAATCCAGTGGGGGATTTGACATTCTCCCCCCTGAAGTTTTCTCCTAACTGGTTTTGCAGGATGTTTTTGTATTAAGTGTAAGAAACAAATTAGGAAGGAAACCACGCTTTCATTTTCTTGCCTCACAACTTGATTTCCTAACTGACCCCAATTTGTTGTCAACATCTACTCCACGTTACTTTGGAGACCAAATCAGGCAGTGAAAAATGGAAAATTTCAGAAGCGAGCTTGGTTGCTCCAGACTACATTGTTTCAGTAAGGAAGCCGTGGAATCAAAAACACATTTTCCCCAGAGAAACAAGCATAAGTGCCGCCTCCTCTTCAAACAGCTGATCGTGCGGGTCAGACCCCCTACGATCACGTATTGATGACCTATCTTGAGGATAGGTCTTCGAAATGTACTGGCTGCACAACCACTTTCATCAATATCGGATTGGCAGGGTTCTGACACTCAGTACCCCCAACATTCAGCTGTTTGAAGAGACAGCGGCGCTCTGGTGTGCTGCGGTCTCTTCCTAGGCCAGTGACATCACGTTCATCAGTCACATGGCTTAGGCGAAGCTCAGTCCCATTAAAGTGAATGGCGCGGAGCTGCATTACCAAGCACAGCTGCCATCCAATGGATGGCGCTGTGCTTTGTGAGCTGTCAAGAGGGCTTATTTGCTGGAAGAACAAAAGGATTGGGCAAAATTATTAATTTCACCTAATCCTTCTCTGTTGTTGGGAGCTTCCCACACACATTACACCAGTCGTTCTTGGTGGGTTTGGCAAACAATACACTAATGTATATGGGGGTCTTAACCTGGGCATGTGCTTATACTTCTCAGCTTTACAGCCCCCCTACAAATTAATGTATTGTCGGACTAACCCACCAAGAGCGGCGGCTGCCGCCGAAAGTCTGGCGTGTGAAGTTCCTGAATCCCACCCAACAGGTTTGTCAGGGGACAGAAGGATCAGGCGAAATGAATATTTTCATCCCGGGAGATAAGCTTGCAGTGGTTTTCTCCCATCTCCCCACTGAATACACACACGTTTACCTGAGCTGAACACGTATGTGTGTGGGGGAGCCTGGAGAGATAGAAGTCGGCAGATAGAGGTTATGTATGGCCGCCCTTAGCTTCCTCCGTAGAATACAGTGTTCAGACCTCAGATAGCCAAGGGAAACAAAGATGCAAGAGTGGAAACACATTACTGCACTTAGATCCTGTACAGACATCAATCTGAATTTACTTGCTCAGCAGCAAATCAACCTCTCTCAGAAACTGGAGGATGGCAGGACAATGGCCAACATCGGCATTCACCACTCCATTAAAAAAGGGCTGACACAATAAAATAAAAAACTTCCCCCTGCCAGGAGTCCACAATGAAGTCTGTTTAGTCCTACACACAAAACATGCGGGAAAAGGACGACAGGATTGTGCAATTAGATGGAGCGATTATCGTTTTAATTTCCGTACAATCAAATTTGAGAAGTTATCCTCGCATGTAATAGCGTGCAGCGATTGAACGATGAGCAATAAATCATTCTCTCTGTAAACCGGACGAATCTGTCTGACAAAGTCGCCGCCACATCCCCTCGGCTTATCAGACATCTGCCAGTCGTCAGCAGTATAAATGCTCGAGGGGCGAATGAGCAACAATTGTAGTAACGAGCAAACAGCCAAAAACATTCAGCAATAATTGTTGTGTGAAATCAAAGTCTTTTGAACGCAAGTGACTCCCTAAATAATCGCTTGCCGCTCGTTAATGAAAAAAATACCTGCCGATCTAAGAGGACCCAATCCTTAGAGCCAGCTTATTTTTACTGCCATTAATGATATTTTTTGCATCAAATATTACTGAACATTTCAGTTCAGGACAATGGATCCTTTTGAATGGACAATCAAACACTACTGACGAAGGGACGGGTCTGCAGGTAGCAGGTTGTAGAGGAGGGTTAGCAGGTGGATCTACAGTTTAATAAGAACTCAGTTTAAAGGGGTATTCCGGCTGTTTATGGCCTCATGCACACGACCGTTGTGTGCATCCGTGGCCGTTCTTCCGTTTTCCGTGATTTTCAATGGGTCCGTTGAAAACTCGGGAAGTGCACAGTTGTTCATCCACGGCCGTGATCCGTGTTTCCTGTCCGTCAAAAAAATATGACCTGTCCTATTTTTTTGACGGACAACGGTTCATGGACCCATTCAAGTCAATTTTTTCTTTCCATTCAAGTCAATGGGTCCGTGAAAAAACACGGATGCACACAAGATTGGCATCCGCGTCCGTGATCCGTGGCCGTTGGCAACTTTCACACAGACGGATGGCAGATCTGTCTGCATAAAAGCTTTTTCAGATATGAGTTTTCACTTTGTGAAAACTCATATCAGACAGTATATTCTAACACAGAGGCGTTCCCATAGTGATGGGGACGCTTCAAGTTAGAATATACTGAGAACTGTGTACATGACTGCCCCTTGCTGCCTGGCAGCACCCGATCTTTTACAGGGGGCTGTGAACCGCACAATTAACCCCTCAGGTGCCGCACCTAAAGGATTAATTGTGCGTATCATAGCCCCCTGTAAGAGATCAGGTGCTGCCAGGCAGGAGGGGGCAGACCCCCTCCCTCCCCAATATTATATTCATTGGTGGCCAGTGCGGACTCCCCCCCCCCCCCCCCCCCCCTCCTTGTTAAAATCACGTTCCGAATCCCCCATCATTGGTGGCCAGTGCGGTCTCACATCTCCCCCAGTTAAAATCACGTTCCCGCATCATTGGTGGCAGTGGAGAGTTCCGATCGGAATCCCAGTTTAATCGCTGGTGCTTTGATCGGTAACCATGGCAACCAGGACGCTACTACAGTCCTGGTTGCCATGGTTACTTAGCAATTTTTAGAAGCATTATACTTACCTGCGATGTCTGTGACCGGCCGGGCGCTCCTCCTACTGGTAAGTGACAGGTCTGTGCTATAGGCAATGCGCCGCACAGACCTTTCACTTACCAGTAGGAGGAGCGCACGGCCGGTCACAGACATCGCAGCTCGCAGGTAAGTATAATGCTTCTAAAAAATTGCTAAGTAACCATGGCAACCAGGACTGCAGTAGCATCCTGGTTGCCATGGTTACCGATCGGAGCACCAGCGATTAAACTGGGATTCCGATCGGAACTCTCCACTGCCACCAATGATGGGGGGGAGGCGGCCAGTGCTGGCCACCAATGAATATAATATTGGGGAGGGAGGGGGTCTGCCCCCTCCTGCCTGGCAGCACCTGATCTCTTACAGGGGGCTATGATACGCACAATTAACCCTTCAGGTGAGGCACCTGAGGGGTTAATTGTGCGGATCACAGCCCCTTGTAAAAGATCGGGTGCTGCCAGGGGGCAGTCATGTACACAGTTCGTAGGATATTCTAACTTGAAGCGTCCCCATCAATATGGGAATGCCTCTGTGTTAGAATATACTGTCGGATATGAGTTTCACGATCTAACTCAAATCCGATAGTATATTCTAACATAGAGGCGTTCCCATGGTGATGGGGACGCTTCAAGTTTACATTGAAAGTCAATGGGGGACGGATCCGTTTGCAATTGCATCATATTGTGTCAACGTCAAACGGATCCGTCCACATTGACTAGCATTGTAAGTCAGGACGGATCCATTTGGCTCCGCACGGCCAGGCGGACACCAAAACGTGGATCCTTCAAAAATCAAGGAAGACCCACGGACGAAAAAACGGTCACGGATCACGGACCAACGGAACCCCGTTTTGCAGACCGTGAAAAAATACTGTCGTGTGCATGAGGCCTATCTCGTTATCTCGGGATAACTATTAGATTGGAGGGGACCCCTATAGACCACGAGAACGGGTGCCCCCTCCTGCAGCCCCCTGAAATGAACTGAGCGGCTGGTCGGACACGCATGTGGCCGCTGCATTCATTTCTATGGGAGACAGCTGAGTACTGTACAACCGACCGCTCTGTTCAATTCAGAGGGGGCTGCAGGAGGTAACTGCCTCCCGTTCTCGTGATCGGTGGGGGTTCCAGATAGGCGATAACTTTAAACAGCTGGAATACCCCTTTAACTTTTTTATTTAAAGGGGTTGTCAGGGAGTTTATATTTGATGGCCCATCCTTTGGACATTTTACAATGACGGTGGGGTGGGTGCAGACAGGCAAATACTTGACTATTGGGGGGAGGCTGTTAGTGTCAGACAGCATGAGCATGCCCATAAGTCCTATTATATGTGTAGGGGAGAGAAAAGGTGGTCTGCCTACGCGAGGCGGGGAAAGCGGGGGCCCACCTCCGCAAAGGGAAAGAGGATGGCTGCTGTGAATACTGGAAAAACATGGAGACAGGTAATCCTATTGTAAAAGGAAGTAAAGTTGCATAGAAAAAATTAATATATATATATATATATATATATATATATATATATATATATACACACACATATATATACATACACATATATATACATATATACACACACACATACATATCCCCCTCTATACGTCCATGTACAAGATACACCTGGACATAGCACAAGATACACCTGGACATAGCACATTAATTATATCCGCTGTAAAGGAGACAGGGCCTTCCGTTATATATTACTGGTTACCTCTTACCACACTGTAACTGGATAGCACAAGGTATTACACAACCGTATTGCAGGCTCTTATTATCCCCAATCTGTCATCAGCAGCAAAGTTTTACCCACGGGCTAAAGCTTTTCATGGAAAGTCAAACAGGGTAAGCCTCGTCCTATGATATAACGCTATATAATAACACAGTCATAGACCAGTAAACACACAGCGGTGACGGATACAGATATTACATGTTATTGCACAATATGCCATTTCCTCAGACTTTTCCAGAGCCCGTTCATTGCTTTACAAATTAGCCGACCAGAGAGACTGAGATAATTCAGCCGTTTCAACCACTCAACAATTGTGTTTTTGAAAGCAATTACCACAGGATTATATTAGACATACTTTGAACAGTAGATAAAAAAAAACATGATTCATGTTTCTGCCGAATGCCAGTAAAAACCCATTAAAAGGATATGTTTACCTCTGCTATCCTTTCCTCAAAAGAGTTGTCTAAAGCTAGGATAAAGGGTCTGCTGGTTTACCAGAAACAGCGCCACATCTGCCCAGGGGCTGTGCCTGGTACTGCACTTATAGCAATAAAAGAGTTAGAATCCTAAATATATACTGTTTGCAGCTAGTTTATGGAATACAATGAGCAAATAGTTCAAACTATAATCGTATATTGGTCAATTCTTTGAGTGTCTGATGTAAAGACTACATGTGCCAAATATTAAAGGGATTTTTCAGGAATTAAAGGGGTTTTTCTGAGACTTAAATACTGATAACCCATCTTCTGGACTCCCCCCGATCAGCTCTTGTGAGCGCTGTGGCCTTCTCTCAGCTTTTCCTAGTCCAGTGAAGCCACGTTCATCGGTCACGTGGCCTAGAAGCAGCTAAGCCCCATTCAAGTGAATCAGGATGAGCGCGATACCAAATATAGCCACCATACAATGTACGGCGCTGTGCTTGGAAAGCACAGAGAAAGCAGCCATGTTTTTTCTAATCCTGTACAACCCCCCTTTAAACAAGCAGAGGACACTGGGTGATCTTAGCAGACAGCAGAATTGTGAACACAGCTGTGAATGAGAAGGAGCTATACACGTCACTGCTCAATATTAACAGGTACACCACCAAAAAATAAAAAAAGTGAATAATGAAACTAGGCTTACCTTTGTTTTTTTGATCTGACGCCTGAAACAGAAAATAAAATACTGTCAATTAAACACGCTTCAGGAATATTTAGGTCTGTATTACATTATAGTGTTAAAGGGGTTTTAAGAGACAAATACTAATTGGTGGGGGTCATTGTGCTAATGTCAGCTTAGGCTACTTTTACACTTGCGGCAGGACGGATCCGACAGGCTGTTCACCATGTCGGATCCGTCCTTCCGCTATTTCGCCGTGCCGCCGCTCCGTCCCCATTGACTATAATGGAGACGGGGGCGGAGCTCCGGCGCAGAACGGCGTGCACGCCCCCGTCCCCATTATAGTCAATGGGGACGGAGCGGCGGTCCGGCGAAATAGCGGTAGGACGGATCCGTCCTGCCGCAAGTGTGAAAGTACCCTAAGGGCACTTTCACACTAGCGTTTTTCTTTTCCGGCATAGAGTTCCGTCCTAGGGGCTCTATACCAGAAAAGAACTGATCAGTTTTATCCCCATGCATTCTGAATGGAGAGTAATCCGTTCAGGATGCATCAGGATGTCTTCAGTTCAGTCATTTTAACTGATTAGGCAAAAGAGAAACCCGTAGCATGCTACGGTTTTATCTCAGGCGAAAAAAACGGAAGACTTGCCTTAATGCCGGATCCGGCATTTTTTTTCCATAGGAATGTATTAGTGCCGGATCCAGCATTCAAAATACCAGAATGCCGGATCCGTCCTTCAGGACTGCGCATGAGCAGGCCGAAGTAAAAAAAAAAAGTGAAAAAGTAATCTGGATGACACCGGAAAGACGGATCCGGCATTTCATGATCAGTCTTACTAATGCCATCGGTTGGCATATGTTTTGCCAGATCCGGCAGGCAGTTCCGGTGACGGAACTGCTTGCCGGATCTCTCTGCAGCAAGTGTGAAAGTAGGCCTAAACCTAACTAGTCTATTCCTACTTTTATCTATACCCCCGGTTACACCAGAAATCTAACTGTTATAGTATGCCAATTAGCCTCTAGGAGCCAGGCAGCGCTTGCATCTGTCTGCCAGGCCTGTGCTGTGGTGAAATCTCGCGCCGTTCAGTATGCGAGAGTCTTTCCCTCACCGCGTCTGTGCCAAATACTGAACGGCGCGAGATTTCACCAGAGCACAGGGCTGATAGACGGATGTGAGCGCTGCCTGGCTGTCAATCAGGACTTGGAGGGAGGCGACAAAGGTGGGAGAGCGGATCCTCTAGGAGCAGGAAGAATGCCTCTCCTGCTCCTAGAGGCTAATTAGCGTATTATAAAAGTTAGATTTCTGGCATAACGGGGGCATAGATAAAAGTAGGAATAGGCTAGTTAGGTTTAGCTGACATTAGCACATCGCTAATGTCAGCTGGTTTAATAAGGTTAAATCTGGTGACAAACTCTTTAAACACAGTAAAGACCCATTTACACGGAAGCAGTTTTTAAAGCACTGACGAACAGCTCGTTACCATCCCGGCAGTCGGCAAGGAGTTTACCGGAAGGGTAAGGAGCGTCATCGCTGCTTAGAAACCGCTCTTGTGCCTGTGCCAGGCAGCAATGTGTATAGCTAATGTAAACACTCCTACGGGCGGTATTTCCATTTGAAGATCGTGCTGACGATAACTGGGATTATAAACGATCGCTCAAGATTTTCTGCATTCACACTGGTCAATTATGGCTACAGTCACCTGGAAACAGTGAATTGTAATTCCCCCTGTAAACGGGCCTTCATAAGTATAATTACACATGACTAATAGGAACAGCAGGGGGGCGGGGGGGGCAGCATTACAATGTTACCTTTTTAGAGGCAGTTTCCTTCTTTTTCTTATCGTTCTTTCGGTTTTTCCTTTCTTCCATTAACTGTATTTCCTCCTGCTGCGCTGTACCCCTAAAAACAAACACCACAATCATCACATAAAACGTACACAAGGGGACAAATGGTATCCAGACATAGCACTAAATACAAAACAGATGGAAAACATACTGCAGACTTTAGAGGGGTTGTTTCATGAAGACAACCCTACTTAGTATAGGAGGCTGACATGGAGGTGTGAAAGTTGCCCCCTGTAGCATTAGTTACTGGGCACTTAAGACATGGATGGGCCAAGACCACCAAAGTGGAATCCATCTTTAGAGCTTTCCATACTGGCACATAGATAGGAGGTTATACGGACAGAGGTTGGCATGACCTAAGACCTATGGATCTCTTACAGCAGGGATGCCCATCCTGCGGACCTCCAGCGGTTGTAAAACTACAACTCCCACCATGTCCTGCTGTAGGCTGATAGCTGTTGGCTGCCCAGGCATGCTGGGAGTTGTCGTTTTGAAACAGCTGGAGGGCCGCAGGTTGGGAATCCCTGTCTTAGAGGACATATGACTAACTACCATTCTGTCAGGTTTTTTGGGACATCCCCAGCAAAAGAACAAGCTGGCTGCAGCTTCACTCGCTTGCTGGGCTGGACTGGATAAAAACCTGCAGTAACAAGCGGATCGCTGATGAGAGAACCCCTTTAAGGAGGTAGATATTGCACGCCTCAGGAGATTACATTTCTTACTGCCTAGTCACACACAAAAAAAAAAAAAAATCAAAAAATTTATTAAATCAGTATAAAAAGGTGGCGCCTGTTATCAGCCAGACTGATCATAATAAGAAAACAGCAGTGAATGGTCTCGGAAGAACTTCTCTACTTGTTTCTGAATCTGGCAGCGTCTGCTATACATAGATCACAAACTAGACAAATGTCAGGATGGGATTCACCCAAATTAGCGCTTTACTCCTGTGACGGAGCTTCCGAGGTGCGGACCGCACACGGCGAGTTCTCATCAGATTCTCGTCTGCTTATTTTGCAATTAATGAAAAAGGGAAAACGTCTTCATTACACAGCCGAGCGCTCCTAGGAGACCGCTCCTCTTTAATTACGGGCGCCTCTAAATTGCCAGGCCAGAAAACCCAAATTGCAATAAGATTAAGGGTGCCCTCTAATAATTCCCCGCCACTACTGGCAGGTCTCTGGACCACTACAATAAGGCAATTGTTTCACAGTTCCAGGCAGATCTTGGTAAGTAGTCACATTTAACCCCTTGATGCAGACACTGGTCATAACAGATTAGAGGGGAACGACTGCGCGGTTCACAGACTGGAGTTGAGGGACAACTGTTACTTCATCCATCCACTACAGGCACCTATGAATACGGACACAGTCAGATGCAGGCACCATGGGGACAAGGGAATAAGCCCCTAATATTACATTCAATGGGCTGCAATTGGCTCTTCATTCCATAGACTTGAGATAAACGAGTATCAACATGGTTATAATATAGGGCATCTGTCAGCAGTTTTGTCCTTATGACACTGGCTGACCTGTTACATGTGCACTTGGCAGATGAAGGCATCTGTGTTGGTCCCATGTTCATATGTGCCCGCATCGCTGGGAAAAATGATGTTTTAATACAGGAGCACCGGTTCCTTCTCAAAACAGCTGATCTGCAGAGGTTCTTCTGGGTGTCAGACCCCCCACCGATCATTCCTGAGGACAGGTCATCAGTATCAAAATCTCAGAAAACCCTTTTAAAGTCACTCGTTTGAATGAGCCCTAAATGCTTGCATTTTCTTTGTTGTGCTACTCCTCTATTATTGCTCCAGAAAATAAGTAAACCCACAACTGGAAGTTACTGTTCACACTGCTGACCGGATGTGTCCCTACAGTCTGACACTGTCCAATTAGTGCTAAAACTTTCATTCACCGACAAGGCAAGCTGTAACACCCAGTCTGTTTATAAATTTCCAGGGTTACGACCACCCTGCAATCCGGAATCAGTGGTCGTGCTTGCAGATTATAGGAAAAAGCATCAGCCACCAGAGAGGCCAGTGCTTTTTCCTATAGTGTGCAAGCATGGCCAGTGCTGATAGATTTGCAGGGTGGTCGTAACCCCTGGATATGAGCTGTGTATCAACCCAGAAAAGGAAGCAATATGGACAATCACAATACATTAGTAAGAGCCAGGTACTCACTTTTGCTACATGATAAATGTCATTTGCTGAAGCGAGACAACCCCTTTAAGGCCCTTTTACACAGAAATACTGGGAACAAACCACTCGCGCCTTTATGTACTGGCGATAATGCAACTAATGGTGTAAGTTCATACCCTTTAAGTGAAATCTGCCGTACGGCTATAGGTCCACTAACTCCCATTTTTACCTTCTCGGTGGGGCCTACCTGCAGCTGAACATCTGAAATAGGCATCCAATGAAAGCCCCCACTCGCCCGCTCTCCGAAGGTGGCGGGCAGGTGATCGGAGAGCAGTAAATAGGATCATTTTCCCTCTTCCATTATACAGTTTGTTTTGCTCGCTGTCAGACGGGCACAGATGAAAGTCCAAGGGTCACCCGCTGAGTGCTTAATAAGCCCTAGTATGAAATGAGTTTGTCAGCAACAACACGAGAATCTAGAAGCCGATAACAGCGAGGAATGTAACAAGCATGTCCACCATTCCAAAAGTCAACCAATAAACAGCCTCGAGTGGGTCCCATCCTATCAAAAATTCTCAAACTGGTATTTTTTTTCTTTCTGGGGAGGAGAGAATTATTTACAAGGATCTGTTTGCCCTCCCGACACGCTGTGTTGTGAACACTCACTGTAATTCCCCCTGGAAATGTATGCCTAAATTGACAATTGGGCGTTACCATTCCTGCTAGTGAAAGACGCATGTCCCTCCAATCTGGGACCTTGAGCACCGATTGGACGGTGTATGGACACACCCCGTTGCCATTTATATATTTCTAGGAGGAATAACACAACAAAGTTCTACGAAAAGTGTGATAGTTACCAAACTAGGAAGTTCTGAAACATCTTTTTGTAAAACTGAGTGTTGTTCCTGTGGTATACCTCCTAGAAATGTACAAATAAACTGACAACGTGGCCTGCACCGTCTGACAATGTCCAATCTGCGTTCACAGTCCCAGATTGTAGGGGCACGCCTCGTGTACAAAGCCTAGCTTAAGGGGTTTCATTTTTCCAAAGATGTGTTTTATATATGACTTTGCTTACACCCAGAGTCTCAGTGATGTAAAGGATACATGTGCCAAATTTCAAGAAGATTGGATAATATTTAGGGGTTGCACACATTGATCTTTTATTACTACTCTCACTCCTGTACTTAGGAGGTTGGTCTAAAAACGACTTCAGTTTCAGGATCCCAGGGGCTCGGCATCAAGTAAATTGTCCTCTTCACTAAACCGTTGACAATTCCTCAATGAGAATTGAAAGGAATGAAATGGGTTGCACATTTTGTCAGCCCATTATATGTTCGCTTTTTGCACGAAGCAATTGTAAGTCGATGGGCTCCAAAGAATGATTTGGATATGCTACAGCTTCTGAGCACTTACCCAGATGCAAAAAAAAAGTGCTCTCACAGTTGCTAAGAGACACCTTTGGTATCTGTCAGAAACAAACGTAGGATTGGCTTTTTTGGACGAACGTATTACTCAGGCTGTTAAGGAAAATAGGACTAACATTTTTGAAACCAAACCTGCAAAGAAAAAGGGAATGAAACGATTAGAGGGTAAAAACCTAGTTTATGAAGGAAAAGACCTGAGCCATTTCGTTACTAATGAATCAAAGAAGTTCTTTGAATTGTTTGGGATCCACGACGTGAGAGAATACGGCAGTGATTGATTCTGTAAGAAGCCATGGGAACGCTCTTAAGGTGGTCAATGATACCGCAGAAAGAGGAATTGCTCTGATAAAAAAAGTTTAACGAATCGGTCAGAGACGAAACAACAAAGAATTCTTGTTGAGGGGATTTGCCTAGCTGTCAAATCAGTCAGATATTTCCAGGAGGAATAACATTGATAGGTCACGATGCAGTCTTAAAAGAAAAGATGCTCCAGAATGACCTAGTCTGGCAAATACCATAATTTACTAAACTAGACACATCAGGAGAGTGGACGCGCTTCTCCCATTTCAATCCCCATACAGTACTCAAATGTCTCACACTTCTGGCCAGGCCCAAAGACCATCAAAGACATAATATTGCTTGAGTAATTGCAGAAGGTTATTACAGTGCATCTAATAGGCATCCCTTCAGCAAGCATCGAGTCTGTTTTTTCCCCCCCAGAGTCTTGATACATTTGCTGTTGGGTCTCTGCTCCTTCACTGCCCGGCCGCCGCAGCCTCGCTCAGGTCTCCCGCTGTCAACATCTCATTTGACACTGCTGGAGCTAATGTCACGTGCAAGGGGACCAAGTCACCACTGCAATAAGTGACTGGCTGCAGATTTTCGCAGCGGCGGCCGGCCAGCAAAGTTGTTGGCACCCAGCAGCGGGGAGCAAGTATGCTTCTCTTTGCAGGTCTAGCCAGTCTGCATAGAGTTTTAATGTTCTCCCCGTGTCTGCGTGGGTTTCCTCCGGGTTCTCCGGTTTCCTCCCACGCTCCAAAGACATACTGATAAGGACCTTAGATTGTGAGCTCCATATGAGACAAGAAAAGAACTGCAGAATATGTCAGCGTCAAATAAATGAGTAAAACGAATTAGACTAGTAGACTGCATTCGCAGACATCAATTCATTCATACATCAACAGGATGAATAAAAGAGTAACAGCACAGCTCAGAGCTCCTATAAAAGGTGCACCAGAATTGTTATTTCGTAGGGTAACAGATACGTCTGGAGAGCAGACAGGTCCTCTTTGTAATGTAATATCATAGATTCTGGAGACACTTGTATATGCCACAACCCATACAAGGGGTTGAGCACAGAAGAGCAGAATGGAAAAAAAGGGCTGCTGCACACACCAATACAAAACATGCAGCAGTATAAGAAGAGCGCTGAAGACGGACAGGGATGAAAGACGGACGCTTGGCTGCACGACTTTTGTCTGCACTAAATGGGGATAAAAGTTGGGGAACAAATGCGCTTTAGAAACTGTCCCCCGAGCTGCAGAGGGTCCTACAGGTCCGAGGACGGTCAGCGGCATGTAGATGAAGCGGCACAGGTTCTTCTATCTTCCAGGCACAGAATTCAATTTTCAGGCAAGACACCAAGCAATCATGCCCACGGGTCATTTCTCCGCCCCCTGTGAGATCACTTGGCGAAGATGAGCATCCAGGAAGCGAACACGTTCCGCTCGTCTATAATGAATGTCACAGAAGAGCACCCGGCTTCACCGCGAGATGTAATCAGGCAGAAAAGCCTGAGAAAGGAATTCAAGTTAAGGACTCATGCTCACGGCTGTGCCCGTATTGCGGCCAACAAACAGCAGGTCTGCAATACACGGGCACTGGCCGTGCGCACCCCGTAACACGGATGTGGACACGATCACTTGAATGGGTCCGCAATCCGCAAAGTCGGTGCAGAATGGAGGCATGGAACCCCACAGAATGCTTCCATGGGGTTTCTCTCCGTGCCTCTGCACTGCAAAAAAAAAATAGAACATGTTATATATTTTTTTTGCAGTGCGGACGGATCATGGACCCATTCAAGTTAAATGGGTCTGGGTCCGGTCGCAAATCACAAGCAACTTTTTCAGCATTACAAATCAATATCTGTTGCAGGCAACTGCTGCTCACTTGCAACACGTCAGCGTTTTTTGTTTTTAAGGCCTCTTTCACACGAGCAATACGGATAAGCTCAGGATGCGTTCAGTGAAACTCGCACCATTTCGCAAGCAAGTTTAGTCAGTTTTGATTGACATTGCGTTCAGCGTTAGTTTTTTCTGTGTGAAAAAAAATCCCTGAAGATTTACAAATATCTCGCAACCATCAGTGAAAAACACATTGCATCAGGACTGCATCCAGGTTACATCCGAACGCAATGCGTGTTTCACTGAAGCCCCTTTCACTTCTATGGGGCCAGGGCTGCATGAAAAACACATGAATATAGAACATGCTGCGATTCTCAGAACGCAGAAATCAGGGGCGGACTGGGAACTTAAAGTGGCCCTAGAAAAGATACCAAATTGTGGCACATTATACCACCCAACAGAGCCATATACCACAGTCCATCACAAAAATACATCCCCAAAAACTTCCACTGGCCGGCTGTGAGGAGGGCTCAGACGGCCCCCTGGGCATCGGCCAACCGGGAAATTTCCCTGTACGGTCTATGGCCAACCCGCCCCTGGCAGAAATGGTGTGAAAAACAACGCTTATGTGCACAGATCCATTAAAATGAATGGGTCAGGACTAAGCCTAAGTGTCTAGGGCTGCTTTCAAGTCTTTGCAATTTTGAGTTTTTAATGGCCTTCGTTTTTTTTTTGCGGTACAAACACAGACTCTGGATTTTAAGCAAATGTATATGGGAAATATGAAAAGCAGAACACACAATTGCTTTTTTGCTTCTGGAGTTTTTGTTCGTTAGGTGGAGTTTTTATCTCTGTCTTTTCAAAAAAAGCAGCATATTGTAGATCTTGGAATTTTTCTCAGGTGTTTTCACATCACCATAGGGGAAGAAACTGCTAGTGGTAAAGCATATTGGGGGAGATTTATCAAGACTGGCATGTGCTACTCAGGTCTTGATATTGCCTGCGCTGCTGGCGAGATGCATTCCCCAGCAGACCGGGCATTTAAACTAAAATGTACGGCCACTCGGAGAGGTCTTAGATTTCGGCCTTTAAATCAGTCAGAATACCAGCATAAAAGAAGATAAATGTACTGGGCTGGATGGACTCCCCTCCTCTTCTTCCACCCTTCTTGGAAAGTGGCGAGAGCAGAGGAGAAACGTCACAGGAAAATTTTGTTGCTGTGGCATACTAAAAAAGAGTCACAAACATGGGGTTTGTGACTTTTTTGCACAGAAAACTGGGGTAGGGAGATGCTAAATCTCCTCCACTGCGTGCAAGAAATGCCAGATAAAATCACTATGAATACGTCAGCAACAACCACAGGTGGACGAAGAACCGGTAAGGGTTTATCTCATGAAAGTGAAAAACATCCATTTTCAGCAGCATTTGAAGTCTATGGGGATATGCACATGGCCGTCAGAAACAGGACATGTTAGGCCCCCTGTGCACCCCGTTGCTGTATAGCGGACCGCATTTGCGGATCCGCAATACACGGGTGCCGTTCCGTGGGCATTCCGCATCCGTGATCATTCCGCATCCGTGATCACTTGAATGGGTCCGCAAATCCGGAGATGCAGAACGGAAGCACGGAACGGAACCCTATGGAAGCACTGCGGAGTTCTTCCGCGGGGTTTTGTCCCGTACTTCCGTTCCGCAAAAAGATAGAACATGTCCTATCTTTTTGCAAAACGGCCGGATCGCGGACCCATTCAAGTGAATGGGTCCGCGATCCGCTGTGGCTGCCCCACGGACTGTGGGACGACCACGGGTGCACACGTTCGTGTGCAGGGGGCCTTATCCTGATGCCTCCAGTGTGGAGCAAGTGGTCCTTTGCTGCAAAAGCATACGTTTCTTACTTTTTTTTTTCCTAGCACTACTGGGGTTGGTGCGGGATTCAACAGTATAATTACTGAGGGCATAAAATGGGTTGGGGGCTATGGGGGAATTATGTATTATGCAGTGAGAGCATGGCAAGAGGGGAAATTTAAACAGCAGTTAAAAAGGGATGCAAAACTGCCAGGAAATGGATGCACACACTGATGCAAAATGGCCATTAAAAACAGTTTTTGATGGCATTTTTTTTTCACCGCTATTAGAATGTAGTAGAAAACCACCAGAGCCAAATTCATGTTTGTGGGGAACCTAATGGGAGTTGCAAATCCTAAGCTAAACGCAACTTGCAGCCAAAACGCAGCTTAAACCAATGCAACAACAAACTGCACACATTTCTGGTCGTATGACCAAAGTCTCTGTGTAGTCCTAAAGCAGGGATGGCCAACCTGCGGCTCTTCAGCTGTTGTAAAACTACAACTCCCACCAGGTCCTGCTGTAGACTGATAGCTATAGGCAGTGTGGGCATGCTGGGAGTTGCAGTTTTGAAACAGCTGGAGAGCCTCAGGTTGGCCATCCACGTCCTAAAGGAACAGTGGTCGGAATGTCTGACCACAGGGGCGATATTACCCAGTGCTTCATACTCCCATCCTCCAACCCCAATCTACCATGGGCTTCAGAGTGGAATAACCTCATTCTGTTGACAACGCAGGAATCAGGGAGATCTGTTTCGGTGACACTGGGGCTGCTTCTATTTTCCAGTCTTCTGCCACTAGATACCAAGTTATATTTCATTCCAGATATCAACGTCTTCGCTTTCGGCAGAAAAACAAATAGCTCTGCCCTTGAAGCTTATCTCCGAGATACTACTAATAGAGAAGAGATTGCAGCAGAGACTGCACTCAATTACCGCAGATGCAGTATCACGTGTATGGATAATACCACACCTAGTGTCGTTCAAGTGGGGAATTTTTTTCTACCTGTGACCAATTTGCAAAACTTCTAGTTAGGCCCCAGTTAGGTTAAATATTTCTAGCGTTGAAGCACCAGGTTTCCTCTGCAGCATGAATTAATCATCTTGTAAGCGTGCCTCTCCATACCGGATCAACTTTCACTTTCCTTTCTTCTTTGCGACGTTTAATATTTCATGCTTGTTGCTGCTCAGTCGGAGGAAGGGGGGTTACCGATTAAGAACAGGTACGCCCATCTCATTTCCACATCTTTACTTTGCAATGCAACAACAGTAACGGGGGAGACGGCAGAGGAGTTCATAGATATGCTAATACCATTCGCCACTCAGCATGTCTACCAGACCACTCCTGGGAGCACAAAGGGCCATAAACTGCAGATACCCGCACAAACAAGTGTATTCAGCGCAAGGTGTCCTCGGTTATACAGTTTCACCGGCCAAAAGAAACATTAACTAATTACACGAGTGGAGCAGAAAGCTGCAATGTGAGGAGGCGGCTGCTCCTAAGGTAATTAAAAGGAGAGCTGAATGTAAACCGAGAGCGCAGCTATACCCGACGCAGCTCGCTTATCTTCTGCTGCAGCTACTGCGGGCAAACGAACATAAGCCCCCGGACGTACAGGGCTTTATCAGCACCTGGTATAAACACGCCATCCTCCAAGAGGAACCTGTACTGACGAGCGGGTTACATATTAACCCCTCTCACACTGAACACAGATCCATCATGAAAAGGACAGTGCAGACAACCGTAGCTTTGGTCAGCATCAGATATACATTTTTACGGATTGGATGCAGACACATTTATTTCAATGGAGCCGCAAAAGATGCAGACAGCGCAAGTCCGATTCCTGTCCGTTTTGCAGACAAGGATAGGACATTTCTAGAGGAGTTTGAAAAAAACATTTAAAAAAATAATAATAAGTGGCATCCGCAATTTGTGGACCGCAAAATGGACACTGTCGTGTGCATGAGCCCTTATAGGGTGACCTGCAATACCAGGCCATCACTTGTAAATGGACATGCCCTTTAAAGCTAGACATCCAGGGGAACTGCAACCTCGCCTACCGTGGAGGTCTGGCTATAAAGGGCTTGTCCCACAGCCACATGAATGTGAAGGCAACGTCTCCATTAGGTCTTATTCACAAAGTCAGTGTTTGGTCAGTGATTGTGAGCCAAAACCAGGTGCGGCTCTAAACACAGAACAGGAGCAGATCTTTCCCTTATGTCTGTGGGGGCTCTAATCCTGGTTTTGGTTCATAATCACTGATCAAACACTGACATGTGAATAAGGCCTGCATTACACAGGCCGACTGAGCAAACGACTGTTAGGAGGGAAGCGTTCCCTCCCGGCAATCGTTTGCTAGCTAGCGGAGGAGACCACTGCTATTACATGTAGCGATCTCCTCCACAGCATAGGGGGGAGCGATCGCTATGCCATCACTCGTCGTCATACTGTCTAGTGGTTTGCAGCAGCAGATCACTATTAGACAGCACGATCTGCCGCCGGCAAGCGCTCATTTATCGGGCAGTCGGCGACAGTATTAAACTGCAAGATGATCGCTTGCGAATGCTCATTAGCGATTATCGTCCGGAATATTTGCCAGTGTAATAGAGTCTTAAAGGGAACCTGTCACCTCTACTATGCTACCCTTAACTGAGCGTTTCTAAATGTTCATTGTGTTACCCTAAACATATAAATGACAATTTCATTTGCAGACAAATTCAATAAGTATTATGCATTTTTGTACTTCCCTCCTTTTATGCAAACATAAGAGAGTCATATCTTACTTGTGTGACCAGAGAATAGTCATATTTTCAAGCGCTGACTCCTCAGGTTAATTTGCACATGTATCAAATGGTTTTTTTACACAATAAAAAGCACACAGCGCTATGGGGACTGGATATTGCGGATGTGCTAGCGGCCATCTAGCAACCCATGTCCTCAGCTCTATACCCAAAATCCAGGTGACAGGTTCCCTTTAAGGCCTGCAAATTTATGCACCCACTGACCCAGACTAATACACACTTGGTTTAGGCTAGTTGCAGACTAGTGTCACAAAGCAGTTTTCTTCCAGCCGATTTTCGGCTTATTTGCTGATCCCTATTATAGTGAATGGGGTTGGACAGAGCCTTACGAACCTCTGGCAATACCAGAGTGCATAGAGGTCCGGCAGGCTGTTCCCGGACAGATCTCGCACGCTAGTCTGCAACTAGCATTAGGTGCCAGAAAATCTCTCGCCGCAGATGCTGAACATGTCCTTAGGCCACCATGATCCCAGTGTACATCAGAAGAGTATCCTATTAGAAATATGCAATGGTATAAGTATACATTTTGATATGATATTTATTGTACAAAAAAAGCTTCATTAAAAAGAAAATTATTCTGTGCAAGTTACACAGGCCCATGATCTGCCCACAATGAACGCTGATATAGCTAGTTAATTTACATGTAGCAATCACCATTAGAATGACCCATTTGTCACCGTAGAGTTTGCCGCAGATCACGTTTGTACAAGGCGATGTGTTGCCGACTAAGGCTGAAACGATTCATCTCTTTAATCGTGGCAAAAAAATCCTCGATGCAATTTCCCTGCATCAAGGCTTCGTTTAAATCATGTGACCACGGAGCGTGAGCGAAGTAAAGCTTCGCACTCACCGCTCCGTGGCCTTCCGGACTCTGCACCGCGCTGCACTGGCCAGGGCTTTGCGTGCACACATCGTCAGCGCGCTGGCTGACGCTGTGTGTGATGTCAGGTCCCTCCCAGTGCATGCTGGGATGAAGACGCGTCTCCTGCGGACTCCATGTGTCAGCGCACGCCGCACTGCCAGGAAAGGTAAGTATATAGTTAGCGGCGGGAAGAGGGGTGGATCCTGTGATGGTGGGGGGCACCTGTGATTTGGCATGGAGGGCCTGATCTGATGGGAGTGGGGGACATGGTGGATGGCATGGAGACACTGGGGAAGGGGGACATCATGACAATCTGGATGACATGAAAGGGCTGATGGCAGTGCCATCATGGGGGCACTGGGGGACATAGCATGGAGGGGCTGATTGATTGCACTGGGGGAGTGGGGGACATGGCCTTGGATGGCATGGGGGTCTCGTCCTGATTGCAGCCTGGGGATCTGATTATGGTGGCATGGGGGTCTGATTGCGGGCTTGTGGCATGGGGGGACTGATTTGAGGGCAAGGCTGACTTGGGAGGAGTCTTATCAAAATGCTATGTCACTGTGCAGCATTTTTTGTCCGGATCCCCATTATAGTCAATGGGCATCCAGCTATGACAGATGGAGCCAGCGAGTTCAGAACATAACCTTAGATACACATTCTGGCAGAAGAACAGCCTGCTGGAGTATACCGTATTGCTCTCATAATGTGGTCCAAGGCCATCAGCGATGGAGCCGGAAACCAGTGGCAGCAATCAGGTACAAAAAGGGGTCTGTAGATAAGGTCCCCGGGGTAAAAAAAAAAAAAAAAAACCTTCAATATTTACTGCTGAATATCCTTCAAGGAAAATACTGACACAAATTTCCAAAAACATGAAATAAAAGTGAAGCTTCACTTCACAGTCTTCACATCGGCAGAGGCACGAGGATAGCACTCACAGCAGCTGTAACCAAACACAACAAACCACTGTTGACTCACGGCCGGAGAATGAGCGTCACGCCTACCATCTACACAACATCACACAGCGGGCCGGTGACAGGGACTTACCTCCTCAGACTTCCTTCAATGTCTTTGGTAGCTGCAGCTTCCAATTCTCTGTAATTAAAATCTAAATTAGTCCCGGGAAGACATAACAGGACGACTAAAAGCAAAGACTGAGCAGGCAAGACGTAAACCATGCCCCTGGCACAATACAAGAGACGGCCGAGGACTCTGCGCTATACATGCACCAGTATAGAATACGCTCATGTATAAAAGGAACTTTGCTGGGACCTGTAGTACCATAAAGTATACAGGAGAACCCCATACAGATGACAGGTCTGTAACAACCTGCAGACTCAATGCATCGCTGTGCCGTCTACACCCAGGAATATACGTCATAATGCAACGTATGAACGGTGAGACTGCATCCACCTGACAAGCTGCAGTATTTACAGGGTTAAAAGTACATCGTCAGTACTGTGTGTGTGTGTGTGTATAATACACACTTAGTTATTTCCACACAAAAAATAAATAAAAAATAAGATGGGTGCTACTGCATCGATCAATGTCCCATATACACAGAATACAGGTACAGAACTATTTATATACATTATCCATATAATATGCATATATACACAGGCACTGGTGAGATTTTATGTATATATGTGCCTGTAGGCGTGTGCACATACTGATCTGTCCAGTGCCTATGCACGGTGGCTCAGTGGTTAGCACTGTTGCCTTGCATGTATGTCCTCCCCGTGTCTGTGTGGGTTTCCTCCGGTTTCCTCCCACACGCCAAAGACAGACGGATAGGGAACAGATTGTGAGCCCCATTGGAGACAGCGAGTGATGATAATGTCTGTACAGCGCTGTGGAATATGGCAGCGCTATATAAGTGCATAAAAAAAAAAAAGTTGATAAGTGGCAGGTATATACGGTGCATACATCTATATACTGCAGGTATATACGGTGCATGCATCTATATACTGCAGGTATATACGGTGCATGCATCTATATACTGCAGGTATATACGGTGCATACATCTATATACTGCAGGTATATACCGTTATATATGGGGGGGTAAAATAACAATCAGGGTCAATTGACCACCAGATCCCTTTAGGGGTCCTAACTTGTGTATAATAAAACTAGATACTTTATTATAATTTATTAAAAACTACAAACTGAAAATGAAACAAACGTGTAAATTTAAAACTGGTGAAACTGGGGACAGCTGTTGATTTCACTGGTAGCGGCCGTGCCAAGGTCCGTGCTTTATATCTCAGCACTCTGCTATTTAGAAACACTTTTTTTTTTTTTTTTAAAGTGAATTGTGTGGTGTTTTTATTTATTTCCACAACTTTTCATTTATTGATACATTAACATATATGTTTTATTTTTTAGAGGCGCACACCTCTATACTGCAATGGTACACACGGGGCGCACACCTCTATACTGCAATAGTACACACGGGGCGCACACCTCTATACTGCAATAGTACACACGGGGCGCACACCTCTATACTGCAATGGTACACACGGGGCGCACACCTCTATACTGCAATGGTACACACGGGGCGCACACCTCTATACTGCAATAGTACACACGGGGCGCACACCTCTATACTGCAATAGTACACACGGGGCGCACACCTCTATACTGCAATAGTACACACGGGGCGCACACCTCTATACTGCAATGGTACACACGGGGCGCACATCTCTATACTGCAATAGTACACACGGGGCGCACATCTCTCTACTGCAATAGTACACACGGGGCGCACATCTCTCTACTGCAATAGTACACACGGGGCGCACATCTCTATACTGCAATAGTACACACGGGGCGCACACCTCTATACTGCAATAGTACACACGGGGCGCACACCTCTATACTGCAATAGCACACACGGGGCGCACACCTCTATACTGCAATAGCACACACGGGGCGCACACCTCTATACTGCAATAGTACACACGGGGCGCACACCTCTATACTGCAATAGTACACACGGGGCGCACACCTCTATACTGCAATAGCACATCTCTATACTGCAATGGTACACACGGGGCGCACATCTCTATACTGCAATGGTACACACGGGGCGCACATCTCTATACTGCAATGGTACACACGGGGCGCACATCTCTATACTGCAATGGTACACACGGGGCGCACATCTCTATACTGCAATGGTACACACGGGGCGCACATCTCTATACTGCAATGGTACACACGGGGCGCACATCTCTATACTGCAATAGTACACACGGGGCGCACATCTCTATACTGCAATGGTACACACGGGGCGCACATCTCTATACTGCAATGGTACACACGGGGCGCACATCTCTATACTGCAATAGTACACACGGGGCGCACATCTCTATACTGCAATAGTACACACGGGGCGCACATCTCTATACTGCAATAGTACACACGGGGCGCACATCTCTATACTGCAATGGTACACACGGGGCGCACATCTCTATACTGCAATAGTACACACGGGGCGCACATCTCTATACTGCAATGGTACACACGGGGCGCACACCTCTATACTGCAATGGTACACACGGGGCGCACATCTCTATACTGCAATAGTACACACGGGGCGCACATCTCTATACTGCAATGGTACACACGGGGCGCACATCTCTATACTGCAATGGTACACACGGGGCGCACATCTCTATACTGCAATGGTACACACGGGGCGCACATCTCTATACTGCAATAGTACACACGGGGCGCACATCTCTATACTGCAATGGTACACACGGGGCGCACATCTCTATACTGCAATAGTACACACGGGGCGCACATCTCTATACTGCAATAGTACACACGGGGCGCACATCTCTATACTGCAATAGTACACACGGGGCGCACATCTCTATACTGCAATAGTACACACGGGGCGCACATCTCTATACTGCAATAGTACACACGGGGCGCACATCTCTATACTGCAATAGTACACACGGGGCGCACATCTCTATACTGCAATAGTACACACGGGGCGCACATCTCTATACTGCAGGTATATACCGCTATATATGGCGCAGACATCTCTATACTGCAGGTATATACCGCTATATATGGTGCAGACATCTCTATACTGCAGGTATATACCGCTATATACGGCGCAGACATCTCTATACTGCAGGTATATACCGCTATATACGGCGCAGACATCTCTATACTGCAGGTATATACCGCTATATACGGCGCAGACATCTCTATACTGCAGGTATATACCGCTATATACGGCGCAGACATCTCTATACTGCAGGTATATACCGCTATATACGGCGCAGACATCTCTATACTGCAGGTATATACCGCTATATACGGCGCAGACATCTCTATACTGCAGGTATATACCGCTATATACGGCGCAGACATCTCTATACTGCAGGTATATACCGCTATATACGGCGCAGACATCTCTATACTGCAGGTATATACCGCTATATACGGCGCAGACATCTCTATACTGCAGGTATATACCGCTATATACGGCGCAGACATCTCTATACTGCAGGTATATACCGCTATATACGGCGCAGACATCTCTATACTGCAGGTACATACCACTATATATGGCGCAGACATCTCTATACTGCAGGTATATACCGCTATATATGGCGCAGACATCTCTATACTGCAGGTATATACCGCTATATATGGCGCAGACATCTCTATACTGCAGGTATATACCGCTATATATGGCGCAGACCTCTCTATACTGCAGGTATATACCGCAGACATCTCTATACTGCAGGTATATACCGCTATATATGGCGCAGACATCTCTATACTGCAGGTATATACCGCTATATACGGCGCAGACATCTCTATACTGCAGGTATATACCGCTATATACGGCGCAGACATCTCTATACTGCAGGTATATACCGCAGACCTCTCTATACTGCAGGTATATACCGCTATATATGGCGCAGACATCTCTATACTGCAGACATCTCTATACTGCAGGTATATACCGCTATATATGGCGCAGACATCTCTATACTGCAGGTATATACCGCTATATATGGCGCAGACATCTCTATACTACAGGTATATACCGCTATATATGGTGCAGACATCTCTATACTGCAGACGCTATAGGAGGAGACGTGGGCGGGTGGCCGGCGCTATCTCCCTCAGGTCCGACGCTTAGTACGGGGACGAGGTGATAATCCGGGCGCCCTGGGGCGTTGGGGCGTGCATGATTCGGGCGTCTTCCGGATGCACTCACCTCATGTAGATAAAGTGCACTGCGGGGACATAGGGCTGCGGCCTCGGAGCGCCCCTCAGTCTGACAGAGGCTGCACTGGAGACACGGTCAACACATCCACCGGCGCCATTTCCTCCACAAAAATCTTATTCCGGAAGAGGAGGCCGCGCTGCGCGGGCTCTTCCGCTCCACGGTCTCCTACTACTTTCCAAAATGGCCGCCCTAGTAACCGCCGCTTAGCAACCGGCTCTGCACGTAGGACTAGAGGTTGCAGTCAATAGAAGGTAAACAGGGGAGGTGGCCATGGCAGAGTAGAGTCCTCCCAAAATGAAGGGAGCAAAGTCCATTCCGTATTTTGTTATAGCTTTTCCTGCCGGTCACCCAGCTTTCACAAAATCCCGAAGGTCAGACACAATCTGTTTCCAATATTTCAGGAGTATGGGAAAACTGGTTGAAAACCCGTGACACAGTGTCCTAGAGAGAGTATACCCCATACACAGTGTCCTAGAGAGAGTATACCTCATACACAGTGCCCTAGAGAGAATATACACGATACACAGTGTCCCAGAGAGAGTATGCCCAATACACAGTGCCCCTGAGAGAGTATACCTCATACACAGTGCCCCTGAGAGAGTATACCCCATACACAGTGTCCTAGAGAGAATAGACCCCATACACAGTGCCCCTGAGAGAGTATACCTCATACACATTGCCCTAGAGAGTATACCCCATACAGAGTGCCCTAGAGAGAGTATACCCCATACACAGTGTCCCAGAGAGAGTATGCCCCATACACAGTGCCCTAGAGAGAGTATACCCCATACACAGTGCCCTAGAGAGAGTATACTCAATACACAGTGTCCTAGAGAGAGTATACCTCATACACAGTGCCATAGAGAGAGTATACCCCATACACAGTGCCCTAGAGAGAGTATACCCCATACACAGTGTCCTAGAGAGAGTATACCTCATACACAGTGTCCTAGAGAGAGTATACCCCATACACAGTGCCCCTGAGAGAGTATACCTCATACACAGTGTCCTAGAGAGAGTATACCCCATACACAGTGTCCTAGAGAGAGTATACCCCATACACAGTGCCCTAGAGAGAGTATACCTCATACACAGTGTCCTAGAGAGAGTATACCCCATACACAGTGCCCCTGAGAGAGTATACCCCATACACAGTGCCCCTGAGAGAGTATACCTCATACACAGTGTCCCAGAGAGAGTATGCCCAATACACAGTGCCCTAGAGAGAGTATACCCAATACACAGTGTCCTAGAGAGAGTATACCCAATACACAGTGCCCTAGAGAGAGTATACCTCATACACAGTGCCCTAGAAAGAGTATACCCCATACACAGTGCCCCTGAGAGAGTATACCCCATACACATTGCCCTAGAGAGTATACCCCATACACAGTGTCCTAGAGAGAGTATACCTCATACACAGTGTCCTAGAGAGAGTATACCCCATACACAGTGCCCTAGAAAGAGTATACCCCATACACAGTGCCCCTGAGAGAGTATACCCCATACACAGTGTCCCAGAGAGAGTATACCCCATACACAGTGCCCCTGAGAGAGTATACCCCATACACAGTGCCCCTGAGAGAGTATACCTCATACACAGTGCCCTAGAGAGTATACCCCATACACAGTGTCCTAGAGAGAGTATACCCCATACACAGTGCCCCTGAGAGAGTATACCCCATACACAGTGCCCTAGAGAGTATACCCCATACACAGTGCCCTAGAGAGAGTATACCCCATACACAGTGTCCCAGAGAGAGTATACCCCATACACAGTGCCCTAGAGAGTATACCCCATACACAGTGCCCTAGAGAGTATACCCCATACACAGTGTCCTAGAGAGTATACCCCATACACAGTGTCCTAGAGAGAGTATACCCCATACACAGTGCCCTAGAGAGTATACCCCATACAGAGTGCCCTAGAGAGAGTATACCCCGTACACAGTGCCCCTGAGAAAGTATACCCCATACACAGTGCCCCTGAGAGAGTATACCCCATACACAGTGTCCTAGAGAGAGTATACCCCATACACAGTGTCCTAGAGAGAGTATACCTCATACACAGTGCCCCTGAGAGAGTATACCCCATACACAGTGCCCCTGAGAGAGTATACCCCATACACAGTGCCCCTGAGAGAGTATACCCCATACACAGTGTCCTAGAGAGAGTATACCCCATACACAGTGTCCCTGAGAGAGTATACCCCATACACAGTGCCCCTGAGAGAGTATACCCCATACACAGTGCCCCTGAGAGAGTATACCCCATACACAGTGCCCCTGAGAGAGTATACCCCATACACAGTGCCCCTGAGAGAGTATACCCCATACACAGTGTCCTAGAGAGAGTATACCTCATACACAGTGCCCCTGAGAGAGTATACCCCATACACAGTGCCCCTGAGAGAGTATACCCCATACACAGTACCCATGAGAGAGTATACCCCATACACAGTGTCCTAGAGAGTATACCCCATACACAGTGCCCTAGAGAGTATACCCCATACACAGTGTCCTAGAGAGTATACCCCATACACAGTGTCCTAGAGAGAGTATACCCCATACACAGTGCCCTAGAGAGTATACCCCATACAGAGTTCCCTAGAGAGAGTATACCCCATACACAGTGCCCCTGAGAAAGTATACCCCATACACAGTGCCCCTGAGAGAGTATACCCCATACACAGTGTCCTAGAGAGAGTATACCCTATACACAGTGTCCTAGAGAGAGTATACCTCATACACAGTGCCCCTGAGAGAGTATACCCCATACACAGTGCCCCTGAGAGAGTATACCCCATACACAGTACCCATGAGAGAGTATACCCCATACAAAGTGCCCTAGAGAGAGTATACCCCATACACAGTGCCCCTGAGAGAGTATACCCCATACACCGTGTCCTAGAGAGAGTATACCCCATACACAGTGCCCTAGAGAGAGTATACCCCATACACAGTGTCCTAGAGAGAGTATACCCCATACACAGTGCCCCTGAGAGAGTATACCTCATACACAGTGTCCTAGAGAGAGTATACCCCATACACAGTGTCCTAGAGAGAGTATACCCCATACACAGTGTCCTAGAGAGAGTATACCCCATACACAGTGCCCTAGAGAGAGTATACCTCATACACAGTGTCCTAGAGAGAGTACACCTCATACACAGTGTCCCTGAGAGAGTATACCCCATACACAGTGCCCTAGAGAGAGTATACCTCATACACAGTGCCCTAGAAAGAGTATACCCCATACACAGTGCCCTAGAGAGAGTATACCTCATACACAGTGCCCTAGAGAGAGTATACCCCATACACAGTGTCCTAGAGAGAGTATACCCCATACACAGTGTCCTAGAGAGAGTATACCTCATACACAGTGCCCCTGAGAGAGTATACCCCATACACAGTGCCCCTGAGAGAGTATATCCCATACACAGTGTCCTAGAGAGAGTATACCCCATACACAGTGTCCTAGAGAGAGTATACCTCATACACAGTGCCCCTGAGAGAGTATACCCCATACACAGTGCCCCTGAGAGAGTATATCCCATACACAGTGTCCTAGAGAGAGTATACCCCATACACAGTGTCCTAGAGAGAGTATACCTCATACACAGTGCCCCTGAGAGAGTATACCCCATACACAGTGCTCCTGAGAGAGTATACCCCATACACCGTGTCCTAGAGAGAGTATACCCCATACACAGTGCCCTAGAGAGAGTATACCCCATACACAGTGCCCCTGAGAGAGTATATCCCATACACAGTGTCCTAGAGAGAGTATACCCCATACACAGTGCCCTAGACAGAGTATACCCCATACACAGTGCCCTAGAGAGAGTATACCTCATACACAGTGTCCTAGAGAGAGTATACCCCATACACAGTGTCCCTGAGAGAGTATACCCCATACACAGTGCCCTAGAGAGAGTATACCCCATACACAGTGCCCTAGAGAGAGTATACCCCATACACAGTGTCCTAGAGAGAGTATACCCCATACACAGTTCCCCAGAGAGAGTAAACCTCATACACAGTGTCCCAGAGAGAGTATACCCCATACACAGTGCCCCTGAGAGAGTATACCCCATACACAGTGCCCCTGAGAGAGTATACCCCATACACAGTGCCCCTGAGAGAGTATACCCCATACACAGTGTCCTAGAGAAAGTATACCCCATACACAGTGCCCTAGAGTATACCCCATACACAGTGCCCTAGAGTATACCCCATACACAGTGCCCTAGAGTATACCCCATACACAGTGTCCCTGAGAGAGTATACCCCATACACAGTGCCCCTGAGAGAGTATACCCCATACACAGTGTCCTAGAGAGAGTATACCCCATACACAGTGCCCCTGAGAGAGTATACCCCATACACAGTGCCCCTGAGAGAGTATACCCCATACACAGTGTCCTAGAGAGAGTATACCCCATACACAGTGCCCCTGAGAGAGTATACCTCATACACAGTGTCCCAGAGAGAGTATACCCCATACACATTGAACTGGAGAGAGTATACCTCATACACAGTGTCCTAGAGAGAGTATACCCCATACACAGTGCCCTAGAGAGAGTATACCTCATACACAGTGTCCCAGAGAGAGTATACCCCATACACAGTGCCCTGGAGAAAGTATACCCCATACACAGTGCCCCAGAGAGAGTATACCCCATACACAGTGCCCCTGAGAGAGTATACCCCATACACAGTGTCCTAGAGAGAGTATACTCCATACACAGTGCCCCTGAGAGAGTATATCCCATACACAGTGTTCTAGAGAGAGTATACCCCATACACAGTGTCCTAGAGAGAGTATACCCCATACACAGTGCCCCTGAGAGAGTATACCCCATACACAGTGTCCTAGAGAGAGTATACCCCATACACAGTACCCCTGAGAGAGTATACCCCATACACAGTGCCCTAGAGAGAGTATACCCCATACACAGTGCCCTAGAGAGAGTATACCCCATACACAGTGCCCTAGAAAGAGTATACCCCATACACAGTGCCCTAGAGAGAGTATACCTTATACACAGTGCCCTATAGAGAGTATACCCCATACACAGTGCCCCTGAGAGAGTATACCCCATACACAGTGCCTGTGATAGAATATACCCCATACACAGTGCCCCTGAGAGAATATACCCAATACACAGTGCCCCTGAGAGAATATACCCCATACACAGTGTCCTAGAGAGAGTATACCCCATACACAGTGCCCTAGAGAGAGTATACCCCATACACAGTGTCCTAGAGATAGTATACCCAATACATAGTGCCCTAGAGAGAGTATACCTCATACACAGTGCCCTAGAGAGAGTATACCCCATACACAGTGCCCTAGAGACAGTATACCCCATACACAGTGTCCTAGAGACAGTATACCCCATACACAGTGTCCTAGAGAGAGTATACCCCATACACAGTGCCCTAGAAAGAGTATACCCCATACACAGTGCCATAGAGAGAGTATACCCCATACACAGTGTCCTAGAGAGAGTGTACCCCATACACAGTGCCCTAGAAAGAGTATACCCCAAAGACAGTGCCCTAGAGACAGTATACCCCATACACAGTGCCCTATAGAGAGTATACCCCACACACAGTGCCCCTGAGAGAGTATACCCCATACACAGTGCCCGTGATAGAATATACCCCATACACAGTGCCCCTGAGAAAATATACCCAATACACAGTGCCCCTGAGAGAATATACCCCATACAGATTGCCCCTTAGAGAGTATACCCCATACACAGTGCCCCTGAGAGAATATACCCCATACACAGTGCCCTAGAGAGAGTATACCCCATACACAGTGCCCCTGATAGAATATACCCCATACACAGTGCCCCTGATAGAATATACCCCATACACAGTGCCCCTGATAGAATATACCCCATACACAGTGCCCCTGAGAGAGTATACCCAATAAACAGTGCCCCTGAGAGAATATACCCGATACACAGTGCCCCTGAGAAAGTATACCCCATACACAGTGCCCCTGAGAGAATATACCCCATATACATTGCCCCTTAGAGAATATACCCCATACACAGTGCCCCTGAGAGAATATACCCCCTACACAGTGCCCTAGAGAAAATATACCCCATACACAGTTCCCCTGAGAGAATATACCCCATACACATTGCCCTGGAGAGAGTATACCCCATACACAGTGTCCTAGAGAGAGTATACCCCATACACAGTGCCCTAGAGAGAGTATACCTCATACACAGTGTCCCAGAGAGAGTATACCCCATACACAGTGCCCTGGAGAGAGTATACCCCATACACAGTGCCCCAGAGAGAGTATACCCCATACACAGTGCCCTTGAGAGAGTATACCCCATACACAGTGTCCTAGAGAGAGTATACCCCATACACAGTGCCCCTGAGAGAGTGGACCCCATACACAGTGTCCTAGAGAGAGTATACCCCATACACAGTACCCCTGAGAGAGTATACCCCATACACAGTGTCCTAGAGAGAGTATACCCCATACACAGTGCCCTAGAGAGAGTATACCCCATACACAGTGCCCTAGAGAGAGTATACCCCATACACAGTGTCCTAGAGAGAGTATACCCAATACACAGTGCCCTAGAGAGAGTATACCTCATACACAGTGCCCTAGAGAGAGTATACCCCATACACAGTGCCCTAGAGAGAGTATACCCCATACACAGTGTCCTAGAGACAGTATACCCCATACACAGTGTCCTAAAGACAGTATACCCCATACACAGTGTCCTAGAGAGAGTATACCCCATACACAGTGTCCTAGAGAGAGTATATCCCATACACAGTGTCCTAGAGAGAGTATACCCCATACACAGTGCCCTAGAGAGAGTATACCCCATACACAGTGTCCTAGAGAGAGTATACCCCATACACAGTGCCCCTGAGAGAGTATACCCCATACACAGTGTCCTAGAGAGAGTATACCCCATACACAGTGTCCTAGAGAGAGTATACCCCATACACAGTGCCCTAGAGACAGTATACCCCATACACAGTGCCCCTGAGAGAGTATACCCCATACACAGTGTCCTAGAGAGAGTATACCCCATACACAGTGCCCCTGAGAGAGTATACCCCATACACAGTGTCCTAGAAAGAGTATACCCCATACACAGTGTCCTAGAGAGAGTATACCCCATACACAGTGCCCTAGAGACAGTATACCCCATACACAGTGCCCTATAGAGAGTATACCCCATACACAGTGCCCCTGAGAGAGTATACCCCATACACAGTGCCTGTGATAGAATATACCCCATACACAGTGCCCCTGAGAGAATATACCCAATACAGATTGCCCCTTAGAGAATATACCCCATACACAGTGCCCTAGAGAGAGTATACCCCATACACAGTGCCCTAGAGAGAGTATACCCCACACACAGTGTCCTAGAGAGAGTATACCCCATACACAGTGTCCTAGAGAGAGTATACCCCATACACAGTGCCCTAGAGAGAGTATACCCCATACACAGTGTCCTAGAGAGAGTATACCCCATACACAGTACCCCTGAGAGAGTATACCCCATACACAGTGCCCTAGAGAGAGTATACCCCATACACAGTGCCCTAGAGAGAGTATACCCCATACACAGTGCCCCTGATAGAATATACCCCATACACAGTGCCCCTGATAGAATATACCCCCTACACAGTGCCCCTGAGAGAGTATACCCAATAAACAGTGCCCCTGAGAGAATATACCCGATACACAGTGCCCCTGAGAAAGTATACCCCATACACAGTGCCCCTGAGAGAATATACCCCATATACATTGCCCCTTAGAGAATATACCCCCTACACAGTGCCCTAGAGAGAATATACCCCATACACAGTTCCCCTGAGAGAATATAACCAATACACAGTGCCCTTTAGAGAATATACCCCATACACAGTGCTTCTGTGAGAATATAACTAATACACATTGCCCTAGAGAGAATAGACCCCATACACAGTGCCCCTGAGAGAGTATACCCCATACACAGTGCCCCTGAGAAAGTATACCCCATACACAGTGCCCCTGAGAGAATATACCCCATATACATTGCCCCTTAGAGAATATACCCCATACACAGTGCCCCTGAGAGAATAGACCCCATACACAGTGCTTCTGAGAGCAATACCCCATACACAATGCTCCTGAGAGAAAACACCCGATGCACAGCATTTTTGATGCCTGATGTACAGCATTTTCAGATTAAGTAGTAGTCCCAGAGGTGAGACCCCCCCCCCCCCCCTACAATCATAAAGTGATCACATATCCAACAATATACCGTCACTTTACAAGATGGAAGTTCAATAAGTTATGGCATGATTGATGTAGATGCTAGATTCCCTTCAGGCTGAGAGCCCAGGGGGGTGTCCTTGGTGACGGGGGGGGGGGGGGGTCCTTTCTGCTGCAACTCTCTCCCTGTAACAGTCACAGCTTCTAACATTAGATAGGGCTGCTGGCCGTTGATGGATATAACTGAGCATGTGCGACCACCTTAGGCTACTTTCACACTAGCGTTGTTTTAATCCGGCGTTCAATTCCGACACCGGAACTGCCCGCCGGATCCGGAAAAACGTGTGAAAACGGATTACATTTGAATCCTGATCAGGATTTTGATCACAATGAAAAAATGCATTGGAAAAAACGGATCCGCCATTTATGGACTTTAACTTTTTTTTCACATTTTTCGGGTTTAACATGCAAAAGCCGGATCCGTTTTGACTGAACACACAGTGCCAGATCCGGCGTTAATGCAAGTCAATGGGAAAAAGGCCTGATCCGGCGTTCAGTCAAAGTGTTCAGGCTTTTTGGCCGGAGGTAAAAATACTGCATGCTACGTTTTTCTGAAAAGCCTGATCAGTCAAAAAGACTGAACTGAAGACATCCTGATGCATCCTGAAGGACTGACTCTCCATTCAGAATGCATGGGGATAAAACTGATCAGTTCTTTTCCGGATTTGAGCTCCTAGGACGGAACTCAGCGCCGGAAAAGAAAAACGCTAGTGTGAAAGTAGCCTTAGTAGGTGGACGTGCACATTACTACACAGTCATGAAGTAAAAATATCTCACAACTGGAGCATTTTTTTGTAACAGCTAATAAACTGCAAAAAGTAATTCGCATTTTTCACGATGATTTAAAGTAAAATAACATTTAACGCTGGCACAACTTATTTCATGGGGTCTTTACTGAGATAAGATCTCTTTAGGGCAGTTTTTAGTAGGGAGGCAGCCAAAAAGACGTCTGTGATAGACTGAGAGGAACATAATTTCCCCAGGGGTCTTAAGCCCCTTATGTCAATAGAAACATTTGAGCGGCTTAAAGGAGACAAGGGCTCTTTTGTGGCTGAACATAACATGCTTGGAAGGTAAGTCAGACAGTACATTGTGCGCAGGCGGCGTGCCAGCTACTGACACTCTCCGCTAATGAGCTCCTCTTGGCAGGTCGCTGTTTAGTTGTGGAACAGCAAGTCATTAATATTTTAATACAAATGATCACAGTGTGAGCATCGAAATGTCTCCGATTAACCAAGACCTCGGGAAACGCTGAGATAATATTTTAGAAAATTATACACGGCGCGTCCCATGTAAACAGAAAACGGTGTTCACTTCAAGTGATGCAAATATATCACAGCTTTATTCCCGGTGGCTTGATCACTGCAAAGAAGAAACGCCTCGCTGGATAATGAGCGCAGAGGCTGTGGGCTATCTTCTCTGTATACCAGTGGTCTCCAAGCTTGTGGCTCTCCTGCTGTTCAGGTGCTACCCACTGCACAAGGGGTTAATATGTTTGGGAAGTGAGGGGTTAAAGGGCATCTGTCAGCAGTTTTGTACCTATGAAACTGGCTGACCTGTTACATCAGCTGAAGGCATCTGTGTTGGTCCCATGTACATATGTGCCCCCATTGCTGAGAAAAATGATTTTTTAAATATATGCAAATGAGCCTCTAGGAGCAACGGGGGCGTTACCATTACACCTAGAGGCTCTGCTCTCTCTGCAACTGCAGTGCCCTCTGCACTTAGATTGACAGGGCCAGGTGTGAACACATTTACACTCAATCAAAGTAGAAAGGTCGCAGCTATTGCAGACAGAGCAGAGCCTGTAGGTGTAATGAAAATGCCCCCGTTGCTCCTAGAGGCTCATTTGTATACAGTCAGGTCCATAAATATTGGGACATGGACACAATTCTAACATTTCTGGCTCTATACACCACCACTATGGATTTGAAATGAAACAAACAAGATGTGCTTTAACTGCAGACTGTCCTCAGCCCCCAGTGCTTAAACACCCTTAATGACCAGACCACTTTTTACACTTCTGACCTACACTACTTTCACCGTTTATTGCTCGGTCATACAACTTACCACCCAAATGAATTTTACCTCCTTTTTTCTCACTAATAGAGCTTTCATTTGGTGGTATTTCATTGCTGCTGACATTTTTACTTTTTTTTGTTATTAATCGAAATTGACCGAATTTTTTGCAAAAAAATGACATTTTTCACTTTCTGTTGTATTTTTTTTTTTAAAAAACTACATTTCTATATAAATTTTTCTCAAAATTTATTGTTCTACATGTCTTTGATAAAAAAAAATGCAATAAGTGTATATTTATTGGTTTGCGCAAAAGTTATAGCGTTTACAAACTATGGTACAAAAATGTGAATTTCCGCTTTTTGAAGCAGATCTGACTTTCTGAGCACCTGTCATGTTTCCTGAGTTTCTACAATGCCCAGACAGTAAAAACACCCCACAAATGACTCCATTTCGGAAAGTAGACAACCTAAGGTATTCGATGATGGGTATAGTGAGTTCATAGAAGTTTTTATTTTTTGTCACAAGTTAGCGGAAAATTATGATTTTTTATTTTTTTTCTACAAAGTCTCATATTCCACTAACTTGTGACAAAAAATAAAAACTTCCATGAACTCACTATGCCCATCACGAAATACCTTGGGGTGTCTTCTTTCCAAAATGGGGTCACATGTGGGGTATTTATACTGCCCTGGCATTTTAGGGGACCTAAAGCGTGAGAAGAAGTCTGGAATCCAAATGCCTAAAAAATGCCCTGTGAAATCCTAAAGGTGCTCTTTAGAATTTGGGCCCCTTTGGGCACCTAGGCTGCAAAAAAGTGTCAAATGTTGCACTTTTTTCTTCTCACGCTTTAGGTCCCCTAAAATGCCAGGGCAAGTTAGCGGAAATTGAATTTTTTTGTTTTTTTCTCACAAAATCTCCCTTTCCGCTAACTTGTGACAAAAAGTTCAATCTTTCATGGACTCAATATGCCCCTCAGCGAGTACCTTGGGGTGTCTACTTTCCGAAATGGGATCATTTGTGAGGTGTGTTTACTGTTCTTGCATTTTGGGCGGGGCTAAATTGTGAGCAACCCTGTAAAGCCTAAAGGTACTCGTTGGACTTTCAGCCCCTTTACGCACCCAGGCTGCAAAAAAGTGTCACACATGTGGTATCGTTGTACTCAGGAGAAGTAGGGCAATGTGTTTTGGGGTGTATTTTTACATATACCCATGCTGGGTGAGAGGAATATCTCTGTAAATTGACAACTTTGTATAAAAAAAATTAAAACGTTATCATTTACAGAGATATTTCTCTCACCCAGCATGGGTATATGTAAAAATACACCCCAAAACACATTGCCCTACTTCTCCTGAGTACGGCGATACCACATGTGTGACACTTTTTTGCAGCCTAGGTGTGCAAAGGGGCCCAAATTCCAATGAGAATCTTTACGATTTCACAGGGCATTTTTTACGCATTTGGATTCCAAACTACTTCTCACGCTTTAGGGCCCCTAAAATACCAGGGCAGTATAAATACCCCACAAGTGACCCCATTTTGGAAAGAAGACACCCCGTGAGGGGCATGGCGAGTTCCTAGAATATTTTTTTTTTGGCACAAGTTAGCGGAAAAGGATTTTCTTGAAAAAAAAAATTTCTCTTACAAAGTCTCATATTCCACTAACTTGTGACAAAAAATAAAATTTTACATGAACTCGCCATGCCCCTCACGAAATACCTTAGGGTGTCTTCTTTCCAAAATGGGGTCACATGTGGGGTATTTATACTGCCCTGGCATTTTAGGAGCCCTAAAGCGTGAGAAGAAGTCTGGAATATAAATGTCTAAAAATGTTTACGCATTTGGATTCCGTGAGGGGTATGGTGAGTTCATGTGAGATTTTATTTTTTGTCACAAGTTAGTGGAATATGAGACTTTGTAAGAAAAAACAAAAAAACAATAAAAAAAATAAAACAATTTCCGCTAACTTGTGACAAAAAATAAATAAAAATCTTCTATGAACTCGCCATGCCCCTCAAAAGTGATCTTTTTATAGCGCCGCAGCAATTTTACGGTGTTTTTGCAGTGATCAGAAAAAAATTCTGTCACTGCGGTGGGGCGGACTGAACGCAAGTGTGCGCACAAGATCAGGCCTGATCGGGCGAACACTGCTTTTTTTGTGGAGCCTATAGAGCATGTCCTATTCTTGTCCGCAATTGCGGACAAGAAAAGGCATTTTCTATATAGTTCTGGCAATGTGCGGATCCGCAAAATGCAGAAAGCACATTGCCGGTGTTCGTGTTTTGCGGATCTGTGGATCCGCAAAACACATACGGGGCGTCTGAATGGAGCCTTACAGGGGGGTGATCAATGACAGGGGGGTGATCAATGACAGGGGGGTGATCAGGGAGTCTATATGGGGTGATCACCCCCCTGTAAGGCTCCATTCAGACGTCCGTATGTGTTTCGCGGATCCGCAAAACACATACAGACGTCTGAATGGAGCCTTACAGGGGGGTGATCAATGACCGGGGGGTGATCAGGGAGTCTATATGGGGTGATCACCCCCTGTCATTGATCACCCCCCTGTAAGGCTCCATTCAGACGTCCGTATGTGTTTTGCGGATCCGATCCGTGGATCTGCGGATCCGCAAAACACATACGGACGTCTGAATGGAGCCTTACAGGGGGGGTGATCAATGACAGGGGGGTGATCAGGGAGTCTAATATGGGGTGATCAGGGGTTAATAAGGGGTTAATAAGTGACAAGGGGGGGGTGTAGTGTGGTGTTTGGTGCTACTTTACAGAGCTGCCTGTGTCCTCTGGTGGTCGATCCAAGCAAAAGGGGACCACCAGAGGACCAGGTAGCAGGTATATTAGACGCTGTTAACAAAACAGCGTCTAATATACCTTTCAGGGGTTAAAAAAATCGGATCTACAGCCTGCCAGCGAATTATTGCCGCTGGCAGGCTGTAGATGTACTCGTTTACCTGCAGTTCCTGTGAACGCGCGCTCCTGTGTGTGCACGTTCACAGGAAATCTCGCGTCTCGCGAGATGACGCGCCGGCGTGTCTAGGAGGAATGAATCGACCGCCTCTGGAACGCAATCCTGCGTTAGGCGGTCCGGAGGCGGTTAAAGGGCTTCTGTCACCCCCAAAACACATTTTTCATTTTTGGGCTTGTTAAAATCCTTATTGAACGACTATTCCCTATATAGGGCTCTTACCTTGGTCTGTGGCTTCGTTTCATAAAAAATCGATCTTTTAAAATATGCAAATGACTTCACTACGAGCAAGTAGGGCGTCTACTTGCTGGTAGCCGCCACATCTTCCTTTTAAAAAAACGCCCCATCCTCCTGTTGATTGACAGGGCCAGCGAGCGCTCTACTCCTCCGGCTGGCCCTGTCAGCATTTCAAATCCCGTGCCTGTTTTCATTCGGCGCAGGCGCTCTGAGAGAAGGAGGCGAGCGTCCTTCTCTCAGAGCGCCTGCGCCGAATGAAGACAGGCACGGGATTTGAAATGCTGACAGGGCCAGCCGGAGGAGGAGAGCGCTCGCTGGCCCTGTCAATCAACAGGAGGAGGGGGCGTTTTTTTTAAAAAGGAGGATGCGGCGGCTACCAGCAAGTAGACGCCCTACTTGCTCGTAGTGAAGTCATTTGCATATTTTAAAAGATCGATTTTTTATGAAACGAAGCCACAGACCAAGGAAAGAGCCCTATATAGGGAATAGTCGTTCAATAAGGATTTTAACAAGCCCAAAAATGAAAAATGTGTTTTGGGGGTGACAGAAGCCCTTTAATTTGAGGGTATTTACATCCAAATCAGGTGAACGGTGTAGGAATTACAACAGTTTGCATATGTGCCTTCTACTTGTTAAGGAACCAAAAGTAATGGGACAATTGGCTTCTCATCTGTTCCATGGCCAGGTGTGTGTTATTCCCTCAGTATCCCAATTACAATGAGCAGATAAAAGGTCCAGAGGTCATTTCCAGTCTGCTATTTGCATTTGGAATCTGTTGCTGTCAACTCTCAAGATGAGATCCAAAGAGCTGTCACTATCAGTGAAGCAAGCCGTCATTAGGCTGAAAAAACACAACAAACCCATCAGAGAGATAGCAAAAACATCAGGCGCGGCCAAAACAACTGTCTGGAACATTCTTAAAAAGAAGGAACGCACCGGTGAGCTCAGCAACACCAAAAGACCCGGAAGACCACGGAAAACAACTGTGGTGGATGACCGAAGAATTCTTTCCCTGGTGAAGAAAACACCCTTCACAACAGTTGTCCAGATCAAGAACACTCTTCAGGAGGTAGGTGTATGTGTGTCAAAGCCAACAATCAGGAGAAGACTTCACCAGAGTGAATACAGAGGGTTCACCACAAGATGTAAACCATTGGTGAGCCTCAAAAACAGGAAGGCCAGATTAGAGTTTGCCAAAAGACATCTGAAAAAGCCTTCACAGTTCTGGAACAACATCCTATGGACAGATGAGACCGAGATCAACTTGTACCAGAGCGATGGGAAGAGAAGAGTATGGAGAAGGAAAGGAACTGCTCATGATCCTAAGCATACCACCTCATCAGTGAAGCATGGTGGTGGTAGTGTCATGGCGTGGGCATGTATGGCTGCCAATGGAACTGCTTCTCTTGTATTTATTGATGATGTGACTGCTGACAAAAGCAGCAGGATGAATTCTGAAGTGTTTCGGGAAATATTATCTGCTCATATTCAGCCAAATGCTTCAGAACTCATTGGACGGCGCTTCACAGTGCAGATGGACAATGACCCAAAGCATACTGCAAAAGCCACCAAAGACTTTAAGGTAAAGAAGTGGAATGTTATGCAATGGCCGAGTCAATCACCGGACCTGAATCCGATTGAGCATTTCACCTGCTGAAGACAAAACTGAAGGGAAAATGCCCCAAGAACAAGGAGGAACTGAAGACCGTTGCAGTAGAAGACTGGCAGAGCATCACCAGGGATGAAACCCAGCGTCTGGTGATGTCTATGCGTTCCAGACTTCAGGCAGTAATTGACTGCAAAGGATCTGCAACCAAGTATTAAAAAGTGAAAGTTTGATTTATGATTATTATTCTGTCCCATTACTTTTGGTCCCTTAACAAGTGGGAGGCACATATGCAAACTGCTGTAATTCCTACACCGTTCACCTGATTTGGATGTAAATACCCTCAAATTAAAGCTGACAGTCTGCAGGTAAAGCACATCTTGTTTGTTTCATTTCAAATCCATTGTGGTGGTGTATAGAGCCAAAAATGTTAGAATTGTGTCCATGTCCCAATATTTATGGACCTGACTGTATATTGAAACATCATTTTCTCAGCAATGCGGACACATATGAACATGGGACCAACACAGATGCCTTCAGCTGCCAAGCGCACATGTAACAGGTCAGCCAGTGTCATAGGTACAAAACGGCTGGCAGATGCCCTTTCATGACTCTTTTATGACATCCGCTGTACATGTAGAGCGGATGTCGAATCTTCAAAGACGGCCCCCGTTCCAGAGCAGAGCAGGCACCATGGCCGCCCGGTTTCTGCTGTTTCACACAGCAGAAACCCGAGGCTAATCTCTGTGATCAGAGATAACGCCGATCGCAGGCATTTAACTCCTCAGATGCCATGATCATTTGTGAATGACTACTTCACCTCCGCCATTGGTCACTGTCCCATCTCTGCATCTCTCCTAAGTGGTGTTCAGGGGGGGGAGAGGGTGTTATAAGGTCTGGCCCAACATCGCTGTGAGTGGTGCCCGGTCAGGGCAAATGCCATGGAAATGTCTGATTTAGTGAACGGAAGCATTAGAGGGGTCAGACAGTGGGCACTGGGGGAAGAGAGCCAGGAGGACAGGTAAAGGTAGACGTCCGTATTTTCAATCGTGTCCGGATAAGGTCCGGATGCGTTGCAGCAAACCCGCGCGAGTAGGTACGCAATTGGAGTCAGTTTTGACTGCGATTGCGTTCCGTTGTTCAGTTTTTATCGCGCGGGTGCAATGCGTTTTGCACGCGCGTGATAAAAAACTGAATGTGGTACCCAGACCCGAAGTTCTTCACAGAAGTTCAGGTTTTGGTTCAAGGTTGTGTAGATGTTATTATTTTCCCTTTTAACATGGTTATAAGGGAAAATAATAGCATTCTGAATACAGAATGCATAGTACAATAGGGCTGGAGCGGTTAAAAAAATAATTTAACTAACCTTAATCCACTTGTTCGCGCAGCCGGCATATCTTCTGTCTTCTTCTGTGAGGAATAGGACCTTTGATGACGTCACTGCGCTTATCACATGGTCCGTCACATGATCTTTTACCATGGTGATGGATCATGTGACGGACCATGTGATGAGCGTAGTGACGTCATCAAAATTCCTATTCCTCAAAGAAGAAGACAGAAGTGAAGCTGGGCTGCGCGAACAAGTGGATTAAGGTGAGTTAAATTATTTTTTATTTTTTTAACCCCTCCAGCCCTATTGTACTATGCATTCTGTATTCAGAATGCTATTATTTTCCCTTATAAACATGTTATAAGGGAAAATAATAAAGATCGGGTCCCCATCACGATCGTCTCCTAGCAACCGTGCGTGAAAATCGCACCGCATCCGCACTTGCTTGCGGATGCTTGCGATTTTCACGCAGCCCCATTCATTTCTATGGGGCCTTCGTTGCGTGAAAAACGCACAAAATAGAGCTTGCTGCGATTTTCACGCAACGCACACGTGATGCGTGAAAATCACCGCTCATGTGCACAGCCCCATAGAAATGAATGGGTCTGGATTCAGTGCGGGTGCAATGCGTTCAACTCACGCATTGCTCCCGCGCGGAAAACTCGCCCGTGTGAAAGGGGCCTTATAATTTCTTTATTTTTCTATTCTTCTGACAGATCAGAAGAACGAAAAAATAATGGTGATATGAACTCTCCCTTAGGGTCCATTCACACATCCATGTGTGTTTTGCGGATCCGCAAAACACGGACAGAGGCCATGTGCGTTCCGCATTTTGCGGACCGCACATCGCCGGCACTAATAGAATATGCCTATTCTTGTACGCTACGGTATTGCAGACAAGAATAGGACATTTTTTCGGGATCAGAATTGCGGACCCGGAAGTGCAGGTCTGCAATTCCGGATCCGGCCCGCACATAGAAATGAATGGGTCCGCAATTCCGTTCCGCAAAATGCAGAGTTGAATTGCGGATGTGTGAATGAAGCCTTACATGTAAAAGGTCCTGTCTCTGAGATCTGGGGGTCTCAGGAAGTAATACATGAGCTATGTATTTTGTGGTCCGCAAAAAACATGGATGACGTCCGTGTGCATTCCGTATTTTGCGGAACCGAACCGCTGGCCCCTAATAAAACAGTCCTATCCTTTTCCGTAATGCGGACACTAATAGGACAGACATGCGGAAACGGAATGCACACTGAATAACTTCAGTTTTTTGGCGGACCCATTGAAATGAATGGTTTCGTATACGGTCCGCAAAAAAAATTACGTTTGTGCGCATGAGCCCTAGAGGCATTGCTGGACCATACTGCATCCGAAATGTCCTCTATATGTGATTCATGGGATCTAATAATCGTTTGCATATATAATCATTACCTAGTTAGGATCTAATCTTCCCATCCGTGGAGGGGATCCTCTTTGCCCCCCCTGGGGTGTTTGCACCATTTGCACTGCCGACACTTTCGTACACATTTCAGCAGAATATTGTCCTTTTTTGTCTAAGGGCTCGTTTACACGAACGTGTGAAGGCCGTGGCCGTGCCCGTGCTGCAATGCCCGGGCACCGTCCGTGGAGCAGGCGCATGGGGATCGCAGATCATTCACTTGAATGGGTCCCCGATCCTTCTGTTCCGCAAAAATATAGAGCAATTTCCATCTTTTTGCGGTGCGAAAGCACGGAACAGAACCCCAGAAAGCACTTCCGTAGTGTTCCGTTCTGTTCTTTCGTTCCGCATCTCCGGATTTGCGAACCCATTGAAATTAATGGGTCCGCATCCGTGATGCGGAATGGCCACGGAACGGTGCCCGTGTATTGCGTATCCGCAAATGCGGTCCGCAATACGGAAACGGGCAGCACACATTCTGAACGAGCCCTAACATTGAGGTTGGGCTGGAGGATGAGGCCGGTGAGGCTGAGGGGGTAGAGCGGCCTATGCTTCTCTCCTAATCCTATTTTGGGAAAGCTGCCAGCTGTAAAATGGAATCGCTGTGCCTGGAGCGCTGCCGAGCTCTGCTATTCCCAGTCCTCAGGAGCGCTCTGCAATACCATAGCTTCCACTTTACCCTTTTTTTTTACCTTTCCATCTTAAAGAACCTTCCACCTTAAATCGCGTTTCTTCGGTGCTTTGGTTATATCTCGTCCTGGGAAAGCTGGGTAGCAACTAGTTTGATATTATTTGTAGTCATATAGAACAGGAAAGCGGGCAGATAAAGGCAGACCACAATGCGGCGGGTTTTGCAACGGCGCCTCTTGCCTCTCAATTGCATAAAACCACAGTCAAAACCTCCTCTAGCATCACACCCTTCTACATGTAATGCAGTGGGAGCGGTGTAAACCTTTATGTAGCCCCTACGTCCTTCCAGCATATGGGCTCAATGACATGAATGGATGTGGCATGGATGGGTTTCTATGGGACTAATACATTAGGCTCGCAATCCAGACGCCTTAGGTCCGCAATGCCAGTGCGCAAGACGGAGAAAACATGGGCACATTTCTATATTAAAGGGATTGTCCATTCATATATGTTTATCGCATATTCATAGTATACGCCAGGAATGTCCGACAGTGGGTCCCACCTCTTGGACACCTCCCCTGACCCCTGTTTTGCCAGGTAGGTGTTGGCTTTTCATAACCAGCAGCCACGTTCAGCGTGGTCAAGATGTGAAGTTATCCGCTAGGACGGGGATCAGCTACCTCCGGCACTCCAGCTGTTCAGGAACTACAACTCCCAGAATGCTTCATTCACTTTTGTAGGCTACTTTCACACCAGCGTTTCTACTAGATCCGGCAAGGTTCAGCAAAAATGCTTCCGTTAGTGATAATACAATCGTCCGGATCCATCATTAACTCCATTGAAAGTCAATCGAGGACGGATCCATTTTCTGTCGCGGCAGATTGTGTCAGAGAAAACGGATCCGTCCCCATTGACTTGCATTGTGGGTCATGCCGGATCCGTCTTGCTCCGCATCCCAGGACGGAAAGAAAAAATACAGCATGCTGCGGTTTGCTCTCCGGTATGGGAACGCAACTAAACGTAATGGAATGCATTTTGGAGCATTTCATTCTGTTCAGTTTTGTCCCTATTGACAATGAATGGGGACAAAACTGAAGCGTTTTTTCCCGGTTTTGAGCCCCTATGACGGATCTCAATACCGGAAAACTAACACGCTAGTTGTTTGCATGCTGTGAGTTGTAGTTTCACAGCAGCTGGAGTGCCGAAGGTTGCTGATCCCTGCCCTGAAATATCCACAGGATAGGGGATAAGTAACAGATCGGAGGGGGTGCAACCGCTGGGAACCCCACAATTCTAGAGGTGGAGCCTGCACCTATCGTACATTTATGGCATGGCCTATATATTCATTTTATCATAAATGTCCAGATGAGACAGCCCTATTAATGGGGCTAAAGTCATGGGTGGGTTCGCAGCATGCAAAATGCAAAACGGTTCCCCCAATCTGATGGCATACGCCCTGCCGCTCCATTCATTCTCCATAGGACCATCGGAAGTAGTGGAGCGCTGTACTTGGTTATCTTCTCCGGCCATCCCATAGAGCAGTGTTCCTCAACTCCAGTCCTCAGGGCCCACCTACTGCTCATGTTTTCAGGATTTCCTTAGACTGTGCAAGGAAACCCCCCCCCCCCCCCCTCTTCCAAACTGGTAACACCCAGATAGACCTTTATTCAAAATACTTATAATAGGAATAACTGAGGAATGGTACAACATATAGTCACAAGAAAAGGATTGTTATTGCACGGGGAATGCAAGTAGTTACTGAGACATGTCAGAAAAGGCCTCGCCCATGTACGTTTTTCACTGACACGTGCTGTCCGCATTTTTTGTGGCTAGCGCACGTACCCATTGATTTGAATGTGCCTGTTCACACAAGTATTTTTTTGCTGACTGTGGGTCAGTAAAAAATCACGGAGATCTGCGCTACTTTGGTCCATGATGCGGACCAGACACGCCCATTGATGGCATCCATGGTGCGTCCGTTTTTCACTGAAGACTGATTGGAGATGACACACGGAGGTTAAAAACGGACACATGGACCAAACACCTATCCTTCACGGACGCTTTTTTCACGTAAATGTGGACGAGGCCTAAATGGGGCTAATCCAAGTGCAGACACCCGCTACAGATTCTACTGGAAACGGTGCCAGGAAGGGACAAATCCATGCAGAAATCATCGACAGACTAAGGCCTCATGCACACGGCCGTGGCCGTATTGCGGCCCGCAAACGGCGGGTCGGCAATCCACGGCCGCTGGCCGTGTGCATCACGGATGCGGACCCATTCACTTGAATGGGTCTGCAATTCCGGAGGTGCGGAACGGAATCACGGAACGGAACACCGGAAGCACTACGGAGTGCTTCCATGGTGTTTCTTTCAGTTGTTTCGCACCGCAAATAAATATGACATGTCAAGTTGAATGGGTCCGGCCCGCTGCGCGGATGTTGCCCGTGCATTGGGGACCGCAATTGCGGTCGCCAATGCTCGGAACGGCCGCCCAACGGCCGTGTGCATGAGGCCTATGGCAGTGCAGATCTGATTTGCTGCAGACGTTTCTGCAATTGTCCTATCTATGTGAACAGGTCTTGTAGAAATCCATGCGCCAGCTGCCAAAACAACGGCATTCAGATGAATGGAACCGATTTTTCCATTGCAAATCTGCTGCGTGCGAATGTACTGTAAATTTAAGAACTGTAATGGAATATGACATATCAGTTGTCACTCAGCTTTCCCAGAAACGGATATCTCTTGACAAGTTGAGAATGGAGGAACGCTCTTCGTGTCGTGTAGCATTTGGTGACATCTGTAAAGCTTTTTATACACTCCCAACTATACACAGCAACTAAAACAAGCCACGCCGCGGACCGGACCCCTCCCCCCCCCCCTCCCCTTCGTCCTTTCATCTTTCCTCATCCATATTTATCAAGCAGCAAATATCCCGACTGTAGAAGAAGTAGATAGAAATAAATAAGACGTTGCGTCTTTGCATTGGCCTTCGCTATCAGCAGATTTCGGCGCCGGAGGTGAGATTGCAGGCTGGGAATTAGTCTGTCAGCGCTGTCAATGTGTATTCCAGTCAGGCACACAGTCAGTGACAATAGGCTGTGAGCACACGGGGGACGGCGCAGGGACCTTCTCCTGCTCCTGTTCTGCCTCCTCTCCCTGACGGCGTGATATCCACTGTTCTACAGAAACGACCTTATGTGACTTCCAGTCCTGTTAATTAGCGAACACGTATAATAATCAAGAAAATATATATATATATATCGCTGTGTGTTACATGCAGATTTCTGCAGCAGAAATTGACCTACTGTGGATGTAAAATCTTAATTTACACTGTGGATTTTTTTATTTTTTTATTCTTTATTTAAATATATACGGATAGAAAACCGTGCATCAGCAAAGTAAATAAAATACATTGAGTACTTCAAAGATAAAGCACTACAATGAGATATCTTCATTTTACAGTCATCTAAACAAAGCCTGCTGGTAGCTGTAGTATGGTGTGAAGAACCGCGTTGAAGCAGGATCTGATTTGTCTAAGCAGGGACCTTGTCGGGAGATATTGGTGAAAACGTACTCCTGGTCTCAAAAATAAAAGTACCCAGGAAAAATGAAATAACATATTTGTAAATATATTGAAAGGTGCATCCAACAGACATATAGTGACAGAAGGAAAACAAAACTGACGGACAATGAACACAAGGGGGGAAAAGGAGTGGGGGGGGGGTAGCACAACAGAGTACAAGGTTGATAGGTTCAGCATCTTAGGAGAGAAGGTTCCGAAATTCTTGGGATTCCTGAAAAGAAAACCAGGGGGCCCAAGAATCAAGGAAAGCTTTATGCTTGACTCGTAACTGCGAAGTAAGTTCCTCCATTCTCCGGATCTCCTCCACCTTTTGGATCCAGCAGCTAATTGTCGGAGGTAAAGAGAGCTTCCACCTCGCAGGTATGCATGACCTAGCCGCCATCACCAAGGAACACAGACAGGACTTACGGAGCACACTCATTGAGAGATCCGATAGGAATAATAAAAAGAAACCAGGTGTATTTGGTATCGTAAACCGGAAAATTGAGGACAATGTTTTATGGATCAACTGCCAAAAAGGACAAATTTTTGGGCATTCCCAAACAATGTGTAGCATTGAACCCATGGCTGAGTCACAACGCCAGCAAACAGGGGATGCAAATGGTAACATTTTCTGCAATCTAGTTGGAACATAGTACCATCTGGACATTATCTTATAACCCGCCTCCTGGAATCTACTCGCCATGGATGACCTGTAGAGCAAACAGAATAGTTTTGACCAGTGATCAGGGTGGATGTCTACTCCCAGGTCTTGAGACCACTTCGCCACATATGGGGGCAGATAGTCCTGTCGAGGGGCCACCAAGGACTGGTAACATTCAGATAGGGAATGTATGTAGGCGCCCGACCCAACACAAGCTTTCTTAAAAGAGGTAAGAGACCTGTCAAATCCTGAGGAGGCCGGAATAGAGGATAGAAAATGCGTCAGTTGTCTGGATATTCAGAATCCCAAAGGGCAGGGATCTGTAACTTTCAAAATCTCGTAAGTAAACCATCTGCCCGAGGTTCTGAAAAAGGGAGCACGGGACCTACCATTTACCCGCCATTGCAAAAACGGTCCTCCTCGACAACTCGCTGGGAAATTGGGATTTCCTAAAATGGGGAACAATGGTGAGGGGGAGGGGGAGATCAAAGGATTGTCTTTGACTTTATGAAATTGTGTAATGGTGGGACCGATTGTGGGATGATTAGAAAGAACTGAAGGGAGTTTCATATCCACCAAGGGCAGGGAGGCCAGCGGACAGCTCGAGTACAGTTGTTTAATCAAGACCCACTGTTTGAGCTGTGTGTGCCGACACCAGTCCACTATCCTTTGGAGCAAGGAGGCTGAGTAATATTTACGTAGGTCAGGTACACCTAGCCCTCCTTTGTCCCTCGGGATGTGTAAAAGAGATCTGGCGAGTCTCGGGCTACCTCTTGCCCAGATAAATCTGAATAAGTCCCCATGGATCCTGTTGAAGAAACTAGTGGTCTGGGTTTGATGGGGAGGGTCTGAAAGAGGTATAACACCCGTGGGAGGATGTTCATTTTAAAAATAGCACATCTTCCAAACCATGTGTGTTGCCCTTTCGACCACCTCTTAGGATCTTCCCTGATCCGGTCCCGGAGAGGGATAAAATTCCTGTGGTACACCTCCTTCAGATCCGAGGGGATAAACGTGCCTAGATATTTCACTGCTCCAGAAGCCCACTTGAATGGGAAGAAAGCGACTACGTCGGACACAAGCGTGTCCGGTAGAGAAATATTCAAGGCCTCTGATTTCTGAAAGTTAATCTTCAGATTAGAGAGGCCGTGAAATGTGTGAAATTCCGCCATCAAGTTCTGAAAATAAATCTTGGGGTTAGTCAGCGTAAACATCAGATCATCCGCATAAGCTGCTATCTTAAATTCTTTACCCCCAACTGAGAGTCCCGATATATTCGGGTTCTGTCGGATTGTCCTCAGGAGCGGTTCCAGGGTAAGAACAAAGATCAATGGGGAGAGGGGGCACCCCTGGCGGGTCCCATTCCGTATCACAAAAGACGGAGAAAACACACCATTCACCTTTGTGGCCGCAGACGGAGACTCATATAAAGCTCGGATCCATGTCACCAAAGGACCGGTGATGCCAACGTAGCGCAATACCGCGAACAACCAAGGCCACCCCACCCTGTCAAAGGCTTTTTCAGCATCCGTGGACAAGAGACAGAGTGGGGTATCTCGGAGTCTGGCATGGTGAATCAGATTGAGAACCTTAGTGGTGTTATCTCGAGCCTCACGCCACGGAATGAAACCTACCTGGTCATTGTGTATGAGATTAGATAGCAGCGGAACCAGCCGTGTGGCCAGGATTTTAGCGAACAATTTAAGGTCCACATTTAAGAGTGAAATGGGACGATAGTTGCCACATAGGGTGGGGTCCTTTCCTTCCTTATGTATTACTGTGATATGAGCATGTGACATGTCTGCAGGGAGTGGATGCCCTGTGCTGAGTACGTTGAGTGCTTTAGCTAGTGGGGCCTGGAGAAGGGGTAAGAATCTCTTGTAATAGGAGGCAGGGAGGCCGTCAGGACCCGGGGCCTTACTGGGTTGCATAGTTTTTAAAGCCTCTGCTATTTTCTCGGTAGAGATCGGCTTGTCTAAGTCCAGGAGGGAGTCTGCAGGTATTCTTGGCATGCCCGAATCAGCAAGATACTGGTTCTGTAACGGGGTTCCGAAGGTGCACTCGGTCCCCCATTGCCCGCAGAACTGTTGCTTAGCTTTGGGAATGAGGATCTGTGTTTGACCTCATTCCCAGGGCGGCTTTACTAGCTGGGTGGCTCCCTGCTCCTAGTCTGCCTTGAGCGCCGAGCTGATCACTCGGTGCTCGACTGGTTGGACTGTCGGTCATGTGACGCTGGCCACGTCACATGACCCTCACTCCCCACTATAAATACAGGCAGCCTGCTGGCCACAGGTTGCCTGTTAATTTAGGTTCCACCTGTGATTTGGTCTTTCCTGGCATACTTACCTCCTGCTGAATTCCTGACGATCCTCTGCCTGCTCCTTGTGTACTTTGCTGTTCTCCTGGTATTTAACCCCGGCCTCCTCCTGACGATCCTCTGCTGACTCCTTTGGTACTTCACGTCTCTCCTGGTATTTATGAACCCGGCTTCTCCTGACAATTCTCTGCTTGCTCCATTTGTACTTTGTAGCTTTCCTGGTATTGACTCGGTCCGTTCACGTCCTGTTGTTTGTCTGTCTGTCATCCCTGCACTTATTCCAAGTTAGGGATTGCCGTCCAGTTGTCCCCTGTCATTAGGACTCGCGAGGCAAGTAGGCAGGGCCAGGGGTAAGGGTGGAGCGCAGTGGTCACTTCCCTCCCCCCTGTGTGTGTGTGTACGCGACCGTTACAGGTTCATCACCGAATGCAAAGACCCAGTAGTGTCGTTGGGCTGTGAAAAATTGTATAAGGATTGGTAATACTGAGCAAAGGCTTCTGCAATAGCGGCGGGGTCATTACGAAGGAACCCTCGGGCAGTGGCTATACGGGGAACATAATTCTTTGCTCTCTGAGTAATCTGGCTAACAATTTGCCACTTTTGTTTCCGAACTCAAAGAAGTACCTGCGGCCATTAGCTAGAATGGTCTTCTCCTTGAGCTTACTTCTGGCTAAAAGGAGGAAAGTGCGTGCAGCCACCTCGTGAGACTTTTTATGGGCCTGTTCAAGGGTGACTATTTCCGCTAAGAGCTGTGAGATTTCAGCAGCCCTTTCTTTCTTACGTCTCGCTCCATGCTTAATGAATTCACCACGGATTACACATTTGTGAGCTGCCCAAACCGAGATAGGTGACATATCATCAGTTTGATTAGCTTCAAAGTATTGAGATATCTCCGTATGTACCTCCTGAGCTACCGCCAGATCCTGCAGTAAAGATTCATTTAATCGCCACGGCCAAGATTTCGGAGAAGGGAGGGGGGAATTCAAAGAAACATGGAGCATCGCGTGGTCCGAGAAGGTCAGCGGGTCTATAACCGATGAAGCTAAGAGGGACACCGCCGAGTGTCTTAGTAAAAAATAGTCTAGTCTGGAATAAGTGTCCCTCGCTGCTGAATAAAACGTGAAGTCCTTGACTTCAGGGTTAAGAACCTGCCAAGCGTCTACTAGTTAATGGGAATGGAGAAGCTTTTTGAAATCCCGAAGATATGAATGGGCAAGGTGAGAGGACCCTCTAGATACATCCACAACAGGGTCTAGTGCCACATTGAGATCCCCCCCGACCAACAGGGTGCCCTCCGCAAAATCATCCAGGCGAGTCAAGATCCCAGTTAGGGCCTTGAGTTGTTTGGTGTTGGGCAGGTATACGTTTGCTAGGGTGTAAAGCTGCCCTGCTAGACCTGTACCTTCTTGCTCCATAGGAGCCGGTGAATGGAGGAGCGCTTCTCAAGGGTATTTAGCCCATTGGCGTTTATAGACGCAAACTGGACAGTAGTCATGGCTTCAATCTGCTGAGAAAGGGGAGAGTGAAAAATATAAACTAACAAACAGAGGAAACAAGAGGGAGGGGGAAAGACAAGACAAGACAAAAAAGACTGTACAATATAACCCTAACCGGCTAGTCCAGATAGGGTAAAACAAAGCCTGCAGAGAAAAACTCTGCAGAAAAAAGGTGGGAAAAACCCCCACTATGCGATTCTTGGAAGGCTCGGAAGGAGTCGACCAAGATTCGCTTGACCTAGTTGGAGAGAGGGAGAGCAATCAAAAAAAAATAAAATGTGTCCCAGTCCCTGGGCCCAGGTCATATTAATCTGAGTGGCAAACAAGAACCAACTAGCTAGTGGAAAGAACAATAACAGTAAGCCCACCCGACATGAGTGAGATAGCGGGACTCGGATCATTCTACACAGCGGCTCTGAGAGAGCCAGTTACCGACTATGACAGTAGAGGCTTTCAAGCCCCAGCACAGGCCCATTAATCCGGAACAGAGCGGGGCGAACGATCTCGTCCCCCCCATTGGTACATCTTGAGGCAATGACCGGTTGTCACCCACACCCTGAAGACTAGATGAGTCCAGGACAAAAGATGCAGGGATCGGGACGTCCCACCAGTTCGGTAGTGATACTATAGGTACATCCAAAAAGCGGGACAAGTCCTCTGCCTGATCCGGCGAGAGAAGAGCGAATGTGGTCCCATTCCTGCGAACAATCAGGTGGAAGGGGTGTCCCCATCGATACGTGGCTCCAGCTTCAGTGATAATTTGGAGGATCGGCTTCAGGATACGCCTCATCTCCAAGGTTCTTCTAGACACATCCAGTAAAATATGGATTCGAGAATCTGCAAAAGGCATCGGGCCTCGTCTCCAGGCTCTCTGGATCAAGTCCTCTTTTTCCCTGAAGAAATGGACGCGACACAGCACGTCTCGTGGGTTGGAGGCACTTACACGTCGAGGACCCGTGACTCGGTGGACCCTGTCCAGTTCAATCTCGGACTCTTCCGGTCTGTCAAGGAGGGTGTTAAAGATAGTCGTCACTGCTTTACGCAATTCTGAAGATTGAATCTCTTCAGGGATCCCTCGCAGTTTAATATTGTTACGGCGCCCTCTATTCTCCTGGTCATCAAGTTGAAGCAGCATGTGTCTGTTTATGGCTTTTTGAGAGGCCACGCTCGCCTCCACCTGTGTTAGACGTGAGTCCAGAGAGGTAGAAAGACGCTCCTGGGAGGTCAGTTTGGTAGAAATGGCACTGATATCAGCTTTGACTGAGGCAATGGCCTTGTCTTGTTTAGATCCAAGCTTCAATAACATCGCCTCTAAGTCCGTTTTAGTGGGTAGAGTACTGAGCAGTGACCAAATATCACGCAGTTTAGGTCTTTTAGCGCGTTTGTTAGGCGAAGAGGAGGCTGAGGACGCCGAATCAGAGGCCTCTGAGACTGATTGAGGATGAAAGATGGCAGGGGTATCTGGAAGATCCTGCTGTGACATCCTTTCCATCACGGGATCCCCCGCTAAGTTGGAGATGCCTTCAGGGGCACTATGAGGCAAGGTTTTTGTTGTGGCCATAGGGGGTGACCCTGTAACGATGGTCTGCCGTGGCTGCAGTTGAAGACCTACTATAACAGGCGCCAGTGTTCCAAAAGGGTTTCCCCCCAAAGTCTCTGTACAATGAGAGGACGATGCGGACACCTGTGCCCGTCGCATCGCATGACAGGGGGAGTCAGGCGGCGGTCTCACCTAAGTTCCAGTGCTCTCTGAAGCCGGTGCAGAGGGCGGGGAGATCGATTGCAGCGAGGCCCATGTGCCGGAGGTAAAAGTAAAAGTGGCCTTTGCAGGCACCATCGGAGCCCCTTCAGAGATCCGGTCTGTGAGGATAGGAGAACCGGAGAGCAGGTTAACAGGGGCTTGGGTCAAGTGGAGACACGACTGTTCTGGCGCGTCCGGCCCCGTCGTTTCCATCTGCGCCATCTTGGTGGAGCCGCCGAGTGGCACTGGCGGCGGCTGCTGGGAGAAATACCGCACAATCTGCGGTTCTGCCGGCATGAAGCGGGTCCCTCGGCGTCCAGAGCGTCTCACCATGCCCAATAGAGGAGGGAAGGGCCACAGGGAGATTTGCAAAAGGTATTTAAGAGGGCCCAGGTTCCGGGAGCTCTGTAGACAGGCTGCTCACACGTCCATGCTCAGGCCACGCCCCTGATTTTTAATTTTAATTTTGCTTCCATAGGTTCCCCAGGTGGTGACCTCTATCACTGGCAGAGCTGCTGAGACCTAGCAGCTCCACCATACCCGGTGGGCATCAGAGGTAGGGGCATTGGCCTTGCCATTATTAAATGCACATTTCTACACTATGTAGGCTAGGGATGAGCGAACTTGTATTTTCAGGTTCGGCGTACAAGGTTCGTGTTATCTAAGAATTTCGTTATGAATTCTGATAAGTTATGGTCTGTGGTAGCGGAATACATAATAAAATTCTTAGGGTACTTTCACGCTTGCGGCAGAGGATTCCGGAAAAACGTATGCAAACAGATGGCATTTGTCAGACGGATCAGGATCCTGATCCGTCTGACAAATGCATTGAAATGCCGGATCCGTCTCTCCGGTGTAATCTGGAAAAACGGATCCGGCATTTATTTTTATCACCTATTTTGCGTTCTGAGCATGCGCAGACCGCAAATACGGATCCGTTTTGCCGGAACACTCGGGGCCAGATCCGGCATTAATGCATTTCAATGGGAAATGTGTTCCGGAATTTTGGACGGAGATAAAATGGTATTATCTCCGTCCTGAAAAGGCAAAAAGACTGAACTGATGCATCCTGAACGGATTGCACTCCATTCAGAATGCATTAGGATAAAACTGATCAGTTCTTTTCCGGTATTGAGCCCCTAGGACGGAACTCAATGCCGGAAAAGAATAACGCTAGTGTGAACGTACCCTTAGATAACCCAAACCTTGTACGCCGAACTTGAAAACACAAGTTCGCTGAACACTAAATCACTCCTGTCGTCTCCTCAGGGTCCGGGCTCATGCATACATTTTTTTCGGAATGTGCATGGACCCATGCATTTCTACTGGTCTACAGAAAAAAAAAAAAGGACAGTACATCTGTGTGCGGTCCGCATCCATATGTCTAGCCTGCAAATTCTAGAACATGTCCTATTCTTGTCCATATCGCAGATAAGAATAGTAATGTCTAGTGACGGGAGTGAGAAAAATGCGGAGTGCACACGGAAAATATCTGTATATCTTGTGCATGAGGCCTCTTTTAGAGACCGACGGATACCCAACCTGCACCAGGCATTCTCTAAAAGAGCGACGCCATAAGATGTCATTGCAGAGTTACCACCTGCGTTGCCTGTCCTCAGTGAGATTGAGAGGTTACTAAAGGGTTAAAGGGGTATTCAGAAAAACCTTTGTATGCAGAGTTATGGAATTAGCCGGCTCAGATGGCCTCCATATCTGAAGGGCCACCCTGGGCCGCCGAAAGCTAAGAGTGTATGGCTGAGATCAGAATATTTCCATCTGCCCTATTAGAGCCTATAGACATCAAAGAGGGGGAGGCCCAGCAAAGAGCGGCTTTCGCTGTGACGGACCAGTGCTCTCCATGTATTGCGGCTGGCATGTAACGCTACCAATACATGGCTGGCAGCAGCCTAAAGCCTTAGGGCACCTTCACACGCGGCAGATTTTGTGGCAGAAAATTTGCGACTGAAAATCAGTTCCATTAATTTGAATGGGGCAGCGAGCACATGGATTTCTGCAAGCTCCATTAACGCGAATGGAACTGATTTTCAGTTTCTTTCACAATTTCCTGCCACAAAATCTGCCGCGTGTGAAGGCGCCCTTATGCCTCATTCACACATCAGTGTTCGGTCAGTGATTTCCATCAGTGATTGTGAGCAGAAACCAGGATTGGAGCCTCCACAGACATAAGGTATAAGGCCTCTTTCACACGGGCGTTGCGGGAAAATGTGCGGGTGCGTTACGGGAACACCCGCGATTTTTCCGCGCGAGTGCAAAACATTGTAATGCGTTTTGCACTCGCGTGAGAAAAATCGTGCATGTTTGGTACCCAAACCTGAACTTCTTCACAGAAGTTCGGGCTTGGGATCGGTGTTCTGTAGATTGTATTATTTTCCCTTATAACATGGTTATAAGGGAAAATAATAGCATTCTGAATACAGAATGCATAGTACAATAGGGCTGGAGGGGTTAAAAAAAAATTAAAAAAAATTTAACTCACCTTAATCCACTTGACCGCGGAGCCCGGCTTCTCCTTCTGTCTCCTTTCTTCAGGACCTGGGTAAAGGACCTGTGGTGACGTCACACCGGTCATCACATGATCCATCACATGATTCATCACCATGGTAAAAGATCATGTGATGGATCATGTGATGACCGGAGTGATATCACCACAGGTCCTTTACCCAGGTCCTGAAGAAAGGAGACAGAAGGAGAAGCCGGGCTCCGCGGTCAAGTGGATTAAGGTGAGTTAAATTATTTTTTTATTTTTTTTAACCCCTCCAGTGCTATTTTACTATGCATTCTGTATTCAGAATGCTATTATTTTCCCTTATAACCATGTTATAAGGGGAAATAATAATGATCGGGTCTCCATCCCGATCGTCTCCTAGCAACCGTGCGTGAAAATCGCACCGCATCCGCACTTGCTTGCGGATGCTTGCGATTTTCACGCAACCCCATTCACTTCTATGGGGCCTGCGTTGCGTGAAAAACGCTGAATATAGAGCATGCTGCGATTTTCACACAACGCACAAGTGATGCGTGAAAATCACCGCTTATGTGCACAGCCCCATAGAAATGAATGGGTCGGTATTCAGTGCGGGTGCAATGCGTTCAACTCACGCATCGCATCCGCGCGAAATACTCGCCCGTGTGAAAGGGGCCTAAGGGAAAGATCTGCACCTGTTATGTGTTTAGAGCCGCACCTGCTTGTGGCTCAAAATCACTGATGAAAATCTGATCACACGGGCGTCGCGTGTGAGGGCCGGACAAGATGCGGGTGCATTGCAGAAAAATGCGCAAATTTTTTCACGCGAGTGCAAAGCGTTTTAATGCGTTTTGCACGCGCGTGAGAAAAATTGGCATGTTTGGTCTCCAGACCCGAACCCGGACTTCTTCACAGAAGTTCGGGTTTGGGTTAGGTGTTAGGTGATTTTAGGTGATTTTATTATTTTCCCTTATAACATGTGATGAGCGCAGTGACGCCACCAAAGGTCCTTTAGCCAGGTCCTGAAGAAAGTAGAAAGAAGAGGAGATACGCTACGTGACTAAGTGGATGAGGTGAGTTAAATTTGTTTATTATTTTTAACCCCTGAATGGACATTTTACTAAGCATTCTGTCTTAAGAAAGCTATTATTTTCCATTATAACCATGTCACCTAGCAACCATGCCTGAAAATCGCACCGCATCTGCACTTGCTTGCGGATGCTTGCAATTTTCACGCAGCCCCATTCACTTCTATGGGCCTGCGTTGCGTAAAAAAACGCACAATATAGAGCTTGTTGCGATTTTCACGCAACGCACAAGTGATGCATGAAAATCACCGCTCATCTGAACAGCCCCATTAAAGTGAATGGGTCCGGATTCAGTGCGGGTGCAATGCGTTCCCCTCACGCATTGCACCCGCGTGGAATTCTCGCCCGTGTGAAAGGGGCCTAATGGGATCAAAGTCCTTCTACAAGATCAACCCCCTGAACGGAAACCTAACAGATCCCATTATAGTCTGAGGTCCGTAGGCTCCGTTCGGCTTAGTAAGGCTACTTTCACACTAGCGTTTTTTGCGGATTCGTCATGGATCTGCAAAAACGCTTCCGTTACCATAATACAACCGCCTGCATCCGTCATGAACGGATCCGGTTGTATTATGTCTTCTATAGCTATGACGGATCCGTCTTGAACACCATTGAAAGTCAATGGAGGACGGATCCGTTTTCTGTTGTGCCAGATTGTGTCAGAGAAAATGGATCCGTCCTCCATTGACTTACATTGTGCGTTCGGACGGATCCATCAGGCGGACAGCAAAACGCTCCTAGCAGCCTCCAGAGCGTAATGGAGACTGATCGGAGGCAAACTGATGCATTCTGAGCGGATCCTTTTCCATTCAGAATGCATTGGGGTAAAACTGATCAGTTTTGGACCGCGTGTGAGAGCCCTGAACGGATCTCACAAACGGAAAGCCAAAACGCCAGTGTGAAAGTAGCCTAATGTTACGAATCCGGCCTATAACAGAGCAGACGAACGGAAAGGCGAGCGCAGATGTGAACTTAGCCTAAAACCTACAGGACTAGTTTTCTTTTCGTCTTTTCTCTGCCTGTTGAGCTGTGTGATTGCACTCAGTGACTGTGTACGTAAAATGGTTCATTTCTCCCGGAGTTCACCTGCGATGAGATGAGAGGGGAGCGCTGTGAGGTCGCAGCCTTGGGCGCTCCCTGTTCTCCTGTCACATTACATATACTGTAAATACTGTGTTTTCTCGCATGATTACATTAAGTATTCTCCAAGAGAAACTCCTTTCACTTGCTCTTTGTGAATGCATTGTGGGTTGTAACGTCCTTGAAAACCTCACTTTTTTTTTTCTTTTTTCTTTTACTCTTTGAAGCCTGCAGAACTGAGACGTCCATTGTGTGCCGTACCGCAGGAAACCAAAGACTGAAGCGTACAGTGACAGTCCTAAAAAGACCAGGGTCAGGCTGCATTCACACTTCTGTCTTTAGATAGACATGATTGATTTATATATATATTTTTTTTACTTTTTTCCCTACAATCTATTCTTCCTTTTTTTTTATGGAGAGAAATGAAGAGCCTCTCACCCCAAAATACCTTTTTTTAGAACATTTTTAACAAACCTAGCATATCTATGGATTACTTGGACTCTATTCCTTTGAATGCCCTCCATTTAATGCTGCATTTCCCCTGTAGTGGCCGCTGCATTAAGATCGACTTTCATGTCAAAAGATATCATCATCATGAGCCAACCCCTTTAAAGGGCATCTGTCAGCAGTTTTGTACCTATGACACTGGCTGACCTGTTACATGTGCACTTGGCAGCTGAAGACATCTGTGTTGCTCCCATGTTCATATGTGTCTGAATTGCTGAGAAAAATTAAGTTTTAATATATGCAAATGAGCCTCTAGGAGAAACGGGGGCGTTGCCATTACACCTTGAGGCTCTGCTCTCTCTGCAACTGCTGCGTCCTCTGCACTTTGACAGGGCCAGGCAGTGAAAACGGCATCACACCTGGTCCTGTCAATCAAAGTGCAGAGGGTGCAGCAGTTGCAGAGAGAGCAGAGCCTCTAGGTGTAATGGTAACGCCCCCGTTGCTCCTAGAGGCTCATTTGCATACATTAAAACATCATTTTTCTCAGCAATGCGGGCACATAAGAACGTGGGACCAACACAGATGGCTTCAGCTGCCAAGTGCACATGTAACAGGTCAGCCAGTGTCATAGGTAAAAAACTGCTGACAGATGCCCTTTAAGATTTGGCAACTCCCATGTTTGCCACAAAGGAAGCCGTTGTCATACAGACCATGAGATTGATCAGGATTAGAAAAACATGGCAGAATTTTTTTAAAAACATTGCCACACCAGTTCACAGGCCGTTCGTTGTATTGCAGCTCTGGCCCATTCACTTCAACAGATCTAAAATTGCAATACCAGACATAACACATGGTGTGGAAGAAAGCAGCCATGTTTTTCTAATTCGGAATAGTCCAGGCTTTTAGGCCACGCTTCCTTTACCGCTAAGCCATGCCGAGGACGGCAAAAAAAAACTGAGATGCGACACAAATTCTAGACAAAATTGAGGCACAGATTAAATAGTGAATCCCATAAGATCCTATAGAAATATTATAGTATTCACTGATCAGCCACTCTCTTGAAGTAAATAACATGCCAAGGCTCATTGACTTGCATGGGGAGTGAAGGCTTAGCCCATTTGGTACGATTCCACAGAAAAGCTACTGTAGAGCAAATTGCTGAAAAAGTTTCTGCTGGTCATGATAGAAAGGTATCAATACACACAGGACATCGCTGCTTACTGCGTACACAGTAAGGGGCCTTGCACACGACCATATGCCCTCCGAGACATACGGTCCGTGAGCGGGCCATATGTCCCGGAGCGGCACTGATCGTGCGCACGGGAGCACATAGCATCATAGATTACAATGATGCTGTGCACTTCGGGCCGCCCGCGGGACTATTGTCCTGCACTCATAAAATCATATGAGTGCAGAACAATACCCTGCGGGCGGCTCGACATGCACAGCATCATTGCCGCTCCGGGACATATGGCCCACTCACGGACCGTATGTCTCGGAGGACATACAGTCGCGTGCAAGAGCTGGGTACTAAGGCTGGGTTAAATGTGTGCAAAAAACGTATACGTTAAATGGATACCTAAGACGGATGCCATACAGGATTTCCACCGTAAAAAATGTATACCATAACGTTTTCTTACGAACTCTGCAGTATAGAAAAGCATAGTGTACTGCGATCCTTTTTTTCCTAAACATATATGTTAAAGATAGGACAAATGCATGATGTGAACCCAGCCTTACAGGTAGAAGGTTTAAGGCCCCATTCACACGTCCGCAATTTCGTTCCGCATTTTGTGGAACGGAATTGCGGACCCATTCATTTCTATTACTTCCAGGTCCGCATTTCCGTTCCCGAAAAAAATTTAACATGTCCTATTCTTGGCACATTGCTGGTGTCCGTGTTTTGCGGATCCGTGGATCCGCAAAACATGTTATGGACGGGTGAACGGGGCCTTAATGTTATAGTTGAGCGGTGTTTGTTTTTGTACATTTCTTAAATCCTTTTACACAGAGCATCTACAACCCCGAGCGAGCGCTGACTGACGATATACAAGTTAATAGGTGCTTGTTTTTACATGGCCCGACACTGAATGGGGGATGAATGATCCTTACTACGGTCCTTTGTTCCCCGTTCAGTTTGCATATTGTCCGCAGCAGATCCTATGTACAGAGGGTGATCCGTTTGCTCATTTGTCGGGTCATCATTGGCATTTGCAAGGGGTAACGATCAAGAGTTTTCTGTTCCTGGTCATTGGCGCACGTAAAAGGGCCCTAGGGCTGCATGCACATGGAGGCCGCCCATGTCCCTAGTATGGATCCATATGTCCTCTGTGTGCTGCTGTACAACCTAGGTGGTGGATACCGCATCTGCAGGTTACTCTCTCGTAGAAGCAACACAGTATGGCGACATTTTTTAGCACTATATGAGGCAAAACCTAGCATGACAAAAGCTGATTATATCCTTTCACTAAGGCTTGGGGTTGGGCTCACGCGTGAGGATTTAACACCGTCGCTGCTGTATACTACAAATGGGAAGAATTGAAACCCCAGGAAAGGCTGCAGCGAAGTTAGGAGTACAAAAATATGATTATACAGTCACCCAGATTCTAATTTTGTGAGTCACGATCTCTCATGCCATCATGTTCAAAAAATACCGGTGTAATTTGTAAGGAGACGATGGGCGCACAGAAAGCACTATGTATGTACGACAGTATGTCATGGTGTCACCCACACAGCAAAACAGGTGCCGGCCGCATCCGTTCACCTATCACATAGACTAGTTCAGGAGCAGAGTATAGGAATGGAGTCATGCTCTGCCTTCCAGTGCACCGCCTCTGCTCCGCTGCCAAATGTGGCTCCGGCTGTTTGCTGCGGACTTTGCTCTGCGTGCACTGATATGTGTGCCAAGCTGGTAGCTTGGACGGGTTTAACTCACACTACAACAGTGTGCCCCCGCCAAATGTCACAACCACTGTGCCCCCGCTGCTTCTTTCATCACAGCCCCAGTCAATACCGCTGAGCTCCTGCTGGCATAATGTGTCAGGAAAGCGGGCAACTGGAATATAATAATATACATTAGGCATATCCTAGGAAAGCTGGGTGACAAGCTATATCTGCCATAGGGGCTGTCACCCAGCAAGGATGAGCCCCAAGTAAAGGGGTATTCCCGTCTTATAAAGTGAAGGTACCGGTATATCGGCAGGCTGCGCCATCATTTCATGATCGATGGAGGTGCAACCTCTGAGAATGAAGGGGCTGCAGACACTGGTTTAGGGGGATATGCACACTGCAGTCTAGTTTAAAAAGATTTTTGCTGTATTTCCGCACCAAATCAACAGAAAAATCCTCATGTGTTTAGGCCGCTTTCACATGTCCGTGATGACATCTGTGACAAGATGGCCAGCGGTTCATTCATGAAGAGGTCCATGAAGGCGTTTGGTCTGCTTTTTTGCTCTCCGTACGTCATTCGCATTCCACGTACACTGCTAGGCAGAAAATTAATCTCCTATCAATTGTCCATGAAAACCACAAACCAAACATGGACACTGGCCGTCTTGTGTCAGCGGTTTACACTAAGCTATAGACTGTGCTGTGCATGAGGGATCTGCATGCTTTCGTTGTGCCAGCATGGACTCGATGGATGCATGAGCGGTCCGCGAAGACCACAGTGCGCGATTCACTGATGTGTAAAAGGGGCCTTACTTGCGGATTCTGACATGGATTTGCCCCAGATCTCACCCTCTGCACTGAAAATCCTCACAAACAATTGACATGCTGCGGATTTCAAAATCAACACCACTGGTCAATTTCAACACAACGTACATCTTAGGGTCCATTCACACGTCCGCAAAATGGGTCCGCATCCGTTTCGCAATTTTGCGGAACTGGTGCGGACCCATTCATTTTCAATGGGGCCGGAATGTGCTGTCCGCATCCGCACTTCCGGATCCGCACTTCCGTTCCGCAAAAAAAATAGAACATTTCCTATTCTTGTCCGCCATTGCGGCCAAGAAAAGGCATTTTCTATGAGAGTGCCGGCGATATGCGGCCCGCAAAATGCGGAACGCACATTGCCGCTGTCCGTGTTTTGCGGATCTGCAAAACACATACGGACGTGTGAATGGACCCTTAGGGTCTCTCACCATCTTCGGCTGGGTTCACATAACGTTTTATGCCTTCACTTGACGCATACGTTACAAAAAAAAGATACAAAAACGCAGCACACCATGTTCTTGTATCCTGCACAGTCCGGTAAAAAAAAAGTTTACAATGGAACTCTATGGTGAACGGATGCCACTGTATGGCATCATTCTGAGGCATCCGTTTAACGTATATGTTATAAGGATGGGAAAAACGTGACGTGAACCCAGCCTTAGCTGATACTGTATTGCGCTGTGGATTGTTCTCACGAAAATCTGTGTGGAAAAGCCACACGTAATATGCATCACGTGCATATACTGTACGCTTAGGGTATGTTCATATGGCGTATTTTGACGCTGTCAGAATCCACCACATACATCAAAGCATTTTCGGCTGCGGTTGTAAAGCGTAGAGGCTGCTGACCTGCTCACGGCCCAGCACCATTGAATGGAGCGAATCCTCAAACAGACAGCCACCACGGCAGGTGCGTGCACAGAGTGCCAAGAGGGGACATGTACCTTCTTGGTGCGGTCATGGCTTTAAACCGCCACCCTATGATCTTCAGCACTGCCTCCCTCTGAAAACAATGGAAGGCAGACACCACATGGCTGACGGCAGAAGTTTGGCATGGTATCCGTTCAAGAAACGCAGTGTGAACGGCCCCTTATTGTTGCTTCCCTTTCACTGCACAGTGTCAACTGCTTTACTGAGAAAAGTGAATAGGTTTGGCTGCAGTTTCCTGCACAACCAGTTGGCCAGGAGCGCCGCTCTGGAGGAAAAACCAAGGGCGCGGCACAAAACCAGCCCTGCATCCCCTTCATTCTCTGTATCAGTGGAGGTCTGAGAGGCCAGACCCCCACCAGTGAGAGCATATATACCGTCGCTTTTTAGATGGAAATAGCGCTTTAGCAAATGGTCAAACAGGGTGGAATTTCCATAGAAAAATCTGCAACGAACATGGGGCAAATCTCCATGCGTTTTCACCCCACAGTGGAAATCCGCAGCATGGATTGACATACTGTGTATTTAAAATCTGCACCACTGATCACTTTATAGGGTTAGGGCTTATGCACACGGCCGTTGGTCAGCCATGCCCCTTTTGCGGCCCGCAAACAGCGGGCACCGGCTGTGTGCACCCCACATCATGGATGCAGACCCATTCGCTTGAATGCATCTGCAATCCAGAAGGTGCGGAACGGAGGCACTGAAGCACTAAGGAGTGCTTCCGTGGGGTTTCTCTCTGTGCCTCCGCACCGCAAAAAAAAATAGATCATGTTCTATTTTTTTACGGTGCGGACAGATCACAGACCCATTCAAGTTGAATAGGTCTGGATCCGTCTGTGGAATCGGCACGGATGTTGCCCGTGTATTGGGGACCGCAAAATGCAGCGGTCCCCAATGCACAGAACGGCCAAGCAACAGGTGTTTTTTGTTATTTTTTTTGGGGGGGGGGGAGTTTGCAGTACGTGGATGAAATTTTTTAACATCTCATCTACTGTGCTGCGACCGTGATACTGTAATTACGTGCGGCAAATCTGTAGAGGCCAATCCGCATTATATCCGTCCCATGAGGACGTAGTGTAGAGCATTGATATGAGAGCTGGGGGTATACATCAATACATAAATAGAATAAAAATAGCCATATAGAGGTCTACGAAAGCCCCTTGTGGAAGACGACCATGCTTGTCGTCACCCAGCTTTCCCAGGAGCAAAGATAAGAGGTGATATGGGAACCTCGACAGAATTGAGAGAAAGGACATGGCTAAAAGAAGTTGTAAAATGCTTGTATAAAGTCGTGCGCCATATTTTGGTGCCAGTTATTGGTGTGTAGTCATCTCCGTAGCATACGGAAGAGAAGTGTTACATGCCTCAACAAGTTCATCATGACTCGTGCGCCATTTTTAGAAATTTGGTATCATTTTCAACCACTACATTCATCTGTCTTGATACACTATTGCCCCCTCCCCAAAAATCTCCCCCCAGTTTATATAATTGCATTTAGGGGACTGGGAAAGCTGGGGCCACAACCCCTGTGGGGCGATTTAACAGCATTTTTAGTGCAATATCTGCTCCAGAGATTAGCAGCATGAGAATCACTTGCCAGGAGGATGGTGATCACTTTCAGGACCCTTCGCTCAGCACTTGTAGACAGATATGTTGTAGCAGGTGCAAATACCCCAGCAGGGTCTATTTATACAGAGTCGCCTCTGAGCATAGCGAGTCACAAGCCTTAATCTTCTGTCTGCCACACTGGTCATCATCATACTGACAAATGCAGCTTGTTTACCAAGGAGGAAGACGAGTCGCAACCAATATGTCATTACATCCAAAGACTCTCCCTCCGTAGGAACCTGTTCTTTTATATTATAACATATATGAAGTGCGTGAAAGTGTATAAGAGGCAGGTGTACCAAGTCACATAAACCCCCATGTTTTACCACTAATAAACTAGTAAATGCAAACAATTATTTTATTATTGCATTGCACTCATTTTGGGCTAAAAATCATTTTTTCAATTGGTGTTTATTAAAAATGTTGAGCCCCTTTCTCTGTGCAGCCTTGAGATTCTCTAGTAGCAGACTCTGTATTTTTACTGCGTTACGTCAGGCAGCTCAGCCGACAGCTCGTTATCTCTGATCTCTGACCTTATAAACTCTCGTTATAGCTCAATTCTTATCTTATTGATAAGAATGTGGATTAAATAGGTGTTTATGACCTTTTAGTCATTTAGAGATAAGGGTTATTAGATAACCGCCACAAAGTGTCGCTCAGGTTATGTCTGAGAAAAGACGGATGCATTTTTCACCCAGATTTCTGTGCGTATTCCATTTAAAGGGGTTATGCCGTGATTGATGTAAAAATGAATATCAGACATCATATAGTACATCACTATCTTTTCCTGTTTAGGGCTCATGCACACAAACTTTTTTTGCGTTCAGTATACTGGCCGTTTTTTGAGTTCAGTATGCGTTACTTAAACCTCAACCATTCATTTCAATGGGTCATCAAAAAAAACTGAAGTGTCTCCGTTTCGTTCAAAGATAGAACATGTCCTATTATTGCCCGCAAACCACGATCCGTGGCTCCATTTAAGTCAATGGGTCCGCAAAAAAAAAAGGAACACATACGGAATGTACTCCGTATGTCTTCCGTATCCGTTCCGTTTTTGCGGAACCATCTATTGGAAATTTTATGCCCAGCCCAATTTTTTCTATGTAATTTCTGTATACTGTATATGCCATACGGAAAAAACGGAACCGGAAACTCTACTGAAACGAAAAACGGATCCGTTAAAAAAGGCCCGCAAAACACTGAAAAAGCCATACGGACGTGTGCATGAGCCCTAACTAAGATAGAACCAGCCCTGAGCCTCACATGATCCAGACATCTCCACATTCATTGTTCCAATTTTTCTGCTAGACTGATTTCAGGATGGCAGCTCAGGGGGTGTGTCCTTTCTAAGAGGGTGTGTCCTTTCTAAGAGGGTGTGTCCTTTCTCAGAGGGTGTGTCCTTTCTCAGAGGGTGTGCCCTTTCTCAGAGGTTGTGTCCTTTCCTGCTGTAGCTTTTTCCCTGTAACTACCACAACTTCTAATAGAAGATAAGGCTGGTGACATTTAAAGCTTTAAACTGAGCGTGTGCGACCACCTTAGTGAGGTGGACGGAGGAATAAGGAAAAGAACAAACAGCAGGTGGCGCTATACAGATACTTTTTTTTTTTAATAGTTCAGTGACTATACTACATTTTTGAATAATATGCAATTACAAAAGTGTTCAAGTCCAAGCGCTGTTTTAAAAAACAGAGAGTATTTTTTTTGTGGGACAATCCCTTTAAATCCCCTTCCTATTGTTCTAAATGGTAATCCGCATTTCCGTCCCTACGGCTCCAAACTTTTTTAAACTTTTTTTTTTTTTTTAACCGCTAGTTTGAAATCTGCATCAAGTAGTGACACGCCCATTCTCGATGCATTTGCAAACCGTGGCGGGTAACCACACACATTGTGCACGTGCCCTAAGGGTCGGGTGTGCAGAATGTCTGATACCCAGTGCCCATTTGCAATCAGCTAGATAGGTGCTCCCTCCTGGCAAGGAAAATCCCAGGTCAGCTGCCTGAAGCTGAGGTCGTCACCGCCCTCCTGAAAAAGGACACGCCCCCTGAGCTGCCATGATGATACAAAGAGGCAGCCCCTCTTCTCCCATGAGATCCTATTACAGGGTCTGTCCATTATCACAGGACGCGACCTGTAATAGATATATAATAGATGCGTCAATCAGCGGGCTTTTAACCAATCACAGATCTGTAAGAAGCGTCACAATCGCTGCTATTTCTTGTCATTTACTGTTCGTCCCTGCAGCCCGCTAACCAATAATCCGTACGGTCTCCATCTTTATTTATGACCTGTATCCCTGGAGGTTGATTGCACCCAATGCAGTGGTGACAGTCACCATACGTGCAGCGAACCAGAGAGTGGAGCAGTCAGGTAAAGGCGAGGATGCTGCTCAGCTATGTGTTACCATGACGACCCACCCCTGCTCGTCGTATCTGGGGAGCGAGGTCTTGATTCTTCCCCTCTGGGAATGGAGATAATCGGTGTAGATTCACCGGCAGGCAAAAAGGTGATTTCAGGCGAAGCAAAGATAGGGGGGGGGGGGGGGGGGGGCAGTTATAAATAATATATCAGTCTACGCCTGAAACCAGGGTAATCAGGAGCTTATGGTCGTATTGTGTATGTATATACATGTACGGTGTCGGTGTATATAATAATATATATTTTATTGAATACTAACCTCTCCCACCACACCGAAAATTACATAAACGGCTGAATTGCATGCCCTTTTTATAGCCCTCCACCTCTTTTGTTTTATAGGATGATAAAAGACAACGGAGTAGAAAAGTTAATCTCATGAAAGCAGCGATGAGGTCTGTCGTCATCAGGACAGGTCGAAGACTAGGACGAGCAACAGGATCACTACGTAAGGCCCCATTCACACGACTGTATTTTTGGTCCTTACCCATTTATTGCAAAAAAAAAAAAAGGGGGCAGCACACCATGTGCTCTCCACATCCATATGTCCATTCCGCAGTCCCACAAAAAAGATAGAACATGTCCTCATCCGTTTGGTGGACAAGAACAGGTATTGTGACAATGGGTCCGCAAAAATATCAGATGCAGCACGGACGTCATCCGTATTTTTTGTGGTTGTGTGAATGCACCCTAAAGCTGGCCATACACATTAGATAAAGGTCAGCCGAATCCACCAATTTCCCCCGCCATCTAATGTGTATGGGGGACTCCTCTCTCCCTCTGACTGCAGATGGGGCATGTTAGATTTTAACTGCCTAATCCTTTTTGTTTTCAGGGAGATGAGCCTTTGCCAGAGATATCTGGCAGGGGTTCATCCTGTCTGACGGTTCAGGACACATGCGTGCTCGGCCAAGCCAAGCGTGCATGTATGTTGGGGGAGGTACAGAGAGATGTCTGTCGACCAAACGAACATTCGGCAAGCAGCCGCAGATCCGCAATACACGGGTCCCGTTCCGTGGCCATTCCGCATCACGGATGCGGACCCATTCATTTCAATGGGTCCGCAAATCCGGAGATGCGGAACGGAACCACGGAAGCACTACGGAGTGCTTTCTGAGGTTCCGTTCCTTGCTACCGCACCACAAAAAGATAGAGCAGAACGGAGGGATCGCGGACCCATTCAAGTGAATGGGGCCGCGATCCCTATGCGGCTGCCACACGGCAGGTGCCCGTGCTTAGCGGACCGCAATTTGCGGTCCACAGCATGGGCACAGGCTTCACACGGTCGTGTGAACAAGCCCTAAGGCTGTATTCACACAACAGTGATAAATGGCCGTCTTCAGAGCTAATTAAAGTCTATGGGCCTATTCAGATGGCCGTTTATTTTAATGGCCAGTGAATAGCGGCCGTCAAAAAATACGACATGTCCTATTTTTACTCGTTTCCAGAGCCAGACGGACCACATTGAAATCAGTGGACCTATTTTTAAGGACTGTTTAGACTAGGGATCAGCCACCTTTGGCACTACAACTGCTGTGAAACTACAACTCCCGACATGCACTCTTAGGGCTGTGTGCCAGTTGGGCCCGTGCTGCGGACCGCAAATTGCCGTCCACAATGCAAGGGCATGACCGTGGGGCAGCCGCATGCGGATCGCGGACCCATTCACTTGAATGGGGTCCGCGATCCACATTCGAAGGGTCGGCACCGCAAAAAAGTAGTGCATGCACTATTTTTTTGCGGTGCTGAGGGACGGCCAGAAACACCATGGAAGCACTCCGTAGTGCTTCCGCGGGGTTCTGATCCGTGCTTCCGTTCCACACCATTCCGCATCTCTGGATTTGCGGACCCATTGAAGTGAATGGGTCCACATCCGTGATGCGGAATGGCCACGGAACGGCGCCCGTGTATTGCGGATCCGCAAATGTGGTCCGCAATACGGCAACGGGAAGCACACGTTCGTGTCGCGCAACACATAGGGCACAACTACACTGCAACATGTGTCGCGCAACATTGATGTCGCGTGACAATTTTTATAATGATAGTCTATGGTGTCGCACTGCGACACGACAGTCGCAGAAAAATCCATTTTGGATGGGTTTTTTGCGACTGTCGTGTCGCAGTATGTCTCATGTCGCAGTGTGACACCATAGACTATCATTATTAAAATGGTCACGCGACATTACTGCGACAAATGTCGTCGTGTAGCCCTAGCCTAAAGCTAGGGCTCCACAGATGATTGTGGGCGATCGCAGTGAAAGAAAAAATGGTGCAGCTATTGCAGGGCTCCTCAGCATTGGAATTTTTATGTGCTCATTGCAAGGGGAAGACTGGGGATGATACTGTATGTTTACTGCCATCTGTATACAGTGTATAATAGTCATGCTTAGGGCTCATGCACACAAACGTATTTTCTTTCCGTGTCTGTTCCGTTTTTTTTGTGGACCGCATGCGGAACCATTCATTTCAATTGGTCAGTTTCCGAATGTCTGTTAGACATGTCCTATTATTGTCTGCATCACAGACAAGCATAGTACTGTTCTATTAGGGGCCAGCTGTTCCGTTCATGTCATCCGTGTTTTTTGCAGACCGCAAAATACATACGGTCGTGTGCTTGAGCCCTTATAATGAGACAGCGCGGTATAACATGATTAAAGCACTGATAGCCTCAGCATCCCCACAATAGCACCGTCGCCCTCCAACTCGATGATGATGTGTTCTTCTCCCAAGAACCAACACCCCTCAAATACAATCTGCGCCTATAACAATATAATATTGTGCAAGATCTACAGAATATGCATTATAATAAGGAGCCGCTGTGTGGTGAGATAGCCGCGTCTTGTGCAATGACATCATTGTGCATTAGCATAAGTCGCTGCACCTTCACACCGCTTTATACATGTCGTGGGGGGCATCTGGTCCCCTGGGCGGGACTGTAACCTTTTGCTATTACTACGCCCCTGGCCTACAGCCATGTTTTCTTCATCTCCCATTACACTGCATTGCTGCTGACAATCCCACACAGGCTCCTATTCAACCTGCCTATGTTTATATAGCTGCAGTCTCTCAAGGACGCTACAGGGAGGGGGGGGGGGGAGAGGTGTCCCCACTTGCCCTGGTACTCCGCCAGACTTTTTAATGAAGGGGAGGCGATTAAAGCCAGAGCAGACTGGGTAGGACTCGATTCAGACTGGCAGGCAGGATGAACCCATCATTATTTCAATTTTTCTGAGTCGCTTACAGTATGAAATCACACATCAGGGGAGAAATGCAACAAAAAAAAAATAGGAAATCTGCCTCCGAGATTGTGGTCACAAAATTAAGAAAAAAAATAAAATAAGGAAAACAGGGTGGAGGAAAGTCACAGTGGCCGTGGTATGAACACCGGATTCGAGCGCAGTGGTGAGAACAGAAATACCTCCAGGGAAATTAATTGTGAGGAGGAGATATAGCCTTGAAAGCACAAGCTCACATTTATACCCAGGTGTAGAGAACAAACATCCGTCACCTCTGGGGTTATAATTATACACTTATTACAAGAATGGTGCCCTGTTCTGCCAGGGTGGTCACTGATACTCACATGCATGAAAAACGCTTCCGTTACTGATAATACAGCCGTCTGCATCGGTTGTATTATGTCTTATATAGCCAAGACGGATCCGGTTGTATTATCTTTAACATAGCCAAGACGGATCCGTCATGAACTCCATTGAAATTAATTGGGGAACGGATCCTTTTTCAATTGTGTCAGAGAAAACGGATCCGTCCCCATTGACTTGCATTGTGGGTCATGCTGCGGTTTGCTCTCCGGTATGGGAACGCAACCAAACAGAACGGAATGCATTTTGGAGCATTCCATTCTGTTCAGTTACATTTTGTCCCCGTTGACAATGAATGGGGACAAAACAGAAGCGTTTTTTTTTCTTCCGTTATTGAGACCCTATGACGGATCTCAATACCGGAAAATGGAAACGCTGGTGTGGAAGAAGCCTAAGCCGCGCTGTGGATGTCAGGTAGCTAACCCCCCTTCCTAAACACTGCGGTTTGTCTGCAATCAAGAAAAAATAGATCAAGGGGTAAATAGGGAAATAAAATCATAACAATTACTCATCTGTGGCCCCGTGCCGGATTGGTGACATTACATTGACACAAGCAGAGCATTGGCCTCAGCGGTCACTTGTGCCGACGTGACGCCGCTGCTGCAGCACAGTAATGGCACAGGGCACCAGTGTCACTGGGAGGCACTGGAGCGATGGGAGATTTAACAGATAAGTAAGGGCACACTCACACATTGCAGAAAATTCCCCCGGAAAACCTGCAACATAAAGATTATCTTAATGGGGCTGTTTTGCAGCTTAAGGGCGCAGTCACACGACCGTAGTGTTTTGCGGATCCGCAAAACACGGATAGCGGCCATGTGGGTTCCGCAATTTGCGGACCACACATGGCCACAACTATAATAGAAAATGCCTATTTTTGTCTATATCTTTTTTTGCGGGGCCGCGGAACAGAACCACACACCGTGTGCTGTCCGCATCTTTTGTGGCCCCATTGAAATGAATGGGCTGTCTGAATGAACCCTAAGGCCTCATGCACACGACCGTTGTTTTGGTCCGCATCCAAGCCGCAGTTTTTGCGGCTTGGATGTGGACCCATTCACTTCAATGGGGCCGCAAAAGATGCGGACAGCGCTCCGTGTGCTGTCCGCATCCCATGCTCCGTTCCGTGGTCCGCAAAAAAAATATAACCTGTCCTATTCTTGTCCGTTTTGCGGACAAGAATAGGCAGTTATATCAATGGCTGTCCGTGCTGTTCCGCAAATAGCGGAACGCACACGGACGCCATCCGTCTTTTGCGGACCGCAAAACACACAACGGTCGTGTGCATGTAGCCTAAAACATAGCTGAATATCCCCATTTCAGTGGCGGATGTAATCCGCATCAAAATTCACATAGAAATCCATACCCTGTTCTGCGAATAAAAATCTGGAACAAAAGCCACACCTTTGTAGGAATCCACACCTGCGGATTTTCTGGTGGAATTTTCCGCAACGAGTGAGTGCACCCTAATGGTTCATATTGCTTGGTATTCATTTTTGGGGGCGAGATATGTAGGCATTTCAAAAAGATCACTACGCTACCCGCACACATCGCACACGTGTTTTCCGTCTTTTTTTGTAGAAAAACCACCGCGTAGTACAGTACCAGCAAAGTAAATGAGATTTGACAAATCTCATGTACACTTTGCGGATATTTTCCGTGCGGTAATAGACCTGCTGTGCGGATTTAGACATGAGCAGCATGTCAGTTGTGTGTGTGGATTTGTAGTGCGGATGTCATGCTTTGCAATGCAAAGGGTGAGATCAGGGCAAGTAGCACCTACGGATTTTGTGCGGATTTGGTTCTTAAACGCGGAGAGATCCGCATGAAAATACACACTTCAATTCTATTTGGAACCCAAGGAGGTACCCAAGGAGCGGTCTCCTAAAGACCCTTTATACAATGAAGTGTGATGTTAACAGGAGCAGTGTCTACCCACTCCTATAGGCTTTAATAACTTCTGCCAGGACTTCTCCGTTAGCAGTGTAAACTACTAATTATAAGAGTCAGCCCCTCGCCCCCAGCGTGTTATATCACCGAGTTAAATAAGGGATGTCTGCTCCTCATGTGTACCCTGGGCCCCATGCATTCATCCTTATTATACCTCAGAGCTGGATGGGATCCAGAAAGCGTAGACTGGTGATGAGGCCTAGAGACAAGTGTGAAAGCAAGAAAACTACCAGCGTACACAAGAGTCGGAGATATAATTAGTGGATTACCAGCGACATATGAAACCACAAAGCAAGTCAGGTGCAAAGAATAGACATATGTTTAAATGTGGTCTCATCTTGTGATCGCCCCAGGTCCCGCTCATAACACCCCTGGCAAAATCACTGGACAGCTAGGCAATGTAGTAGTATATGGCTGCCATTCAAGAAAATACAAGGATTGGCCGAGTCCACCAGTACAGACACTAGTTCATAGAGGGGCTCCATAGGCACTAATAGGACATGTGAAGGGGTCGCCTTCAAGAGAAGAATCAAAGAATCTCTTATTATTTATTAAAGGCAGGTTGTTCAGCCCTGGGGACCTTTTCTGCAGACCACCCAGCGTGGCCGGACCCGCAGGGGCAATCATGCTTACCCGATCTGCTGGGTTCCAGGTAAATCACTTCCCCTCGGGTGCTGCAGATCTTGGGTCAACATCTCGCTGCTGAAGCTAATGACTAGCCACATCGGTGACATGTCACGTGACCCAGTGACATGACACATGGGTGACACGTCACTGCTGCAGCCAGTCAGTGGCTTCAGCGGCCCCGTGACCAGATGTTGATGCAGGGGAACTGCAAAGCCTGAGGGGAAGTGATGAAACTGGAACTTTGCTGTGGGGATCAAGTAAGTATGATTCTCACCAAGAGTCTGGCCTTGCTGGGGGGTTCTGCAGAAAAGTTCCCCAGGGGCAAATAACACCTTAACAGCATCTAGAAGATGTAGTAAAAATAAGCAAGTGGTTGCATAAGTACACACTGAATTGCTGGCTGCAGCACCCTGGTAAGGGCACCATTGTGCGGGGAACACAGTAAAGGGGCTGTATTGGCAAATCAGTACTATACCCCTCCATTCTTCAGATCGGTGGGGGTACCAGTGGTATGCCATGACTGAAGGAAATACAACAACAGTTGTGGGTAGCTGTCGCGGTCTATACAAAGCTTAGGACTAACGACGTCCAGCGGGTTATGCTTACATGGATAAAAGGTTTGGTCAGTCTCCCTTTCACCGAGCCTTGCTGTTTTAGGAGTAGGATTAGTTTGGATATCCCACGTTCCCAGGCATTGACTGTAGAGATCTTGGAAATGGTGAAAAATGTAAACCCTATTTCACCACTAACCCCTACATACCAGGAGAACCCCACAAGGCCGGCCGTTTTGGAAAGTTCTCGGACCCAGTTATCACACCAGACAAGACTCTAATCTGCACCCATATTTTGGCCATCTGACATGGACTAACCTCCAGCACTCCAGCTGTGGTGAAACTACGACTCCCAGCATGCTCCATTTATTTCTATGGAGTTCGGAGAACAGCCAAGCAAGTGTACATCTTGGGAGTTGTAGTTTTACCACAGCTGGAGCGCCGGAGGTTAGCCATCACAGGCCTACACGGACAGCGCCGCATGTTCCATGTAGCTGCATAGCAGGATACACGCTAAAGCTCCGGACTATAGGAAAGTCTGCATCCTTCGCATCAGACAGCCAGCTACCAAAAAACTAGCGTTCTGGACGCCCTCCCTACAGTCCCGCACTTTACATCACTCAATTAAATCTGATAAAAACAGCAATTAAACCCGATCTCATACAACTTATCCCATGAGATTATTTCTCCCCCTTGTTAAAAAAAGCTTCCAGTATTTTTCTGTTCTAATGAGTATTTGGAGAACCTCTCCCGGGACGGCTGATTAATTTCCAATCCCATTAAACTCTATGGATAGGATTAATTGCCCAAAGCTGATGGGGGAGAGATGACACTGTAACGCAGGGCATCTGTAGACGATCATTGCACTATGCAGTGATTACAAATCCTTCATTAAAAACTGTTAGTTACAAATCGCTGTAATCGTTTAGCGTAACGTAGCTAAAAATCACCTATCTAGCCTGAAACACGCCAGACCCCAGAATCCGGCACCATACGACACTGTCTATATTATTGGGACTCAACTCTAAAAACGTTTGGGGCAAAAAGTTTGGGGCAACTATTACCCACAGCAGCCAGTCGATTTTCAAAATGGAGCTCCCGGGGCGATTATCCATACTTCTGGCGCCGGGGAAAGCAACAGCTTGACAGGTATTCCGCAGGGTAATGTAGTATTAGATGGCAGCCATTCAAAGGAATGGCCTTCCTTATATTACAAGGATGACTGACATCCGGCAGAGCGGATCAGCTCTCCGTTCTGACTCATACAGGGGGTCCCTGAGTGGGAGACCACCTCTTTCTAATGTTCATAGGCTGTAATAAGGCATATGGACAGGGGTTGATGAGAGAAACCAATGCTAAATTTACCAGTGTAGGAAAATCAGAGCTGTAGCTTATTGCGGGGGGCGGCAAGTTTGGTACACCCCATGATGTCAATATGACCCAATAGGCCATATTGAAAATGCCTTCACTCCCGGTTACAGCTCATCATAGACGTAAAAATGTCCTTCTGACCAGGGTAGACTGAAGCTGCCCCATTATTGATTTGTGGTCACAAAAAGATTCTGACGTCGACCACATATTTTTTTTCCAGCAGGGGGCACTGTTGTCAATATGTAGTATTACACAGTTCTCATTCCAATGTGTAAATGACCATGCAATAAAAGGTCTTGAAAGACCTCCGGGGCGAGAAGCACCCTTGTCTCGACTGGGGGAGTCCCCTTCATGACTTCAAGGCTCCGGCTACATGTCGACATTTGTGGCAGAAAAGTTACGCAACATTTTTTTCTGACGATAGGTCAATGGTGTCGAAATGCGACTACGACGCGACTCTCGCAGGGTGACACCGTTGACTGTCATCACAAAAAAGTTGCGCTGCAAATGTTGTCATGTGGCCATGTAGAAAAAAAGGTTGTCCCAATAGCTCTGCATGTAGACATAGGCTTATCTCCCCACCATACTGGCAGGGGGTGCACATCAACAACTAGACCTCATGGATTCCTGCCCCCGGATCGTGGCCACGTCCCAACTAACAGTCACCCAGCGTGATGAATCCCTGGCAGCTGTCATTAGGTGCAAACAAGGGAAACCTGCATATGCTCCATGCAAATAAGGGCCATTTTGGCACAGAGCCCCGGGAAACATCACCTACCTCTAGAGGATAAAGATGCATGAGGGTTCCCAGAGACAGAGCCGGCAGAAGAAGGCACAGTGTCACCGGCGGCGGCAGCTGGACGTGTTTCTGGGAATCCCTGCTGAGGCCGACATGTGCTCTGGAGAACAATGAGAGAAGCAGCGAGCGCGGCGACGGACTGATTGACTGCGGTGTAGTCACCTTGACAAGTCTCCGGAGGGCTCTACTGCCTGTCGTCCCCGTCCCCCCCCCAAGTGGAAGCTTGGAAGGATGGAGACGTTCTCCGCTCGTCCCTCGTGTGATGTTGTTTTCATGCGCTGACGACATATGATGTCTCAGCCCCGGCGACGCACCGTGCAGGGAATTCCATAGCAATTACTGTCATAGAGAGACGGTGTCACATTTAGCACAGCAGGTGCGCTGCTTTAAAGGGGAGCTCCATTTTGTGCTTCTTTTGTATAAGGAATCACCTAACCATTTAACGACCAAAGTGTTTCAGTCCCGAATGACCAGACACCTGCAGTGATTTTGCGCACACTGTGCTTTTTGGGCCACCAAAATAAGGGTGTTTTTTTTTTTTTTGTTTTGTTTTTCCAACAATGGCATTTTTTTCTGTTGCCCTTTTTTGGACCAAAAAATGCTGTGGCCAGATGTAACATGTTGGCCAATAGGATATTATAAAACGATCTACGAACACTGGGGGGTTTTTAGCTAGGAGAAAAAAATTGGATAATAAAATGTCGTGCGACTAAAAAGCCACCCCCAAAAAATGCTTGTAAAAATACACGAGTTTCTTGGCATTTTTTTTACAAGCTAAACAACACCCCACAAAAAAAAAACTAAGTATGGCAGCACAGTAATATTTGTAGGGGTTATTTGGATTTTTTTATTAGGGGCGATGTGTACAAAAAAGTTCATATTTTTAATTTTTTTTTAAATTTTTTTTTTTTCATTTAAATTTACAGATTCACACTAGAATAAAGTACATGTGTTTCGAACCAACTTTGTAATGGAGAGGAACATCCACCATTCCTGTATAACTGCATAAGGGCTCATGCACACAAATGTATTTTCTTTCCGTGTCCGTTCCGTTTTTTGTTTTTTTTTGCGGATCGTATGCGAAACCATTGATTTCAGTGGGCCAGCAAAAAAACGGAAGTTACTCCGTGTGCATTGCGTTACCGTATGTCCGTTCCGCAAACAGATACACTGCGTGCAGAATTATTAGGCAAATGAGTATTTTGACCACATCATCCTCTTTATGCATGTTGTCTTACTCCAAGCTGTATAGGCTCGAAAGCCTACTACCAATTTAGCATATTAGGTGATGTGCATCTCTGTAATGAGAAGGGGTGTGGTCTTATGACATCAACACCCTTTATTAGGTGTGCATAATTATTAGGCAACTTCCTTTCCTTTGGCAAAATGGGTCAAAAGAAGGACTTGACAGGCTCAGAAAAGTCAAAAATAGTGAGATATCTTGCAGAGGGATGCAGCACTCTAAAAATTGCAAAGCTTCTGAAGCGTGATCATCGAACAATCAAGCGTTTCATTCAAAATAGTCAACAGGGTCGCAAGAAGCATGTGGAAAAACCAAGGCGCAAAATAACTGCCCATGAACTGAGAAAAGTCAAGCGTGCAGCTGCCAAGATGCCACTTGCCACCAGTTTGGCCATATTTCAGAGCTGCAACATCACTGGAGTGCCCAAAAGCACAAGGTGTGCAATACTCAGAGACATGGCCAAGGTAAGAAAGGCTGAAAGACGACCACCACTGAACAAGACACACAAGCTGAAACGTCAAGACTGGGCCAAGAAATATCTCAAGACTGATTTTTCTAAGGTTTTATGGACTGATGAAATGAGAGTGAGTCTTGATGGGCCAGATGGATGGGCCCGTGGCTGGATTGGTAAAGGGCAGAGAGCTCCAGTCCGACTCACACGCCAGCAAGGTGGAGGTGGAGTACTGGTTTGGGCTGGTATCATCAAAGATGAGCTTGTGGGGCCTTTTCGGGTTGAGGATGGAGTCAAGCTCAACTCCCAGTCCTACTGCCAGTTTCTGGAAGACACCTTCTTCAAGCAGTGGTACAGGAAGAAGTCTGCATCCTTCAAGAAAAACATGATTTTCATGCAGGACAATGCTCCATCACACGCGTCCAAGTACTCCACAGCGTGGCTGGCAAGAAAGGGTATAAAAGAAGAAAATCTAATGACATGGCCTCCTTGTTCACCTGATCTGAACCCCATTGAGAACCTGTGGTCCATCATCAAATGTGAGATTTACAAGGAGGGAAAACAGTACACCTCTCTGAACAGTGTCTGGGAGGCTGTGGTTGCTGCTGCACGCAATGTTGATGGTGAACAGATCAAAACACTGACAGAATCCATGGATGGCAGGCTTTTGAGTGTCCTTGCAAAGAAAGGTGGCTATATTGGTCACTGATTTGTTTTTGTTTTGTTTTTGAATGTCAGAAATGTATATTTGTGAATGTTGAGATGTTATATTGGTTTCACTGGTAAAAATAAATAATTGAAATGGGTATATATTTGTTTTTTGTTAAGTTGCCTAATAATTATGCACAGTAATAGTCACCTGCACACACAGATATCCCCCTAAAATAGCTAAAACTAAAAACAAACTAAAAACTACTTCCAAAAATATTCAGCTTTGATATTAATGAGTTTTTTGGGTTCATTGAGAACATGGTTGTTGTTCAATAATAAAATTAATCCTCAAAAATACAACTTGCCTAATAATTCTGCACTCCCTGTAGAACATGTCCTATTATTGTCCGCATTACGGACAAGGATAGGACTGTTGTATTAGTGGCCGGCTGTTCTGTTCCGCAAAATACGGAATGCACACGGACGTCATCCGTATTTTTTGAGGATCTATTTTTGCAGACCGCAAAATACATACGGTCGTGTGCATGAGGCCTTAAACAGACAAATTTGATATTCAGGAATAAGGGAGGTTTCAGCTTTTGCTAAATTTAATAAACGTCTGAACTATTAGGCGTTGAAATTCCTTTTCTCTTGTCTAACATTTCTTTATTTTTAATCAGATAGTTTTTATGGAATATTTTCAACAAAGTACAAACAATAGGGAGAAACAACGTCCCATAGTGTAAAGTAACAAAGAAAGAAGTACCTCTTGTCTAACATTTCTGACATTCAAAGTTATGAACCAGGAGGATCAGGATGAGCAGTACTTAAAGTACTAGATTTAATCCCCGAGAAAAAAAGAATTATAAACTGCTGCTGCATATGGAATTGCAGGGGGACAGATAAAAAAAACTGGAATTGAAAGGATCAAATTGTGTTTGTTTTTTTTTAAATAAAACCTGTGATTATCCTGCTGATAAGGCTACATGCACATGACCGTATGTGTTTTGCGGTCCGCAAATTGTGGATCCGCAAAAAAAATGGATGTATATATATATTAAACCTTAGGGTCACAGCAATTTTAGCTCAATTTTTCCATGACTATGCCTCTCACCTATATACAGCGTTGGCCACTAAGTCACAAGTTATGAGGATTTACAGAGAGGCAGTAAATACTGTCTGTGCCTACATCACTTACAAGGAGGCAGCTATCACTTACAAGGAGGCAGCACTGTCTGTGCCTATATCACTTACAAGGAGGCAGCACTGTCTGTGCCTACATCACTTACAAGGAGGCAGCAATGTCTGTGCCTATATCACTTACAAGGAGGCAGCACTGTCTGTGCCTACATCACTTACAAGGAGGCAGCAATGTCTGTGCCTATATCACTTACAAGGAGGCAGCACTGTCTGTGCCTACATCACTTACAAGGGGGCAGCACTATATGTGCCTACATCACCTACAAGGGGGCAGCACTATATGTGCCTACATCACCTACAAGGAGGCAGCTCTGTCTGTGCCTACATCACTTACAAGGAGGCAGCACTATATGTGCCTACATCACTTACATGGAGGCAGCACTATATGTGCCTACATCACTTACATGGAGGCAGCAATGTCTGTGCCTACATCACTTACATGGAGGCAGCAATGTCTGTGCCTACATCACTTACATGGAGGCAGCAATGTCTGTGCCTACATCACTTACATGGAGGCAGCACTGTCTGTGCCTACATCACTTACATGGAGGCAGCAATGTCTGTGCCTACATCACTTACATGGAGGCAGCAATGTCTGTGCCTACATCACTTACATGGAGGCAGCAATGTCTGTGCCTACATCACTTACAAGGAGGCAGCAATGTCTGTGCCTACATCACTTACAAGGGGGCAGCACTATATGTGCCTACATCACCTACAAGGAGGCAGCACTGTCTGTGCCTACATCACTTACAAGGAGGCAGCACTGTCTGTGCCTACATCACTTACATGGAGGCAGCAATGTCTGTGCCTACATCACTTACATGGAGGCAGCAATGTCTGTGCCTACATCACTTACATGGAGGCAGCAATGTCTGTGCCTACATCACTTACATGGAGGCAGCAATGTCTGTGCCTACATCACTTACATGGAGGCAGCAATGTCTGTGCCTACATCACTTACAAGGGGGCAGCACTATATGTGCCTACATCACTTACAAGGGGGCAGCAATGTCTGTGCCTACATCACTTACATGGAGGCAGCAATGTCTGTGCCTACATCACTTACAGGGGGGCAGCACTGTCTGTGCCTACATCACTTACAAGGGGGCAGCACTATATGTGCCTACATCACCTACAAGGAGGCAGCACTGTCTGTGCCTACATCACTTACAAGGAGGCAGCACTGTCTGTGCCTACATCACTTACATGGAGGCAGCAATGTCTGTGCCTACATCACCTACAAGGAGGCAGCACTGTTTGTGCCTACATCACCTACAAGGGGGCAGCAATGTCTGTATAGGTACAAATTGAGGGTGGGTTTGTATATATATATATATATATATATATATATAAAAACATTTATTGATTATTATTTTTTTTTTAACTTAACCCCTACCTGACACTCCCTGTAGTAGTGCAGTGTGCTGATTGGGTAGGCACAGGAGCTGTGCTTGCCTGATTAGCAGATAGCCGGCCCCTGCTGTAACCAGCATTGGTAAAAAAATCTGATGCCAGCAGATTAATCCCTTAGATACCACAGTCAATGCTGATCGCTGCATATAAGGGGTTTACAGAGGGAGGAGGCTTCTTCTCTAAACTCATTGTCTCCCCACTATGCCATAGTGGGGTGCTGATGGCTACTAAGCCTTACAAAGGCCTCGGGGCCTGCCAGCTACAGAGGCCTATCAAGCCCAGGCCTTTAGGCTGAGTCTCATAAGCAACTGTCAGTGTAAAACACAGTCACAATGTATTGTAATGCATTGTAGATCAGACCCTCAAAAGTTGAATTCCCCTAATGCGACAAAAATATAAAAGTAAAAAAAAGTATTTTTATCAAAAGATAATAAATAAAAGTTTCAAGTAAAAACATGAATTTACAATTGGAAAAAAATTTGGTATCAGCGTGTCCGTAACAACTGGCTCAAAAACAATATCACAAAAAGAGTGGCACAAAATACATTTTTGGTCACCTCTCCAAAAATCATAATAATATAATGTGATCAAACAGTCATATGTACTTCAAAAAATCGTATATACAAAACGTCACCTCATCCAACAAAAAACAAGACTTCACACAAGACTATCAGCGGAAGAAAACCAAAAAATACGGCTTACAGAAAATGTTGACACAAAACTTTTGTTTTTTCAAAAATGCTTTGTGTGAGAGCGGTAAAATGTGAAAAAAAAAATATATATTAATAATAATAATAATAATAAATATAGATGATTGGTATCTCTGTAATCACACTGACCAGCAGAACAAAGATAACGTCGTTTCTCCTGCACGGTGCACACAGCAATAAGAAAACCTAAAAGAAATGACAGAATTACTGCCTGTAATGTACCCCAAAATAGAACCAATGATAATGTCAGCTCATCCCAAGAAAATAACAGCTCAGTTTAAAGAAAAATAAACGTATAGTTTTCAGAAAATAGCTGTACTACTACCTGGAGGCTGTTCAATAGCAACATGGTGACCAAAGCTGGTCTTTCCCTTCTGATCCCTGCAGCGTACCCAAACAGCGGTTTACGGCCACATTTATAGCATGTCAGTACCTGGTAGAAGCTGCCTAGCAAATTAAAGGGCATTCACTGTGTGTCGCAGATGGCACAGGGTGGGTCCTGAAATGCCTTAGCTGTGGAAAACTTCCAATTTTCATTTTACACCTTTCCCTGCTCATTCATTTCTGCAAAACATCTGTTGTGTCAAAATTCTCACTCCACCCCTTAAAGGGGTTGTCTCACTTCGGTAAGTGGCATTTATCATGTAGAGAAAGTTAATACAGGCCACTTACTAATGTATTGTTATTATCTATATTGCTTCCTTTGCTGGCTGGATTCATTTTTCTGTCACATTATACAGAGCTCCTTTCCATGGTTACAGACCACCCTGCAATCCATCAGTGGTGGTCGTGCTTGCACAACATAGGAAAAAGCACTAGCCTATGTGCGCTCCTATAATCCCGGCCACCAGAGAGGCTGATTCTTGTTCCTATAGTGTACAAGAACGACCACCACTGATGGATTGCAGGGTGGTCTGTAACCATGGAAACGAGCAGTGTATAATGTGATGGAAAAATGAATCCAGCCAGCAAAGGAGGCAATATGGATATTAACAATACATTAGTAAGTGCCTTGTATTAACTTTCTCTACATGATACATGATGCAACTTACTGAAGTGAGACAACCCCTTTAATATCTTGAGGGGTGTATTTTTCAAGGTGAGGTAATTTCTCAGGGATACCATTATTTCCCTCCAGATTCTCAAAATGCTCACTACGCACCTTGGTAAATTCTGTGATGGGGAAGGTTTCTAAAACGGGGTCACTTGGGGGAATCACCTTGGAGGCCCTGCAGTGGTCGGCCAGTGCTGTATAAATCACCAAACTAGGTCTCTAATGCACATAGTATTCTTTCTCTTATGAGCCCTGCCATGTACCCGAACAGCAATATACGACCGTATTCAGGAGAAAATTGGTAACAAATTGTGGGGTCCTTTTTCTCCTGTTACTCTTAAAATTTGGGGCTAAAGCAACATTTTGTTGGAAAAAAATAAAAATTGTTTCTAAAGTCTGTGAAACACCTGTGGGATCAAAGTACTCACTACAAAACCTCAATAAATTCCTTAAAGGGTGTAGTTTCCAAAATAGGGTCAGTTCTTGGGCATTTCCACTCTTTCCTCAAGGTCTCGTCAAATGCAAAATAGTGTTTGAAAACCATCACAGAAAAATCTGCACTCCGAAAGCCATATGGCGCTCCTTCCCTTCTGAGCCCTGTGGCGTGCCCATGCAGAAGCTTACAACCACATATGGGGTGTTCCTATACACTGCATAGGGTAATAAATATTGAGATTTGTTTTGCTGTTAACCCTTGTGTTACAGCTAAAAATGGAAAATCTGCAAAAAAAACAACAAAAAACATTTACCACATTTTATCTCCATTCTTATTTAATTCTTGTGGAACATCTAAAAGGTTAACAGTTTGTAAAATCAGTTTTGAATAATGTGAGGGTGTCATTTCTAAATTGGGGTAATTTATGGCTGGTTTCTACTATGTAAGCCCGTCAAAGGGACTTCATAATTGAACTCGTCCTTAAAGTTGGTTGTGGGAATTTTCTGAAAAACTTGAAAAATTGTTACTAAAATTCTAGGATTTCTAAAAAAAAAAGCCGTTTACAAAATGATGCCAACATAAAGTAGACAAATGCTAGTAATATCTCACAAAATAGTTATTAAAAATCTTAAAATTAGAAAAAACTCAAATTTAGAAAATATCTAATTTTTCTATATTTTCAGATTTTTTTTTTTATAAATAAAGGGAAAACATATCGACTCAAATTTACCACTAACATGAAGTAGGATGCGCCCCGACAAAACAGTCTCAGAAAGGCTTGTATAAGTGAAAGCATTCCAAAGTCATTGCCACATGAAGTGACACGTCAGATTTACAAAAATAGGCTCTGCCAGGAAGGGGTTAAACATAGGCCTACGTGTGGATTGAGGACTGCAGACTGGAAATCGTCAAAGCAGATAGCCGATGCACTGCGGTCTTTGCAGCGACGAATGCGAGACTTTAATGCACTTGGCTCTCTGCTGTCCGGATTCATACGGTCATCCTGCGTATACCCATGTACTGTATACTCGTGTACGCGGGCGGTAGACATGTCTGTGAGGGTCTGATGGGGACATCGTTCCAAAACAAGGAGTTGCATTACAAAAGATGTGAAGTGTTAGCACCCTCTGCTGGTCACTGTAATAATAGCATTGGTCATGTATATGGCTTGGGCTATCACAATTTGTATTAGAGCGAGGGCTAGTGATGTCACCTAGGCAAAGCGAAGGCAGCCATTTTGTAGAAAATCAAATGACTATTCAGTGGGTAACCAGGGATCGTTTTTTTCCTTTCTATCTAGTAAATCTGCCGCCTACAACACAAGAGGTTTTCTTTATCCTTTTCATTTTTTTTTCTCTAGAAGCTCTGAAATCAGGGGAGAACGCAACAGGATTTTTTTTTGTGGACTGTGCATTATTAAAGGGGTATTCTGGTTGGTTAAAGTTGTCCCCTATCCCCAGGATAAGGGATAACTATTAGATCACCAGCTCCGTACCCCCTTGAAATGACCGGAGCGGCCGGTCGCATATGCGTTTGGTCACTCCATTAATCTCTGTGGGAATTCCGGAGACCGCAGAGCGCCGTTCTCGGCTATCTTCAGAACTCCCATAGAAATTAGTGGAACGGCGGATTCGATCATTTCAGAGGAGCTCCTGTTCTTGTGATTGGTGGGCGTTCCAGCGGCAGGACCCCCACTTACCTAATAGTTGGATAGGGAATAACTTTTACCAACCCAAATACCCCTTTAATAGGGTGGTTTTAGGGTGACCAGCACTCTCCATAAAGACAACATAAATTTAAAGGAACACAACCTTAAATACATGCTAAAAGTAAACACGAAATCCACTTGCCCTCATTACCGGTCTGCAGCATGATCCTGATTTAAGGAGGACCTTTCATGGATTTTTTTTTTTAGTTTAATTAAATACCTTTCCTTGCGGGGTAACCCCACTGATGCTGCCACCCTGCCTGTTTTTGTTTTTTCAAATATCGCTCCTCTGCCCCCCTCCTGTTTTCCCGCCCAGTATGTTAATACTGAGCATTTGTACAGGGAGGAGGAGACCCCAGGGTTTCTCAATGGGCGTCTCCTTCTCCCTCGCTGTGCCGCGGTTCAAATCACAGCGGAGAGCGCCACGGCCAGGGAGAAAAAACAGCTCACCTTCTCCCTGGCTGTGGCGCTCTCCGCTGTGATTTGAACCGCGGCACAGCGAGGGAGAAGGAGACGCCCATTGAGAAACCCTGGGGTCTCCTCCTCCCTGTACAAATGCTCAGTATTAACATAGTGGGTGGGAAAACAGCAGGGGGGCACAGCAGCACAGGAGCGATATTTGAAGAAGAAAAAACAGGCAGGGTGACAGCATCAGTGGGGTACCCCGCAAGTAAAGGTATTTAATTAAACTAAAAAAATCTATGAAAGGTCCTCTTTAAGGCCCCGATGAAGAAGACGATTGTCAGTAAGGAATCATTCCTTCCCAGCACGCGCCTGCTCATCAGTGGAGGTGACCACTGTATTTACATGCAACAATCTCCTCCACAGTGTGGAGAGGAGCGATCACTAATGCCATCACACGTCCCCATACAGAATCATTGTTTGCCGGCACCAGGCTTTAGGCGGCACGATCTGCTGCAGGCAAACAATGTTTTAAGATGACTGCATGAAAGATCCAAGCATTTCACTTGTTCATCGGCGGCGCCTTTACACAGGCGGGTTATATCGCCAACATGCGCTCAAAGGAAGAGAGAACGTGAGGTGATCTACTGATCTGCTCCGTCTTTGGCTGGAGGTGGCAGGACTTTTTTTCCCCCCTTATTGCTGACAAGACACAGCAGGGAGGCTCCTGCTCCAGCCACTTGTCTTACAGCTTGTCACATGACAGTGAGGAGGAGGGAGACATGGGCGACATTTCTTTATTTCTCAGTTTTAATTGCAATATCAGTGAAATATAAGGTCAAGGAAAAGGAAGAGATACAGGACGGCAGTGCTGCTTTGTTGACATTTAGGGTCCATTCACACGTCCGTTTTTTCTTTCCTGATCTGTTCCGTTTTTTGCTGAACAGATCTGGACCAGATCTGGACCCATTCATTTTCAATGGGTCCTGGAAAAAAACGGACAGCTCAATGTCTGATTTTTTTCAGGACCCATTGAAAATGAATGGGTCCAGATCTGGTCCAGATCTGTTCAGCAAAAAACGGAACAGATCAGGAAAGAAACAACGGACGTGTGAATGGACCCTTATCATGAGAATTTCCCCCAATGTACCAGATATGACTCAGATTACAGGAAAATCCATCGATTCCAACTCATTTCACAATCCACTTTGGAAATAGTTGGCATTACTGATCTGGTTTTAGGTTTTTCAGGGTTAGGACAGCTCTCTTTACATGAAGATCTGTACAATGTTCCAATCTTACCATTGCTTTCCTTGCGGATTTCATATTACGCATTGCAAAAGGTGAATCTTGCAGTGAAAATCCAGAGAAAGAATCGGCATGCTGCCGATTTAAAACCCGCACCTCATGTGATTTGTACGTAGAGTGTGGACGAGATGTTAAAGTATCTTCGGCCTTACTGCTACAGGAATTTGCCATGGATCCTCAGAATGCAAATCCGTACTGAAAATTGGCATCATTCAGCTACGTGTGAATGTAGCCTTAGGACACTACCTGATGCCCACTGGCTCCATTAACTGTAATGGGGACTGGCAGAGATCCGACTGCAACCTGGCAAACATGCTGAGAATTGGCCAGAGAAAAACTGCTGTGCACAGTGGTATTTGTCAGTCAGATTTTTGGCATATTTGCCGGGTCGTGGCGAGATCTCCGCCAGTCCCCATTATAGTTACCTGATATTGTCACCTTTTATCACAGTATGGTTTTTCGATCTATACTGCTCATAGCTTTGTATTTTTTCATACAGTCCACCAGGGGGCACGTGGAAGTTTACTACATACTGTTTCTACATTGGGCCACATTGACGAATGTGAGTGGACCTCGAATTTAGGGCATCTGGGTGTAGAGAAATAATCTACACAGCTTGTTAGAAATTGCATGGCTTAATATACAACCTTTTCCACAAAAAAAGGGGGACAGCTGAAGATGTGCCATCTCCAAATGTATCATTCAGCATGAGCCACTTTGATAAATTTGGTGCATTTTCACACTGTCTAGTCAAAGTTTACAATGTGTTAGGATTAGTAAATCTTCCCAGAGTGTTAAAAGGTCAAACCTAACTATAAATGGGCCAACAAACCTGATAAACTATTGACTCGAAGGCTTAAATCCCAGCAATGCATTAATCAAGTCCTGGGGATTCAAACTCAAGAAGGCCAAGTCACGAGTAACCCTAACCATATCTATTATACACTTCATGATTTTTATCAAGCCCTGTATAAACATCGAAAGCCCCAAATGTCTACAATAACTGACGCCTCCCTAAACTCATGTCACAGTCTCTCAGGTGACTGATGTCAGTAAATCAAGGAGATTGGCTAAGCGTGGAGGAATTTAACAGCCTTCTTCATTTCTCTTGATTCAGTGTTGATAGGGTTAATGGCCACTTCCCTTTTCTCAGCTGTTGCTCAGTGGTCATCACTTCTACCCTTTATAATCTCACCCCACCCTTCTGACTATGCGGTAGATAGCTTTATTTGGGTTTGGCTGAGCTGGTGTGAGATCCTCTTTGGTGTTCCTGTTCTTCTATCTCTACAGAAGTTAAGTGTCGCGTTTGTTTGTATTTGTTATATTCCCTGTTGTTTGTATCTGGGCCTGAGACACAGACTTCTATTCGTCCATCTGGGGAGGAATGGGTTGTCTCTGGTCCTATACTTATTACAGGGCCTTATAGGGAAATCAGGGCCTAGGTATCCTGCTTATGAATATTCCTACCTTCAAGGTCTATTCATATTGATAGGTAGTCAGGGCCCGGATTAGGGTTGTCTAGGAGGTGACCGGTTACTTCCCTAGTTTCCAGGCCCATTTACTGTTCCCCTTCCCTCCTGTGTTCAGTGTGGAGTTTCCAGCTCTCCTTTTGAACGTTTTATTTTACATTCTTTTAAAAGGGTAGGACTGGTATCTCTCCTCTATTGTTGGTTAAATACTTCATCCAGTGTTAACAAGCTGCCCTATACAGGGGCGGACTGACCGGTCGGGCACTTCGGGCATGGTCCGAGGGCCCGGGCGGGATGGGGGCCCGCCGCAGAATAATATTATTTATTATCAGCAGCGCAGTGGAAGAGTCTCTCCCTCCCCCTGTGCTGCTGCTGCCGCGGCCAATAAGAAGAGGGACAGGGGGAGGGGCTGTGGCCAATGAAGATAACTGAGCTGTTAATACAAATCCAGGAGGCGGTTGCCGCAATTAAATAGCCGACACCCGACCTCTATGACAGGGAGCTGCACCGCAGGGGTTAACTGCCGCTGATCGCAGCTCCCTGTCATAGAGGTCGGGTGTCGGCTATTTAATTCCGGCAACCGCCTCCTGGATTTGTATTAACAGCTCAGTTATCTTCATTGGTGGCGCGCCCCCCCCCCCCCCCCCCCAGTATAATAAACTATGAGTGCTGCCCCCCCCCCCCAGTATAATAAACATTGTGTGCGGCGCCTCACCCCCCCAGTATAATAAACATTGAGTGCGGCCCCCCCCCCCCCCCCCCTCCAGTATAATCAACATTGAGTGCGGCGTCCCCCGCCCCCCCCCCCCCAGTATAATCAACATTGAGTGCGGCGCCTCCCCCCCCCCCCAGTATAATCAACATTGAGTGCGGCGCCTCCCCCCCCCCCAGTATAATAAACATTGAGTGCGCCCCCCCCAGTATAATAAACATTGAGTGCGCCCCCCCAGTATAATTAACATTGGTGGCGCAGTGGGTAGTGCCAATGAGGGTTAAAATAAATAAATAAAAATTAACTCACCTCCTCCAATTGATCGCGTAGCTGCCGGTCTCCTGTTTTCTTCAGGACCTGTGGTGACGTCACTGAGCTCCATCACATGGCCCATTACCATGGTGATGGATCATGTGATGAGCACAGTGATGTCACCACAGGTCCTGCGTCCTGAAGAAAGTACAGAAGACCGGCGGCTGCTACGCGATCAATTGGTGGAGGTGAGTTAATTTTTATTTATTTTTTTAACCCTCATTGGCACTGCCCACCAATGTTTATATATTTATTATACTAGGGAGGGGCGCACTGCCCACCAATGTTTATATATTTATTATACTAGGGAGGGGGGGGGGGCGCACTGCCCACCAATGTTTATATATTTATTATACTAGGGGGGGGGGCACTGCCCACCAATGTTTATATATTTATTATACTAGGGAGGGGCGCACTGCCCACCAATGTTTATATATTTATTATACTAGGGAGGGGGGGGCGCACTGCCCACCAATGTTTATATATTTATTATACTAGGGGGGGGGGCACTGCCCACCAATGTTTATATATTTATTATACTAGGGAGGGGGGGGGGGGCGCACTGCCCACCAATGTTTATATATTTATTATACTAGGGAGGGGGGGGGCGCACTGCCCACCAATGTTTATATATTTATTATACTAGGGAGGGGGGGCGCACTGCCCACCAATGTTTATATATTTATTATACTAGGGAGGGGGGGGGGGGCGCACTGCCCACCAATGTTTATATATTTATTATACTAGGGAGGGGGGGGGGCGCACTGCCCACCAATGTTTATATATTTATTATACTAGGGAGGGGGGGGCGCACTGCGCCACCAATGTTTATATATTTATTATACTAGGGAGGGGGGGCGCACTGCCCACCAATGTTTATATATTTATTATACTAGGGAGGGGGGGGCGCACTGTCCACCAATGTTTATATATTTATTATACTAGGGAGGGGGGGCGCACTGCGCCACCAATGTTTATTATATTTATTATACTAGGGGGGGGGGCACTGCCCACCAATGTTTATATATTTATTATACTAGGGAGGGGGGGGGGGGCGCACTGCCCACCAATGTTTATATATTTATTATACTAGGGAGGGGGGGGCACTGCCCACCAATGTTTATATATTTATTATACTAGGGAGGGGGGGGGCGCACTGCCCACCAATGTTTATATATTTATTATACTAGGGAGGGGGGGGGCGCACTGCCCACCAATGTTTATATATTTATTATACTAGGGAGGGGGGGCGCACTGCCCACCAATGTTTATATATTTATTATACTAGGGAGGGGGGGGCGCACTGCCCACCAATGTTTATATATTTATTATACTAGGGAGGGGGGGGGGCGCACTGCCCACCAATGTTTATATATTTATTATACTAGGGAGGGGGGGGGGGGCGCACTGCGCCACCAATGTTTATATATTTATTATACTAGGGAGGGGGGGGGGCGCACTGCCCACCAATGTTTATATATTTATTATACTAGGGAGGGGGGGGGGGGGGCGCACTGCCCACCAATGTTTATATATTTATTATACTAGGGAGGGGGGGGGCGCACTGCCCACCAATGTTTATATATTTATTATACTAGGGAGGGGGGGCGCACTGCCCACCAATGTTTATATATTTATTATACTAGGGAGGGGGGGGGGGGGGCGCACTGCCCACCAATGTTTATATATTTATTATACTAGGGAGGGGGGGCGCACTGCGCCACCAATGTTTATATATTTATTATACTAGGGAGGGGGGGGGCGCACTGCCCACCAATGTTTATATATTTATTATACTAGGGAGGGGGGGGGCGCACTGCGCCACCAATGTTTATATATTTATTATACTAGGGAGGGGGGGCGCACTGCCCACCAATGTTTATATATTTATTATACTAGGGAGGGGGGGGGGCACTGTCCACCAATGTTTATATATTTATTATACTAGGGAGGGGGGGCGCACTGCGCCACCAATGTTTATTATATTTATTATACTGGGGGGGGGCACTGCCCACCAATGTTTATATATTTATTATACTAGGGAGGGGGGGGGGCGCACTGCCCACCAATGTTTAGATATTTATTATACTAGGGAGGGGGGGGCACTGCCCACCAATGTTTATATATTTATTATACTAGGGAGGGGGGGGGGCGCACTGCCCACCAATGTTTATATATTTATTATACTAGGGAGGGGGGGGGGGCGCACTGCCCACCAATGTTTATATATTTATTATACTAGGGAGGGGGGGCGCACTGCCCACCAATGTTTATATATTTATTATACTAGGGAGGGGGGGGGGCGCACTGCCCACCAATGTTTATATATTTATTATACTAGGGAGGGGGGGGGCGCACTGCCCACCAATGTTTAGATATTTATTATACTAGGGAGGGGGGGGGGCGCACTGCGCCACCAATGTTTATATATTTATTATACTAGGGAGGGGGGGGCGCACTGCCCACCAATGTTTATATATTTATTATACTAGGGGGGGGGGCGCACTGCCCACCAATGTTTATATATTTATTATACTAGGGAGGGGGGGGGCGCACTGCCCACCAATGTTTATATATTTATTATACTAGGGAGGGGGGGCGCACTGCCCACCAATGTTTATATATTTATTATACTAGGGAGGGGGGGGGGGCGCACTGCCCACCAATGTTTATATATTTATTATACTAGGGAGGGGGGGCGCACTGCGCCACCAATGTTTATATATTTATTATACTAGGGAGGGGGGGGGCGCACTGCCCACCAATGTTTATATATTTATTATACTAGGGAGGGGGGGGGGGCGCACTGCGCCACCAATGTTTATATATTTATTATACTAGGGAGGGGGGGGGCGCACTGCCCACCAATGTTTATATATTTATTATACTAGGGAGGGGGGGGCGCACTGCCCACCAATGTTTATATATTTATTATACTAGGGAGGGGGGGCGCACTGCGCCACCAATGTTTATTATATTGACCTTCTACTACACATTCTGCATTAAAGAATGCTATTATTTTCCCTTATAACCATGTTGTTATAAGGGAAAGTAATACAGTGAATAGACTTTCATCCTAGCAACCATGCGTGAAAATCGCACGGTTCAACCGGAAGGATGGATCCGGCATTCAGGCAAATCTTCAGGTTTTTTCGTCAGAGATAAAACCGTAGAATGCTGCGGTTTTATCTTTTGCCTGATCAGTCAAAAAGACTGACCTGAAGACATCTTTTCCGGTATAGAACCCCTGTGACGGAACTTTATGCCGGAAATGAAAAACGCTAGTGTGAAGTACCCTAAAATATTAAGTTTAAATCCCCCCCTTTCCCAATTTTACATATAAAATATATAAACAATAAATAAACATATTACATAGCGCTGCGTCTGAAAAGTCCAAACTATTAAATTATTAAAAAATATCTCCTATGCGGTGAGCATTCGCCATTTTTAGTCACCTTGTCACCCCAAAAAATAGGATAGGACTGTTCTATTATGGGCCGAACGTTTCATACATTGCACGGTATTGAGTATCGCAATACTTTTTTATGGTGACGAAAGCGAATCAAAACTTTGGTATCGAAACAACCCTACGCCAATCTGATCGGCGTAGCGTTGTCACGATACCAAAATTTTGATTCAGTTTTGATTTGGCGACTAAAAATGTAATTTGGCTCCTAAATTTTTCAGTTCAGGAGCCAATGGCTACTAGGTATTTTTTTTAGTCTGGAGCACTGTGCCCAGCACCCCGATTCCGAATGTTATGCTGGCCTGGTAATGGCAGCGGGGCCCGGTGCAGTCACTGTATTCTATTACACCGGGCCTCGCTCACTGTAATACTAATATTCCGATGTGAACAACTTGAAATCCTCTCCCTCTCCCTCTCTGTACTCACAACCTCAGTAGCAGGCCAGGCGGCAGCGCAACTCACTGACGTCACGCGCCTGCTCCTCCCACTTTATGAATGAAGCAGGAGGAGCAGGCGCGTGACGTCAGTGAGTTGCGCTGCCGCCCGGCCTGCTACTGAGTTTGTGAGTGCAGAGAGGTAGAGGATCGCAGAGGATTTCAAGTTGTTCACATATGAATATTAGTATTACAGTGAGCGAGGCCCGGTGTAATAGAATACAGTGACTGCACCGGGCCCCGCTGCCATTACAGCATCAGATGCCGGCCCCCAGACCCTGTATTGGGGATCATTCACTCACAGGGACACTGTTATGGGGGGGATCTGTGGATGACACATATATAGCATTAGGTGCTATATATGTGTCACCCACAGATCCCCCCCCCCCCACAACTGTGTCACCCACAGACCCCCCCCCCACAACAGTGCCACCCACAGAGCCCCCACAACAGTGCCACCCACAGAGCCCCCACAACAGTGCCACCCACAGAGCCCCCACAACAGTGCCACCCACAGAGCCCCCACAACAGTGCCACCCACAGTGCCACCCACAGATCCCCCCACAACAGTGCCACCCACAGAGCCCCCACAACAGTGCCACCCACAGAGCCCCCACAACAATGCCACCCACAGAGCCCCCACAACAGTGCCACCCACAGAGCCCCCATAACAGTGCCATCCACAGAGCCCCCATAACAGTGCCATCCACAGAGCCCCCATAACACCTTTTGGTTCAAAATATTTTTTTATTTGGCTATTCCCCACCCCTCTTGTAATTGTTCCGCTACTTGTGGGCTGCGCGGGAATGAGTTCAGTCACTTCGGTGCGCAATCCCGTCCTGCAGCGCGTGATCCCGCGAGACCTGCCGCTGTAGGTCACGGGTCTCGTGGGATCACGTGCCGCAGGATGGGATTGCGCACCGAAGTGACTGACATTGAATCAATGCTTTCCTATGGGGAAAAATCTGTCCCTGGAGGTCATCATGCAGAGTGTGAGGACTTCCAGCGTCAGATACCGGACCAAAGGTCTGTTTTACTCCAGGAAGCCCTCAGGTGGCTGCCAGCGACTAGAGGCTGACTTATTGCTGGAACGTAAACAATGCAGTTTCTCTAGAACATTGGAGCTCGATTTGCAAAAGGGACACTGTACCCAGACCACGTCAATGAGCTGAAGTGGTCTGGGTGCCTTTTGTGTCACTTTAACTTTGAAATCTTATTAAAGATTGTGTAGGGTGTGGCTGGAGGCGGGGCATGGAGGCGGGACAAGGGTGGGGCTTGCAGCAGAACATGGGTGGGGCCTGTAAGGGGGGCCCTTGATTTATTTTGCCCGGGGGCCCTGAGGGTTCTCAGTCCGCCCCTGGCCCTATATGTCAAAGTGGGAGGAGGACATCCATTGCTCAATGTCTATTGCTAAGGCTATGTTCACATCAGCATTCAGCCTTTCCGTTCTCCTGCTCCGTTATAGGAGCAGGAAAACGGAAAGGACGGATTCGGCTCATAACTGAGCCGAACGGAGCCTACGGACCTCATAGACCCCCATAGACTATAATGGGGTCCGTTAGGTTTCCGCTCAAGAGATGATTTTGGAGCGGAGACAAAGGTCCTGCATGCAGGACTTTTGTCTCCGCTCCAAAATCATCTTCTGAGCGGAAACCTAACGGACCCCATTATAGTCTATGGGGGTCTATGAGATCCGTAGGCTCCGTTCGGCTCAGTTATGAGCCGAATCCGTCCTTTCCGCTTTCCTGCTCCTATAACGGAGCAGGAGAACGGAAAGGCTGAATGCTGATGTGAACAAGGCCTAAATGGCATGCGTGTTGTGAAACTGTCACCAGGGGCAGTTGGCCAGTATCCCTGGTGGAGACTTCTCTCAAAGGGAACCTGTCACCTCTACTATGCTACCCTCACTGAGCATTTCTAAATGTTCATTGTGTTACCCTAAACATATAAATTACACTTTCAACCACTTCCCATCTGGGCCATTTGCCCCCTTCCTGACCAGGCCTAATTTTGCAAATCTGACATATCTCACTTTATGTGGTAATAACTTTGGAACGCCTTTAAGTCATTCAGAGATTGTTTTCTCGTTACACATTGTACGTCATAAATTAGAGTCAATATATTTCACCTTTATATATGAAAAAATCCCAAATTTACCCCAAATTTTGAAAAATTCGCAATTTTCTAAATTTTAATTTCTCTGCTTTTAAAACAGAAAGTGATACCTCATAAAATATTTATTACTTAACATTCCTCATATGTCTACTTTATGTTGGCATCATTTTGGAAATGTCATTTTTTTTTTTTTTAGGACGTTAGAAGGCTTAGAAGTTTAGAAGCAATTCTTCAAATTTTTAAGAAAATTGCCAAAACCCACTTTTTAAGGACCAGTTCAGGTCTGAAGTCACTTTGTGGGGCCTACATAGTGGATACCCCCATAAATGACCCCATTGTAGAAACGACACCCCCTCAAGTTACTTAAAACCGATTTTACTAACTTTGTTAACCCTTTAGGCATTCCACAAAAATTAAAGGAAAATGGAGATCACATTTTTAAATTTCACTTTTTTGGCAGATTTTCCATTTTAATCCAATTTTTTCTTTAACACATCGATGGTTAACAGCCAAACAAAACTCAATATTTATTACCCAGATTCTGCGGTTTACAGAAACACCCCACATGTAGTCATAAACTGCTGTATGGGCACACGGCAGGGCGCATTAGAAAAGGAACTCCACATGGTTTTTAGATGCCATGTCCCATTTGAAGCCCCCTGATGCACCCTTACAGTAGAAACTCCCAAGAAGTGACCCAATTTTGGAAACTAAGGGATAAGGTGCCAGTTTTATAGGTACTATTTTTGGGTACATATGATTTTTTGATTATTCATTATAACACTTTATGAGGCAAGGCGACCAAAAAATTGGTTGTTTTAGCACATTTATTTATTTCTTTTTACAGCGTTTACCTGAGGGGTTCGGTCAAGTGACATTTTTATAGAGCAGATCGTTACGGACGTGGCGATACCTAATATGTATACTTTTTCTTATTTATTTAAGTTTTACACTAATAGCATTTTTGAAACAAAAAAATTATGTTTTAATGGGTCCATGTTCTGACAGCTATAGTTTTTATATTTTTTGAGAGATTTTGTTATGTAGGGGCTAATTTTTTGCGGGATGAGGTGATGGTTTTATTGGTACCATTTTGTGGGACATACGCCTTTTTGATCACTTGGTGTTGCACTTTTTGTGATGTAAGGTGACAAAAATTGCTTGTTTTAACACCGTTTCATATATTTTTTTTGTTACGGTGTTCACCCGAGGGGTTAGGTCATGTGATATTTTTATAGAGCTGGTTGTTACGGACGCGGCAATAACTAATATGTATACTTTTTTTATTTATTTCACTTTAACACAATAATAGCATTTTTGAAACAAAAAAAAATTATGTTTTAGTGTCTCCATGTTCTGAGAGCTATAGTTTTTTTTATTTTTTGAGAGATTTTCTTATGTAGGGGCTCATTTTTTGAGGGATGAGGTGACGGTTTTATTGGTACCATTTTGTGGCTTTTTTTGACAGTTATTTTATTTAATTTTTATGGTGTTTATCGGACTGGGTCGATCATGTGATATATTTATAGAGCCGACCGTCACGGACGCGGCAATACCAAATATGTCTATTTTATTTTATTTTTTCTATTTTTAACATTTTTTTTTATTCCTTACTTGGGGAATTTTTTTTTTTGATGTGAAACCTTTCTATTATTATTTTTTTTTAACACTTTATTTTTATATTTTTTTATTTTACACTTTTCGTCCCCCATAAGGTCATACAAGACCTCTGGGGGACATTTACTTCACTTTTTTTTCTTTTTTTTTCACTGTTGATTTCTCCTGTAACTGGGGCTGTGTATGCAGCGATCCAGAAGGCAGGGACACCTGGGCACTGTCCTTGCCTTCTCTCTGGGTTGCCCTGCTGTCACTGACAGCGGGCAACCCGATCAGCAGCTGCACGATTAGCGTGCAGCTGCAGTTTCTGAATGGACGTTCTGGAACGTCCATTCAAAAATAGAGAACCACCTCCCGGACGTTTTTAGTCTATGGGCAGACGGGAGGTGGTTAATTTAATTTGCAGATTAACATAAAAGAGTCATATCTTACTTGTGTGACAAGAGAAGAGTCATATTTTCAAGCTCTGACTCATCTCAGATTAATTTGCATATGTAACAAATCGTTTTTTTTTACACAATAAAAGCACACAGAGCTATGGGGACTGGGTATTGCGGATGTGCTAGCGGCCATCTAGCAACCCATATCCTCAGCTCTATACCCAAAATCCAGGTGACAGTTTCCCTTTAAGGTCCTCCATAGGGCCTATTTAGTACCCGACAGGCTACATCGTATCTATCCATTGGTTTCACCCCTTTGTTTTCGGGGCTGCAGTGCTATTGGATCAATGTACCATATATTGTGGGCATGCCCTGTAGCAAGCTCTTTTTGGTCAGGAGTATGCGCAATCTTATCAAATGTTCTGGGCACCACTTTTCATAAAGACCCCATCGGTTTGTCTCCTTGGAGATAAGCCTGTAAGCTTAAAATACGTCCCATTTAAGTTGGCCCAATACTTTTTGCTTGTGGCACGTATACACATCGCGGCTAAATGGCGATCCAACGCCCTTGGTCTTGCTGAGGTTGTGCAACGGATGGATAGAATGGCCATATATGAAAAGATTACAGCTACTATGGGAGATACGGTCAAATCATACTTAAAACTCTGGCAGCCGTGGCTGGCCTCCTCCCACACTTCCCATAGGATACCCTACTTGTCAATGTAACTTTGGTGAGAGGTTATTGGCTTCTTCTACAGTCTATTTCGGGATGCATGAGACAGTCTATGTCCGTAACACCTGCCCTCTACCTTTATCTGAGAAATCCAAAGCTTTGCACTCATAGGGATACCATGTTTTTGTTCCTTGATGTATATGAATTTTTTTCTTTTACTTGCTTGTTGGCTACTTTCACACTAGCGTTTTAAACGGATCCGTCAATAAACTGACTAAACGGAGACAAACGGAAGCTATTCAGACGGATCCGTTCAAACGGATCCGTCTGTTTTGCGGATCCGTTTGTCACGTTCGTTTCCGTTTTGCCATCCGTTTAGCGGATCCGTTTTGGAATAAGTAGCATCTCTAGGTTCCATCTTCATGTATTCAGAACCCCAGGGTTGACATACTCCTATATTTCTCCAGGGCTATCTTGTTGAAATTCAAAGTTGGTCCGGCTTTGATAATGGACCACACCTTTCGGACTCTTGCACACGACTACATGACCTTAAAGATGTATAGTGTTCGTTAGTGGGCAATATGTCCCTGATCGTCCTTGATCGTGCGTACGGGAGTACCGAGCATCATGATGCTGATCATGTTGTGCCGCAAACTATATCCCCGCGGGCGGCTCGACTTGCACAGAATCATTGTACACTATGATGCTGTGTACTCTTGTGCGCACGATCAATGCTACTACGGGACATATGGCCCGCTCAGGGACCGTATGTCTCTTGGGGCATACAGTCGTGTGCAAGAGGCTTTAAAGGGGTTTTCTGATATCATACAATGGGGGCATACCACAAAAATATGCCCACATTGTCTTATAGGTGCGGGTCCCACTGCTGGTTAGCTCACATATATTGAGAACGGAACCAAGAAAGTGGGTGAGGTCGCACTGCGCCGCCGCCCTCCATTCATTTCTATGGGAGAGGCGGGGATTAGCGCTTGGTGGTGGACGTACCACGGGAAATTTGTTGTCGTCCAGCCACAGTACTCCCCGCTCCGTTCTCGATATAGGTGCGGGTCCTACCAATGTTACCCACACCTATCAGACAATGGGGGCATATTCAAGCGAAATCCCCCCATTGTCTATGTGAATACCCCTTTTAAAAACTGTATGTCCCTTGCGTGTCCCTTAATCACACTAGTTATATTAGAGCGTCATCGGGAAATCATTAAACGGTAAAATTACAATTTATTAATGAATTCCTGATGATGCTGATGGACCGTGACTCCCACAAGGGCTCATATGAAAGGGCACAAGATTGAACAATGAACAAGCATTTGCTTGTTCATGTGCCAATCATAGGGTCTACGATCAATAAAGAGCCAAAAGATAGCTCAATATTGATGGTCATGTTAATTACAACATCGGCACTAAAGCTGTTTTGATATAAAAACTACCAAGGGTGTTATAATAAACGCACACAGTAGTTTTTATTTCAACACAGCTGTAGTGCCAAGGTTACTGTACAGGACAATAAAAAGACAGACACAGTTTGTATAGTAAAAAATAAATAAAGTTTTATTTTTTTAACAATAAAAATCTAAAATAAATATAAACAAAAAATCTATAATTGTTGAAAATGGTGAGGGGAGGTGGACTGTCGTGGCCTTGATGGTCTGGGGCTGGCGATGGTAGCCCCCCTGTCCTGGCGATCTACCGAGGTGAAACTACGGGCCACAGGAAAGGATGCAGGGCGTAATTGTGGGGTGTGGAGAAAGGAAGGGTCTGAGGAGGAGGGGACCCGAGCATGTGTAGAGGTGGAGGGAGTTTGAAAAGAAGTAGGAGGAAAATACTGAGAAGGAGAAGAATAAGAAACAGAAGGTAACACATGCTCGGGGGGGTGGGAAGGGAAAAGTTGGCGGTACTGTCCACTGGAGTGGGATGGGGAATAGGTGTGGGGTGTGGGGTGTGGGATGGGGGTGGGGGTGGGGGTTGGGGGCGGTGCATAATTTCCCATGACCCGTTCTCTAGCATGATCTTGAACTCATGTAACTGCTCGGGCGTCATTGAGTCCATCAAACTGATCATGCTTAGCCCATAATGGTAGTTTGGGCTTCGTTGAAACGCCGACTCCGCCCCCTCCCAGCGGCGAATCAAGTCAGCACCAAACTCCATCTGATCTTGGGCAAAACCTTCTAGAGCGTCGGAAACGACCTCTACAAGGTTTGCATAATCAGCTCGATTTGGCACACCGGATCTCTGCCTGCTCACCAGGGCTCTCAAATTTTGCCGAAAACCTAAGAGCCTCTGATGAGCGGAGGGATTCGGTAGGGGACCCGGATTATCCTGAGCCGATACATGAGGGACAGGAGGGCTGGCGCTGGTGATCTGTTCCGGTTCCGTCTCAGGAGGTTGTTCAGGCTCCCGAGTGACGGTGGCAGTTCTGTAGGAAAAAAATAAGGAAAGTTAGAAATTGTTCTTTAAATAAAACATCCATGTTCTATGCTATGTCTACCGTATACCATAGGGGACTGGCCAAAACAGGGGAGCCAAACACTCCGCTGTCTCAGACAGCCCCTTTACAAAAAAATGTTTAACAGTTGTTAAAAATATTTACCTTCTTGGTGCCATCGCCCTTCGTAGGAACCCCAGGGCCGCCGTATGGATGTATGGGGTCCCTGAGGTTCCTCCGGAGACACCCGGGGCCTGAACCTCCTTGTTATAATCCCTCCTGAAGCGGTCCCGGATAGATCGCCAACGCGTTGTAACCTGTTTGACTTTAGAAAAAAAACATAAAAAATTAAATCAGCATGATGAAAGGAAAAGAACAATATTAATGTATTAAAATACATATTGCTTTACTTACCATATTTTTCCTGAGCCGCCGCATTTAGATCCCCCCAGGTCTCAAAAACTTCCGCACAGATGTCCCTCCAGAGCCGCTGGGTATGATGATGATCAGCGTGGTGGCGGTCGGAGTGGTCCCATAATGCTGGACGCGCCTCCACCAGTTGGATGAGGAGCAGGTTATCTATGGTCGGAACCCCGAACTCCTCATCTTCCCTGGTGGAGCCTACGGAACCCTGAAAAAAAGGAAATACAAAATTAAATGTAAATCCTAATACAAAATGCAAATTAAAATTACTTAATTCAAGACTTACACGTCTACGACCGCCACGCTCATTCCCGCGGACTCTGGAGGCGACTGGGGGATCCTCGCTGGCGGCTCTAGGTGCAGATTGATGAAACAAACATTATTTTTTATTTAATTAAATATTTTTAACTAACTAAAAAAAAAATTATATATATATATATATACTTACTTCTTGACAGCCCCGGTCCGGGCTTGGTCCACCTCCCCTGGACGCTGGTGATGCAGCTGCAGCAGGTGAGCCGGCCCCAGCAGGTGAGCCGGCCACAGATGGAGAGCCCGCACAGATGATGATGAAGAAATCTATAATAAGAGCACATACTGATTAATGCAACGAATCAAACAGTACAAACTCCAAGCGTTGATTTTATACTTACCGGCCACTCAATACACCGGCGCCTTCTGGGTGGGTTTTTCCAATTAATTTTGGTCTTCTTTGATGACATCTGTACGCAACAGAATACCAGACAAAATGCAGATAACGTTAAAGGAACTTGTTTAGAGCACTATTTCCACATATATCAACATTTATTTTTTATTTTTTTTATAATACTTACTTTTTAAAATATGGTTTGGTGCTTGCCCACCGCAGAACTTTCTATTTCCAATGAAATTTTTTTTGGAACGACCCTAATAATAAAATGATTTAAAAAATTAATCCGACAGGAGCCATAATCCCCCCGAGTGCCAAAAACACCCCCAAAGACAGCAGCCCCGCATAGTGCCAGCAGCCCCCCCATGGTGCCAGCAGCCCCCCACAGTGACATCAGCCCCCAAGTTCCAAACAACCTTCCCACAGTGCCCTCAGCCCCGCCAATGCCAGCAGCCCCCACAGTTCCAGCTACACATACCCCCGCCAGTGCCGGAAGCACCGCACAGTTCCAGCCACAAACACCCCTGCAGTGCCAGCAGACCCCCTAATTCCAGCCACACACACCCCCGCAATGCCAGCAGCAACCACAGTTTCAGCCACATAAACCCTGCCAGTGACAGACGCACCGCACAGTTCCAGCCACAAACACCCCTGCAGTGCCAGAAGCACTGCATGCACAGTTCCAGCCACAAACACCCCTGCAGTGCCAGAAGCACTGCATGCACAGTTCCAGCCACAAACACCCCTGCAGTGCCAGCAGACCCCCCAATTCCAGCCACACACACCCCCGCAGTGCCAGCAGCAACCACAGTTCCAGCCACATAAACCTCGCCAGTGCCAGAAGCACCGCACAGTTCCAGCCATAAACATAATCGCAGTGCCAGCAGACCCCCCCAGTTCCAGCCACCCCCCCCCCAGTGCCATCAGCCCCCCCAGTGCCAGAAGCCCCCCATAAAGGCAGCCCCCACCACCAGTGCCAGCAGCCCCCACTGTTCCAGACACACACACCCCTTGCCAAGTGCCAGCAGCCCCCCCCCCTAGAAATGGATAGATAGATAGATATATAGATAGATAGATAAAAAAGAAAGATAGACAAACAGACAAAACTTCACTTACCAGTCTCACCAAGTCGACAATCCAAAATGGCCGACGATGAGGGGAGGGACAGGAAGTTACTGGGCATGTGCAGAGACGTGAACGGTTTCTAACGGATCCGTGTCAAAGCGGAGCCAAGACAAACCGATCCGTCCCCATCGGTGTCCGCTTGCTGAGCGGAGCGGAGGCTGAACACCGCCAGACTGATGCATTCTGAGCGGATCCGCATCCACTCAGAATGCATTGGGGCCGGACGGATGTGTTCGGGGCCGCTTGTGAGAGCCTTCAAACGGAGCTCACAAGCGGAACCCCGAACGCAAGTGTGAAAGTAGCCTTATAGAGGTTACATTCATTAAACTGTGTATCTATCATTAACCACCTCCTGCGTGAGGTGCACTTCTATAATAATGTTTTTGGTTTCTGTAACCTTGCCTTATTATATGCCTTAAGAAAACTAACTATTTCAAACTATAAAAGGTCAACCCTAACAACAATATACATATAATTAAAAACTGCTGTTCTGATCTATGCATTATGGGAGACCAGATAACTGCAGAAAAAAAAAACCCTGCATCAAGAAGTTGTTGGAATGAAACTTTCTACAGGTGAAACTCAAAAAATTTGAATATCGTGCAAAAGTTCTTTTATTTCAGTAATGCAACTTAAAAGGTGAAACTACTATATGAGACTCATTACAGGCAAAGCGAGATATTTCAAGCATTTATTTGTCATAATTTTGATGATTATGGCTTACAGCTTATGAAACCCCAAAGTCACAATCTCAGAAAATTAGAATATTACATGAAATCAATAAAAAAAAAAAAAAGGATGCTAAATAGAAAAATGTAGGACCTCTGAAAAGTATAATCATGCACATGTACTCAGCACTTGGTTTGGGCCCCTCAATGCGGCGTGGCATGTATGCTGTCAGTGTATGGCACTGCTGAGGTGTTATGGAAGACCAGGATGCTTCAGCCTTCAGCTCTTCTGCATTGTTCGGTCTCATGTCTCATCTTTCTCTTGGCAATGCCCCATTCTCTATGGGGTTCAGGTCAGGCGAGTTTGCGGGCCAATCAAGCACAGTAATCGCATGGTCATTGAACCAGGTTTTGGTACTTTTGGCAGTGTGGGCAGGTGCCAAGTCCTGCTGGAAAATGAAGTCACCATCTCCATAAAGCTCGTCTGCAGAAGGAAGCATAAAGTGCTCCAGAATCTCCTGGTAGACGGCTGCGTTGACTCTGGACTTAATTAAGCACCAACACCAGCAGAAGACATGGCTCCCCAAATCAACACAGACTGTGGAAACTTCACACTGGACTTCAAGCATCTTGCATTGTGCGCCTCTCCATTCTTCCTCCAGACTCTGGGTCCTTGGTTTCCAAATGAGATGCAAAAGTTGCTCTCATCAGAAAAGAGGACATTGGACCACTGAGCAACAGACCAGTTCTTTTTTTCTTTAGCCCAGGTAAGACACTTCTGACGTTCATTTTTCAGGAGAGGTTTGACAAGAGGAATACGACATTTGAAGCCCATGTCCAGGATCCGGCTGTGATGCACTAACTCCAACCTCAGTCCACTCCTGGTGAAAGTCCCCAACACTTTTGAATGGCCTTTTCCTGACAGTCCTCTCCAGGCTGCGGTCATCCCTGCTGCTTGTGCACCTTTTTCTTCCACACTTGTCCCTTCCACATAACTTTCTATTAATGTGCTTTGATACAGCACTTTGGGAACATTCAACTTCTTTTGCAATTACCGTATTTTTCGCCCCATAAGACGCACCCCCCTCCCCTTCCCCCCAAAGTGGAGGAAAAATGTTAATGCATCTTACGGGCAGAATACAGTGCATGGGGGGAAAAAATGGCCAGTGCACTGCATGTTGCCTGCACATCGCAGGCTGTGCAGTATAGGGATAGCAGCCTTCGATGTATTGGACATCCGTCTTTTCACTGACTTTAGGGCTCTTTCACACCTGCGTTCTTTTCTTCCGGCATAGAGTTCCGTCGTCGGGGCTCTATGCCGGAAGAATCCTGATCAGTTTTATCCTAATGCATTCTGAATGGAGAGAAATCTGTTCAGGATGCATCAGGATGTCTTCAGTTCCGGACCGGAACGTTTTTTGGCCGGAGAAAATACTGCAGCATGCTGCGCTTTTTGCTCCGGTCAAAAATCCTGAACACTTGCCGCAAGGCCGGATCCGGGATTAATGCCCACTGAAAGGCATTGATCCGGATCCGGCCTTAAGCTAAACGTTGTTTCGGCGCATTGCCGGATCCGACATTTAGCTTTTTCAGAGTGGTTACCATGGCTGCCGGGACGCTAAAGTCCTGGCAGCCATGGTAAAGTGTAGCGGGGAGCGGGGGAGCAGTGTACTTACCGTCCGTGCGGCTCCCCGGGCGCTCCAGAGTGACGTCAGGGCGCCCCAAGCGCATGGATCATGTGATCGCATGGATCACGTCATCCATGCGCATGGGGCACTCTGACGTCATTCTGGAGCGCTCCGGGAGCCGCACAGACGGTAAGTATACCGCTCCCCCGCTCCCCGCTACTACTATGGCAGCCAGGACTTTAATAGCGTCCTGGCTGCAATAGTAACACTGAACGCATTTTGAAGACTGATCCGTCTTCAAATGCTTTCAGTTCACTTGCGTTTTTCCGGATCCGGCGGGCACCTCCGGCAAATGGAGTACACGCCGGATCCGGACAACGCAAGTGTGAAAGAGCCCTTACTCTGCAGAGTGAATGCGGTGGGAGGCTGGAGGAATGTGCTGCTGGAGAGCCCGGCGGGGGTGGGGGGTATGGCTGAAGGAATGTGCTGCGCTGGAAGTAGGAGAGCATGTGTGTGAGCCGGCAGATGCACAGTAGCAGGGAGACCAGGGGCTGGTGCGCTGGAGCAGGCAGACGATGGGCGGGAGCAGCCTTTCCTGTCACACACGGCTGCTCTGCCCTTACGTCTTCCTACGTGCCTGGCTCCTGTGTACCTGTGTCCCCTGGTGACTGTGCTGCTGTCTGGAGTGCAGCTAAACTACTGGCAAAAGGTACCTACAATGTCCCCCTAATAAAGTGTCCCCCAAAAGCCTATCACTGGACATCCCCCTCCCACAAGTGTGTCAGCAGCAGATCCCCCCCCCCGCCAAAACAGTGCCTCACAGCAGATCCCATCATAACAGTGCGCCACAGCAGATCCCCTAATAACAGTGCGCCACAGCAGATCCCCTAATAACAGTGCGCCACAGCAGATTCCCTCCCATAACAGTACATCACAGCAGATTCCTCCCATAACAGTGCGCCACAGCAGATCGCCTCATAAGTGCGCTACAGCTGATCCCCCCCCCCATAACAGTATGTCACAGCAGATCCCCCCCCCCCCCCATAATGTGTCAACATTATTTTAACTAGGGTTGAGCGTACCGAACTTTAGGATTTTTGGACCCCGAACATTTTCGTAAAAGTTCGGGTTCATTGTTCGGCACTTTTTTTTTGGCGCTTTTTGAAAGGCTGCACAGCACCCAATCAACAAGCGTCATACTACTTGCCCCAAGAGGCCATCACAGCCATGCCTACTAATGGCATGGCTGTGATTGGCCAGAGCAGCATGTGACCCAGCCACTATAAAAGCTTGGGTCACGTAGCGCTGCACGTCACTCTGCTGATACAAGTGTAGGGAGAGGATGCTTCTGGACTTGTGATTTCAGGGAGAGAATAGGAGAGAATCTAACTCAGCGATCTACAGACAAATAGTTGTGTGGGTGCAGGGCACTATCGTTTTACCCTGCCCTGAGCTCATTGACCAAAAATACTAACTTTTATAATTCTGTTAGTTAGGTGGGTGGCGGCGGCTATTTTATGCATGCTCAGTGCACCAGCACTGCATCTGAGCTTTTGGGACATTGCAAATCACCATTTTTTTGGGGCAAACTACAACATCTGGATTAGTCAGTGTGCAATATAAGGTAGAAATACACCCATCATTTTCTGGGGTTTGAAAAAGACATTTTTTTTCTTCAAAAAACAGTATTTGCCAGATCTGCAAGTGTTAAATTCAAGTTTAATATATACAGCATTCATATTCTGTTAGCAAAAAAAGACTTTTTGTGCAATCTACAACATCTATATTAGTCAGTGTGCAATTTAAGCTAGAAATACACCCATCATTTTCTGGGGTTTGAAAAACACACTTATTTGACAAAAAACACTATTTAGGCCTTGCAGCATCAGCACATGTGAAATTACAGGCTTATATACTGCTGTCAAATTCAGTTGTTAAACAAACAGTTGTTTGGGCGCCAAAAATGTAGTTGGCAGCCTTTGATGCAGATGTCATTGTGAGATACACCCTTAATACATTTGGGTTACATTCAGAGATTTAAAATACCGCCATTTGGTGCACCAATATTGAATTCAGGCCTACACTGGTTCAGGCCCTGTGAGATACACCCTCTACATACAGGGGTTTGAATCAGGCATTTGAAATACAGCCTTTTTGTGCAAAGATATATTTACTTCAGGCCTACAGAGGTTCAGACCGTGTGAGATACTCCCTCTACATACAGGGGTTTGAATTAGGCATTTGAAATACAGCCTTTTTGTGCAAAGAAATCTTTACTTCAGGCCTACACTGATTCAGGGCGTGTGAGATCCCCTCTATACATACAGGGGTTTGAATTAGGCATTTTGAAATACAGCCATTTGAAATACAGCCGTTTTGTGCAAAGATATATTTACTTCAGGCCTACACAGGTTCAGACCGTGTGAGATACCCCCTCTACATACAGGGGTTTGAATCAGGCATTTGAAATACAGCCATTTAAAATACAGCCATTTTGTGAAAAGAAATCTTTAATTGAGGCCTAGTCTGGTTCAGGCCGTGTGAGATGCACCCTTTACATACTGTCGTTCTTTTTTACTATTAATTAAACACCCATTTAGGGCAAGATCCTAAATTCAAAAAATATGAGGAAAGCGTCAAATAAGGGACGTGGCCCAGGTCGTGGTGCTGCTGGTGGAGCTCCTGTTGCAGGGAGAGGACGTGGTCGATCTGTGCCAGCTACAAGCAAAAGTGAAACCCCTTTCTCAGGTGCGAGTAGGCGACAAAACCTGCAGCGGTATTTGGTCGGGCCTAATGCTGCTCTATGAATGGTGAGGCCTGAACAAGTACAGGCGATAGTAGATTGGGTTGCTGACAGTGGATCCAGTTCCTTCACACTGTCTCCCACCCAGTCTCCTGCTGAAAGACCACAGTTGGCACCTGCAGCCGATGTCCATCAGTCTTTCACCTCACCCCCTTGCAAATCAGCCAAGCCGTCTGAGCCCCAAGTCATGCAGCAGTCTCTTCTGCTTTTTGATGACTCTGTTAGCAGGGTTTCCCAGGGCCATCCACCTAGCCCTGCTCCAGAAGTGGAAGAGATTGAGCGCACCGATGCCCAACCACTTATTTTTCAAGATGAGTACATGGGAGGACCATCGCAGCACGTCTCGGATGATGACGAAACACAGGTGCCAACTGCTGGGGCTTTCGAAAGCGTGCAGACCGACAAGGAAGTCAGGGGTGAAGACTGGGTGGAAGATGATGTGAAGGATGATGAGGTCCTCGACCCCACATGGAATCAAGGTCATGCGAGTGACCGATGTAGTTCGGAGGAAGAGGCGGTGGTCGCACAGAACCACCAGCAGAAGAGGGAGCAGGGTGCAAAAGCGGAACGGCCATCCTCTAGACAGTACGCCTCCTACTGCCCACTGCAGCACGGGACCGAGCACACCAAAGCCAGCTCTAAGGAGTTCCCTGGCGTGGCAGTTCTTCAGACAATGTGCTGACGACAAGACACGCGTGGTTTGCACGCTGTGCAATCAGAGCCTGAAGCGAGGCATAAACGTTCTCAACCTGAGCACAACCTGCATGACCAGGCATTTAAGTGCAAAGCACGAGCTGCAGTGGAGTAGACACCTCAAAAACCAAGAAAGGTCTCTGGCTCCTCCTGCTTCCTCTTCTGCTGCAGTCGCGGCCTCTTCATCCACCTCTGGAGTGACAGTGCCACCTGCCACCCCGCAAACAGAGGATCTGCCAGCAACACTACCACCTGGGTCACCAAGCATCTCCACAATGTCCCACGGAAGCGTTCAGCTCTCCATATCCCAAACGCTGGAGAGGAAGAGGAAGTAACCCCCTACCCACCCGCGATCCCTATCCCTGAATGCCAGCATTTCTAAATTATTGGCCTTTGAAATGTTGTCATTCCGTCTGGTGGAGACGGATAGTTTTAAAGGCCTTATGGCGGTGGCTGTCCCACAGTACGTCGTGCCCAGCCGCCACTACTTTTCCAGGTGAGCCATCCCTTCCCTTCACAACCAAGTAGGGGACAAAATCAGGTGTGCACTGCGCAACGCCATCTGTGGCAAGGTGCACCTGACTACGGATACGTGGACCAGTAAGCACAGTTAGGGCCGTTATATATCTCCATAACAGCACACTGGGTAAATGCAGTGGCGGCTGGGCCTGAGGCGGATAGCAGTTTGGCGCATGTCCTTCCACCACCGAGGATTGCAGGGCGCTTCAGTTTGCCTCCTGTTGCTTCCTCCTCCTACTCTGCTTCCTCATCCTCTACCAGCTCCTCATCCGGTCAGCGTAACACCTTCACCACCAACTTCAGCACAGCCAGGGGTAAACGATAGCAAGCAGTTTTAAAACTTATCTGTTTGGGGGACAAACCCCACACTGCGCAGGAGCTGTGGACGGGCCTTGAACAACAGACCGATGAGTGGTTTGTGCCAGTCAGCCTCAAGCCCGGCCTGATGGTGTGCGATAATGGGCGAAATCTTGTAGCAGCTCTGGGACTAGCCGGTTTCACGCACATCCCTTGCCTGGCGCATGTGCTGAATTTGGTGGTGCAGAGATTCCTTAAAAAGTACCCCGACATGTCAGAGCTTCTGCATAAAGTGCGGGCCGTCTGTGCGCGCTTTCGGCGTTCTCACCCTGCTGCTGCTCGCCTGTCAGCGCTGCAGCGTAACTTCGGCCTTCCCGCTCACCGCCTCATATGCGACATGCCTACAAGGTGGAACTCCACCTTGTACATGCTGGCCAGACTGTGCGAGCAGCAGCAGGCGATAGTGGAGTTTCAGCTGCAGCACGCACGGGTGAGTCGCTCGGCGGAACAGCACCACTTCACCACCAATGACTGGGCCTCCATGCGAGACCTGTGTTCCTTGTTGCGCTGTATCGAGTACTCCACCAACATGGCCAGTGCCGATAACGCCGTTCTCAGCGTTACTATCCCACTTCTATGCCTCCTTGAAAAAACGCTCATGGCGATGATGGAAGAGGATGTGGCACAGGAGGAGGAAGAGGGATCATTTCGTAGGGTTTCCGGCCAGTCATTCCCAAGTGGCTCCGAGGGTGGGTTCCTGCACCCACAAACCCAAGGTACACAATTGTCCAGCCAGGGCACAGTTCTGGAGGAGATGGAGGAGGAGGAACCATATTCACAGCAGGGTGGCAGCCAGACCAGCTCATGGCCATCACTGGTGCGTGGATGGGGGGGAAACAGAGGACACAGATGATACACCTCCCACAGAGGACAGCTTTTCGTTGCCTCTGGGCAGCCTTGCACACATGAGCGATTACATGCTGCAGTGTCTCCGCAACGACCGCAGAGTTGCCCACATTCTAACTTGTGCTGATTACTGGGTGGCCACGCTGCTGGATCCCCGTTACAAGGACAACGTACCGTCCTTATTTCAGTCACTGGAGCGTGATCGTAAGATGCGCGAGTACAAGCGCACGCTGGTAGACGCGCTGCTGGTGGCATTCCCACCTGACAGCGGGGGCACAGTGGAAGCACAGGGCGAAGACAGAGGAAGAGGTGACCAATGCAGCTGGGGCACCGCCAGCACCTCAGAAGGCAAGGTTAGCATGGCCGAAATGTGTAAAAGCTTTGTCAGCACGCCACAACAACCAGCACCACCAGCTGATATGGAATGTCTTAGCAGGAGGCAGCATTTCACCAACATGGTGGAGCAGTATGTGTGCACACGCCTACACCTACTGAATGACGGGTCTGCCCCCTTCAACTTCTGGGTCTCCAAATTGGGCACATGGCCTGAGCTTGCCCTTTACGCCTTAAAGGTGCTGGCCTGCCCTGCAGCCGGTGTATTATCTGAATGTGTGTTTAGCACGGCAGGGGGCGTCATCACAGACAAGCTCACGTTCATTAAAATGAACCAGACTTGTCTGTACCTTGTGCAGAATAGACATTTACTCCACCATCAAACATACATTCTTGTACTCAAGTCAAGTGCAATGATTCTTTGTTTTCTTTTTGTCACAATATTTTGGGGGCTACCTAAATAATAAATAAAAAAAACATTGTTGGCTACCTCCTCCTCCATTGCTGCGCCTCCTTAACCTCCGACTCCATATCCACCTCCTTCTCTGAGTTGCAGGTTAATAATTTGTAATTTTTAGTTATTTTATTTTAAGTTAGGGTACTTTCACACTTGCGGCAGAGAGATCCGGCAAGCAGTTCAGTCGCCGGAACTGCCTGCCGGATCAGGCAAAACGTATGCCAACTGATGGCATTAGTAAGACTAATCTTAAGTCTTAAAAATGCCTGATCAGTCGAAAAAATGCTTTGAAATGCCGGATTCGTCTTTCCGGTGTCATCCAGCAAAAAAACGGATCCGGCATTTATTTATTTTTTCAGTCTGCGCATGCGCAGACCGGAAGGACGGATCCGGCATTCTAAATGCCGGACCCGACACTAATACATTCCTATGGGAAAAATGCCGGATCCGGCATTCAGGCAAGTCTCCAGTTTTTTTCGCTGGAGATAAAACCGTAGCATGCTGCTGTTTTCTCTTTTGCCTGATCAGTCAAAATGACTTAACTGAAGACATCCTGAACGGAATACTCTCCTTTCAGAATGCATGGGGATAAAACTGATCAGTTCTTTTCCGGTATAGAGCCCCTGTGACGGAACTCTATGCTGGAAAAGAAAAATGCAAGTGTGAAAGTAGCCTTATTTCCCTTTCCACATTTGTTTGCAGAGCAGTTGCCATGCTCTTAAGCACATTTTACTGCCTTTTACATCCCTCTAGCCCTTTCAAGGACTATTTTATAGCCATTTTAATGCAAAAAAGTGCCAATTTTAGTGCCCTAAATTGAAAAAATTCTTATTTTCAATTGTCGGGTGACATTTTACCATTTTTGGCATATACAAACCCCTGCTGTGTCTGGGTGACAGGGGCCTAAATCTCTCAAAATCCTCTGTTCTATTGCAGGGTGACATGAACCCCTGCTCTGCATTGCTGACAGGGAACTGAATTTAGTGAAAACATCTGTTACTGATCGGAAGATGCGCGACTGCAAGCGCACGCTGATGATAGCATTCCCACCTGACAGCGGGGGCACAGTGGAAGCACAAAGCGAAGGCAGAGGAAGAGGTCGCCAACGCAGCTGGGGCACCACCAGCACCTGAGAAGGCAGGGTTAGTATGGCCCAAATGTGGAAAAGCTTTGTCAGCCTTGGAGGTGCTGACCTGCACTGCAGCCAGTGTATAGTGTGAACGTGTGTTTAGCACGGCAGAGAGCATTATCACAGGCCGCAGCCAATGTGGACAAGCTTACGTTTATTAAAATGAACCAGTCATGGATCCCACAGGACTTGTCCGTAGCTTGTGCAGAATAGACAGTTATACCAGCCTCAACCATCCATTCTTGTACTCAAGTGCACTTATTCTGTGTTTTATTTTGTTATATGTCCCAATATTTTTGGGGATACACCAATTAAAAAAAAAAAAAAAAAAATACACAAATCAGTGTTGGCTACCTAGTCCACCTACACCGCCACGTCAACCCATCCACCACCTCCTCAACCTCCTACTCCTAGATCCAGATTGTTATTTTTAATTTTTCTGTATTTTGTTATTTTAAGTCATTTCCCCATCCATATTTGTTTGCAGAACAGTTGCCATGCTCTTAAGCACATTTGTATGCCTTTTGCAGCCCTCTAGCACTTTCCAGGACAATTTTAGAGCCATTTTAGTGCCCAAAAGTTCGGGTCCCCATTGACTTCAATGGGGTTCGGGGTCAAGTTCAGGACCCGAACGCGAACTTTTTTTTTCAATTTCGGTCGAACCTGAACATCTAGATGTCCGCTCAACTCAAATTTTAACACCTTTGGTTAAAAAAAAATATAATTCTTATTTTCCTCCTCGGTGCATCTTATGGGCAGGTGCGTCTTATAGGGCGAAAAAATACAGTACCTTTTGAGGCTTTCCCTCCTTATGGAGGGTGTCAATGATGGTTTTCTGCACAGGTCAGCAGTCTTTCCCATGATTGTGATTCCTACTGAACCAGACAATTTAAAGGCTCAGGAACCCTTTGCAGGTGTTATGGATTAGTTAGCTGACTAGAGTGTGACACTTTGAGCCGAGAATATTGAACCTTTTCACAATATTCAAATTTTTTGAGATTGTGGATTTGGGGTTTTCACCATAATCATCCAAATTAACAAATAAAGGCTTGAATATCTCGCTTAGTCTATGTCATATATTAGTTTCACCTTTTAAGTTGCATTAGGGTACTTTCACACTAGCGTTTTTCTTTTCCGGCACTGAGTTCCGTCCCAGGGGCTCAATACCGGAAAAGAACTGATCAGTTTTATCCCCATGCATTCTGAATAGAGAAAAATTCAGGATGCATCAGAATGTCTTCAGTTCAGTCACTGAACGGCGTTTTGGACGGAGGAAATAACGTGACCAAAACTCGGGATAAGTTGCCGGAATCGGCATTAATTTACATTGAAATGCATTAAAAATACCGCAATGCCGGATCTGTCCTTCCGGTCTGCGCATGCGCAGACCGGTAAAAATGTGAAAAAAAAACATATAGAACGGATCCGTTTCTCCGGATGACATGCGGAGAGATGGATCCGTTCTTGCAATGCATTTGTAAGACGGATCCGCATCAGGATCAGTCTACAAATGCTGTCTGTTTGCAGCGCCGCAAGTGTGAAAGTACCGTTTACTGAAATAAATTAACTTTTGCACGATATTCTAATTTTTCAAGTTTCACCTGTATATGCGGATGTAATGCGTTATGGAAGTGATTACAATATTAGAGCAAATAGAGAAGTTTATTGGTGGAAACTGGACAATTTGAAGGAGGCCCCTAGACCCTGTTGGGCCGTCTCTAGCCTGGATACAGGATGGGATAACGGCCCCCAGCCTGGATACAGGATGGGATAACGGCCTCCAGCCTGGATACAGGATGGGATAACGGCCTCCAGCCTGGATACAGGATGGGATAACGGCCTCCAGCCTGGATACAGGATGGGATAACGGCCTCCAGCCTGGATACAGGATGGGATAACGGCCTCCAGCCTGGATACAGGATGGGATAACGGCCTCCAGCCTGGATACAGGATGGGATAACGGCCTCCAGCCTGGATACAGGATGGGATAACGGCCTCCAGCCTGGATACAGGATGGGATAACGGCCTCCAGCCTGGATACAGGATGGGATAACGGCCTCCAGCCTGATAAATCTGGGGACCGGGCAGCCAAGGAAGTGTAATCTGGAGGAGACATTCCTGGGAAACCCTTGCTGTGTGTGGGCGAGCATTATCCTGCTGAAGAATACCAGTTGTCAGCCCGGCCATGAGAGGAACACATGTGGAGGCAGGACGTCCTGCACATATCGCTGAGCTGTTAGTGTCCCTCGTATCACTACTAGGGTTGATCGGCTGTCATATGTAATGGCTTCCCAGATCACCACATCAGCAGTGTGTCACTCCACATCAGAGACTGGATTGAAGCGCTAACCACAAGGCCTCTATACTCGCATCCCAAACAGAACCTGGATTGGTCACTAAAGAGGATACGGTTCCAGTCTGTATGAGTCCAGGTTCACTACACATCGGCTGGCTGTCAATGGCAGGATATGTAATGAGTGCCATGACACCACATTTCCCTCTGCTAAGCGCCCTGGGCAAAGACAGGGGTGTATAATGAAAGTGGACAACAAAACTGTGGGAGCTGCTCGTGCTTGTCGGTAAATCAAACGATCCTCTACTAATGGTCTGTCAGGAGCCCGTTCGCCATGTGTGTCCTCACGTAACCACTGCTCCCAACATCTCCTAACAGCTAGGCAGGGCGTTAAAACATATTGGACTGGCACTCATATGGAATATGAACATGGTTTATTAAATAAAATGAATTAGGGATATTGTCACCTGTCACAAATAAATTTTCAATAAAATACAATATTAATACAATAAATCATATATTAAAATCTTAAAACATCAAAAATATCCAATGGTGCAGGAGCCGATGGCACTTGATGTCTCTGGACCTGTGAGGTCCTGGCTGTTAAATTCAGTAGACAATAGTGCCGTCGGTTTCTGCAGCCCTGAATGGTATTCCCTTTAAACAACAATTTCCATGTGCTACTCCAACACTCGCTGATTGGAGTCCCGTATATTGGAAATATCCCAGATCCACAGAATTCAGTGCTTTCAATGCGCTGATGTTTTTAATAAAGCAACTTTCACCTGTGGGGAAACATACAGGAGGTGTAATATCCCTCTATAAAAAGTGAAACCGATCACGGCAATTACTGCTGTTGTTACATGAGGAATGAACTGAGTTATCAACTTTTATATGGCAGTACACTTGTGTGCAACAACACACAGTGAATTAGCGGTTAGCCCTCTATTAAGAACTTACTTTGCCGGCAATTACAAACAGCAGACAACTAGTCTGCAACAGTGTTAACTGCGGACATAGTTACACTGTCCTATTGGAAAGTCGCTTTGGAGGAATTATTGGTCTATTCAAAGCGCTGATTATTAACATTGGTTTGCAACAGTGTTAAGATATTGTGGACAAAGATACACTGCCTTATTGAAAGTTGCTTTATTAAAAACATCAGCGCATTGAAAGCACTGAATTCTGTGGATCCGGGATATTTCCAATATACGGGACTCCAATCAGCGAGTGTTGGAGTAGCACATGGAAATTGTTGTTTAAAGGGAATACCATTCAGGGCTGCAGAAACCGACGGCACTATTGTCTACTGAATTTAACAGCCAGGACCTCACAGGTCCAGAGACATCAAGTGCCATCGGCTCCTGCACCATTGGATATTTTTGATGTTTTAAGATTTTAATATATGATTTATTGTATTAATATTGTATTTTATTTTAAATTTATTTGTGACAGGTGACAATATCCCTAATTCATTTTATTTAATAAACCATGTTCATATTCCATATATGAGTGCCAGTCCATTACATTTTACCATTTAGACTTTTCTTTCAGGGGTGTCTCAATTTCTGGACTAGAGCACCTACCTTGAGGGGACAGTGGTGAGCGGGTCCCTTTCTTGATCTATTTTAGGGCGTTAAAACAACCTCAGTTGTCCTATAATGTGCCTTCTCTCAAAGTCTGTCAACTGGGCAAAATGTTTTCAAGTGCGTCATAGAGGCATGTCTAAGTCAGCAATCCCTCATCAGGAGGTACACTACCCAAAAGTAGCCCCTGAAAGCATTTGTATATGGCAGCAGGGGAAGCACTTTTACACCCTCTTGTGGCAAGACCCAGTGTATAATCAGACGACACCTGTAATCATTTACATACCTGTCGGAGGTATAACTGCATGCTGGGTTTTCTATCTGGGTGCAGTATTTTTCTGTCAATGAACGCATATTCAACAGGCTGCACCACCGAAGTGAATATACTGTAGAGCCCTGCTGGTCAGCCTACAATTCAGTGAAATCAGGAGGCTGACCACTCACAGATGAAAAATGCAGACGATTGGCATGGATAATGTTAAATTCATTGTCATTTATTCACAGAAGAAAAAAAAAATTATTTTACACGGCTTTATCTGAGGTAGGGTCGCTCATTCTCTAGTTTACAAATCGTTTCAAACAAGGGGACATCACATTTCTTTACCTTCCCTGCATAGTGCCAGTTCTTATGAGGATTAAAAAAAAGGAAAATGCACAAGATAGTAAAAAAAATCAAACCAAAAGCTGTACAGCTGGTAAAAAGTGCAAAGAAAGCCATGGATAGCAGCGCCCGCAGGGTTAGATATAAGGACTTGTCCCTTGGTCTGTAAAGTAAAATCCAATTTACTGTTTCTTCCACATTCATGATATGATCCCTGCATCGTGCAGCGGTCACTTTGAAATAAAGACATTGCCCTAAATCTGTTACCAGCCTATCTCCACCTGGTACCTATGCCTAATGCACTATGCAGGAGATACTGATTAAATTGCCCTGTGTAGTAGGGCCCCTGTCATTATAAAGTGTTTATGTGCAACCACAGGAAGATTACCCTGCAGTAAAACGGACGCCGCTAACAAGCCGATTAGAAGGAAATAGGCACTAATTTTTATTACTTTACAGTAGATGGTATTATAACGTATCCTTCAAGTGTAGTTTGCATAAAGTGTTGCTTTTACTCATTTTGTGTCCTATTTTGATTTTCTTTGCCATTTACATCCAAAGCCTCATTCCGAATTCTCAGGGTGTTGCGCGAGCTCTGATGACGGATAGACTCAAGCAGCCAGGTCACACGCAACTCAAAATCAGCACAAAGTATGTCATTTCAGCAAACAAACTTTTTATGTATATTAAAAATAAAAGTCGAGGTTAAAAAATAAAAAATAAAAAAAAAAAGTGGGCAAACCATAGTGAATGTCCTTTAACACAATGACATGCCCACGTCTGCACGGATGAAAAAAAAATAAATTCTCCCATAGACTGCTTTGTTGATCGCTCTTAGAACAGATTAGGAAATGTATAAAAAAAATTGGAATCACTATATACAGTACAGATTTGGGGAGAGGTCACGTCACACTCCTTCCCACTCATGCCCAGGAGGGTAAAGTTACTAAAGTGCAGACTCATGCTTTGGAATTGACAGCAGTCCTTGCTCCTAATTTGTAAAGTGTAGTAACATATGGTTTGGGCCATACAGGCAGAGTTCAGGAGACTGGCGCCTGTAGTCGTTTGCCATGTTAACCCACCAAGGCAGGCAAGTGGTATCTGTGGTTACCTAAAAAAAAAAAAAAAGAAACAGAAGCAGGCAAGTGGTATCTGGACTAAACCTCAAGAACATCTGGGGCAGGCAAGTGGTATCTGGGGTGACCTTAAAAAAAAAACTTAAAAAAAAAAAACATTGGGGCCAATCCTGTCATCTAATGGCATCCCAAGCTGCTGATCTTGCAGGGCAGATATTGAGGCTCAGGCTACATTGGCACAGCTCGCCCCAAGCTCACAGCACCCTCATTTTCATCTAATTCATGGCTAAATGCCTAGTAGATAAATAATATAAAAAAAGAACCAAAGTATTTGCAATATGGTCACAAGACACAGATTTCTGTACAAATATTTCCTTTATAAAGCTCTGATGTAAAAGTCAAAGAATCAATATATTAGGTGTGGCACAGTTTTCAGTTATTTACACTGCAAGATAGCTTACAAATGAATACAGGAGACGAAGGGCAGGCGAGCTGTCACTACGAGGTCGCAGGAGGTTTGGCTTTAGTGTCCTCCTTTTCAGTCTCTTTGTCTTTACTTTTCTTGGATTTCTTTTTTTTGTGTTTGTGTTTCTGGCCCTTCTCAGTCTCTGACTCATTGCCCGTGTGCTTCTTATGCTTCTTGTGTTTTTTATGCTTCTTGTGTTTCTTTTTCTCCTTCTTCCTTTTCTTTTTGTCTGGGCTGCCTGTGGAGCTGACGCTGCTGCTGCGACTGCCGGAGTCGCCAGGGCTGTGGCTGCCGGCTGGACTGTTTGGGCCAGTGGCAGGCAAGTTACCACTACCCGTATCTGTAGCTTGTGTGTGTTCATCGTCCTTGTTTTTAGTTTCCTGAGGGTCTTCTTGTTTGACAGAGGCCTCACTATCACTTTCATTGTAATCAGGCACAAATGAAGCTTCATCCGTGTCTTTGGTCAAGTCTGTGGAGAGCCGTGTAGAACGGCTTTGAGGACCCTTGGTCTTGTCAGAGGCTTCCTTGTCCGTTTTTACTTCTGGTGAGGGACGTTTAGGGTGTGATGATCTTTTATCGCTCGTGTCTTCTGAAGTTTTTGATTTAGATGGGACTTTCTCTTTCCCTCTTTCACTGCTTCTGTCAGATGACACTTGATCAGTATTGCTTTGTCGCTTTGAGTCTGACGACTTTTGTTCAGCCCTTGGCCTGCGCTCTTGACCAGGACTGTGACTGCCACTCTTAGAGTCTCTCGGAACTTTCTTAGGTTCTCTAGAGTCGTCTCTGGGTTTTACTTTTTGGGAGTTGGACGATGAATCTTTGTTCCTGAGAGGAGATTCCTTTCGTCGCTCATCTCTTCTCCTGGAACCACTCTGATCCCGACTGTCATGATCTGACTTTTTATCACCGTCTGGCCTCTTTACCTTGTCATCGTGCTCAGACCTTCTCTCTCGCTCTCGGCTTTCATGTTCTTGTTTTCTATCCCGTTCTTTGCCGTCATGTTCTTGCCTCCTTTCCCGATCTTTACTGTCGTGTTCAGGCTTTCTGTCACGGGAATCGTGGTCTTGCCTCTTGTCATGATCATTCTTTTTGTCTCTATCTCTGCTCTCATGTTCGGTCTTTCGGTCTCGGTCATGTTCCTTCTTATCCCTCTCTTTGTTCTCATGTTCTTGTTTTCTATCTCTGCTGTCTCCACGATCAGACTTCTTCTCGCGAGTTGGAGTAACGTCTTTGTTGGAACTGCCACGTCCCGATTCCTGTTTTTCAGATGACTTCTCTTTTGAGGACTGTTGGTTGCTGTCATTTTGGGAACTTCCTTTTCTTTTATCGGAAGAGTCCTTGTCAATTGCAGGACTATTTTTATCTTTTGATCTGTTCTTGGTTTGGGAAACATTGGTTTCCTTGGTGGATCTGGCATCTTGTGGCGTTCCATCACTTCCCTGCTTCACTTCTTTCTCTGGTAAAATTACAGTAGATGCTGGTTTGGATACAACACTCATTGGTTTCCCGGAATTCGATGTTCCTTGCGAGTCCTTAGCATCGTCATCTTCAGACTCAAATTCATCCTTGTCCCATTTTGACGGTGGAACTTGAATCATTATGATGACATCTTCTGCTGGTTCCATACTATCATTGGTATACTCCTCTAAGGTCTTAATAACCGTTCTTTTGTTGTCTTGCTTTTCTTCTGCTTTCCGGAGAGGACTCCCACCTGTGGAGCTTGTGCTGTTAAAAAAAAAAAATGTAATAAATTAGTACAAACGAAATAAATAGAACTAGCACAGTGTGAAGACGTATACCCAAATGCAATAAATACAAATCATTAATCGCCAACATATAGGTAGCAAGTTTGCACTTCTGAACAAGTCTAATTGGATCTGCCTGGGTTTCATTTGCAGAAATAAGGGAGAAATTTATCAAAACAGGTGTAAAAGAAAACTGGCTTAGTTGCCCCTAGCAACCAATCAGATTCCACCTTTCATTTTACAAAGAAGGTCTGAAAAATGAAATCTGGTTGGTTGCTATGGGCAACTAAGCCAATTTTCTTTATCAGTTTTCATAAATGTCACCCACAATTTATATTTCTATATAGTAACCCCATGATTATGTGCGTCTTCGTAGCAGCTACCTGGCATTGGTTGCTAGAGTTTTACACAACCATATACATACAGAGCTGACATTTATAGTCACATATTTCTTTATACTTATTCACAATAACATGTAAGGCTAGTTTCACATCTCCGTCTGTCTTCTCCGGCAGGCTGTTCTGGCATAGAGTTCCCCACATTGCAAACATGCCGGGATCTGGACAAACACCGCTGCACGCAGCGGTTTTTTGTCCGTCCAGTTCCCAGCATTCTATGCCAGAACAGTCCGAGAGGACATAAGATGTGAAAATAGCCTAATATTTCTTTATTTGAATCTACCAGTTCCTCTAAATGTCCTCTACTGTGCCTACTTTAAGAATACTTCACAATTAATTTCTAAGTACCCAGTATGATCCTACAAAGGCACAAATTATATATGTCAGCAATCCAAGGAACTCCTTTATGATCAAAAAAATACCCCCTTCCGATATATGCTATCAATCATTCCTACCTGGTATAGTCGACCAAGGTGGATCCAGATCCATCAGGAGCAAGTACCTTCTTTCGTACTTTTCCCTTAACACGTTCTGCCTTCGGTTTGGCCGGGGCTGTTGGCTCGTTTTTGTCTTGTGCTTCTTCTGTTCCAGCAGCAGCAGTTTCCGTGTTTGTTATTTTTTTCCCAGTCTCACGGTTCAGTTTAATCTTTTTCACAGTTGTTGCTTTGTCCTTCTCGGGAATCTTCTCGGGTTTGACAACCTCTGCCTCAGATTTTAGTCTAGAAGCAGGAGGTTTTGGAGCCTCAGGAGTCTCAACTTTTATATTCTTAGCTGTTTTTTCCTGTTCCTTTTCTGCAGATTTGTCATCAACTTTTCTCTTGCGTTTTTCAGGTTTGGACTCAGCTGTTCTTGGTTTCTCTGCTGCCTTTTTAGACTTTTCTTCCTTAATTGTTGGCTTGTCCATCTTTGTGTCTTTTGTGTGGTCCTTTTTGCTCTTCTCCTCTTTCGACTGTTTTTCCTGATTTTCTTTTATTACCTTGAGATGGACTTTACGAGGCAACATAGTCTTGTCGTCTTTTTGGCTAGACACATGTTTTGAATTGTCGTTCTTCTGCAGTTCATCTTTGATCTTCTTCGGTGGTGGCTCAACACTCGCTGGTTTAGCTTTCTCTCCGTCCCCTGCTTTTGGTTTAGCTTTCTCTCCGTCCCCTGCTTTTGGTTTAGCTTTCTCTCCGTCCCCTGCTTTTTCAATCCGGATTACCTTGGATAAAGTTTCTTTCTTGGGCTGGTTAACCTCAGCTCTACGTTTAGTTTTATCGACTTTCACTCTTGGTTTTTCTCGTTTGTCCTTATCAGAAAGAGGTTTCAACGCAATAGACTCGGCATCCATGGGCTCATCTCTAACTGGGGTGGCATCATCTTTGCTGGTGGGCACAAACATATGTTCGTTTCTTTTGCCATCATCCCCATGTGGGTCTCTGTGCTTTCTCGATCCATCAGTTCCAGTCTTAGACAAACTTTCGCTTTCTTCTTTCCGTCTCTTGCGATGTTTCTTATGTTTGTTTGCCCTCGAGTCGCCAGATTGGATAAAAGGTTCTCTTTCCTTAGATTTTCTAGTGTCCTTTATGTGTGCATCACGTGGCAGTAGTTTTTCCTGATATCCACCAACTAAAGGTGGGCGCAGCCGGGGTAGTAAAGGTGCAGGATAATTTTCTCTATGGCCACGATAAGGCGAATGTTCTCTTCGAGTCTGTGGTGGAAGAAGAAATCTGTTTTCTGGGAAATTTTCCCTACCGATTGGTGACCTCTGTCTTGGAATGGCATTCAATGCACATCCTTTATAATACTTTTCAAACCATTCCCTGTAAGTACGTTCCCACTCTCTGTACGCTTCCTTTTCATAAGGATCTCTCATATCCGGCTGACGGCCATACATCGCTTTGAGATCATAGGGTGGCAATTCACGATAGCGGTTTGCATAATCTCGTTCCCCTTCAACTTGCTGAAGAAGTCTCTTATTAGCAGGAGAAGGTGGTCTGTAGGGTGGGGATCTAGATCGAGAATGGAATCTCCTGTATGGTGATCTTGACCTGGACCGAGGATATCCATGAGACCTGGACCTGGAGCGGTAAGTACGCCCCTTTCCATGGGCTTTCCTCTGGTATGAAGGAGATCTTGAAAAAGACCGAGAACGCGATCGACTAAAAGACCGAGAATATGAGCGTGACCTTGAAGAACCAGATCTTGATTTAGAGTAAGAGTACGAACTTTTAGAGTATGATGATCCAGAGTAAGGAGATTTAGACCTATCAAAGGTAAGAGAAAAACATGAAAAGAGCAAGAGCATGTATTTCTTTTATGGTTCATTTTAAGTGACTCCTCACACTTAGAGTACTTTCACACTAGCGGCAGGCTGTTCCGGCGGGTGATCCGTCCTGCCGCTAGTTCACGTGTGCCCCCGGACTGCAGCTCCGTCCCCATTGACTATAATAGGGGCGGAGATCCGGTGGCAGCACGGCGAGAGGCAGCCGGACTAAAAGTTCTGCATGTCGTACTTTAAGCCCGGCTGCCCCTCGCCGTGCGCTGCCGCAGGAACTCCAACCCCATTATAGTCAATGGGGACGGAGCGGCAGTCCGGGGGCACACGTGAACTAGCGGCAGGACGGATCCCACAGGCTGTTCAACCGCCAGAACAGCCTGCCGCTAGTGTGAAACTAGCCTTAGAAATACAATTTTTACACTATTAAAGCATGCAAATGGTATTCCTAGAAAAGGTCAGGTACATGCAGTTGCACTAAATACAGAGTGGGGGTATGGATAATTAATGTTTTTTGGCAGTGATAGACAAAATCCTGAAAATGTACACACAAAACGCAAGGGATGACAAAATTGCAATACACCCCAACAAAAAAATTAGTAAAATACAGGTCATGCTATATTCTTTTCTCACCTGGAATAAGAACGCTTCCGCTCTTTTTGAATTTTCTTGTATTCAAGCAGCTCTTTCGCAAAATCATTTGCAAATTCTTCAAGTTTCGATTTCTTCTTCTCTCTGAAGGAAAACGTAGGATTACAAGAAAAGGAGAAAAAAAAAAAAAAAAATGGAAAAAAAAGTCAACATGCAAGTTGCTGTCTTTATGATAGAAAAGAGAGCTATATGCATAGTTGTCTCAAGTGTTCGGTTTCAGGATCTTGTCTTATCACAGAATCATCAGTAATACAATATGATTTATAATTATCTTTTCTCATTTCACACACACTTTAATGTAAAAGAGCCCAAATATCTTCAACGGAGGTTGGGTGTGCGCTTGTTCAGCCGACAACTATTCCTCCTGACTCCGCTATATAAATATGCTGGGCTCAACTGAGTGTGCATGTGTTCCCAATGGAGAGAATGTAATAAGCCTCAACCAGACACCCCTGGTGGTGGCTTACCGCCCTGAGAACTAAGATTTGGGTGTGCTGAAATATATGAATTCTTCCATCAGGGAAGAGTCAGCACACGGTCACACATATAAGTTAGTTGGTCCTGCTGTGGAAATTTTCTGTGCAGATACGGACTCTCTTTTTGCGCTGCCTTACAGCTAAAAACCGCATGCAGATTTGCAGTGGATTTTTCTGCTGCATGTGATTGTACTGTTTCGTCTTTAGTAATGCGGAGTAAGAGGCAATATAGACAGTGCAATATACTACATTTTTGTATGATACCATCTGTACCCTATAACTTTACCTCACTGTGCAGTTTACCTAATTCAATTACAAATAGGCATTAAGTTGAATTCATTAACTACCATGAAATATATTACTTTAACCCAATAGTTCACTTTTTTAAAAATTTGTAAATCTAAAAATTCTTATAAATGAACTTAAAAAAAAAAAAAAACACACTTACTCGTCCTTTAGTCGTCTCTGTTCTCTATAGAACTCTTCTTTAGAGAGAGGTGGTGCCAGGGACTGTGCAGGAAGGGCATTGGCATGTGCTCCCTGAACTGCTGGATTGGCCCATGGGGCAGACACTGTAGCAGGTGCTGAGGGGAAGCCTGGGGGTGGTACGTTGTAGCCAGCAGCAGGAGGTTGTCCAGGTGGGAACTGTGGTGGAAACTGAGGTGGTGGTACGCCAGGAGGTAACTGAAGACCATGCGGTGGCGGCGGAGGGAACAGAGGTGTCGGAGGTGGAACATATACAGGACCCGACGATGTCAAAGACGGCACTTGGTTTCTTGGTGGGCGGTCATTGTGAGGGTGACGGCCACGGCTATGACTAGAGAAAAGAAAAATGAAAATTTTTTGAAAAACGTAATCACACTGAGTGACGAGTAAAGTAGTGAACCTTCTAAAGGAATAGTTTTGCCTTTATTTCCACCCACATATACAATTTCTGTAAAGCTACAGCTCCAAAAATATTATATTCATATGCTTTATGAAGCCACATGCAGAAAATGTAAGGCTAAAATTAATGAGGCTAAAGTATTCATATTAAATTAGTATTCAATACTAACCCATCCCATCCTATATGCGGTCTTGGTCCAGAAGGTCTTGGTATATTGGCTCTCATCAGTGGAGCTGTGAAATAAAAAAGTACATTTTTTTGAAAACTAGATATTAGACCAGCAAAACAGACACAGCAGTAGGCCAGGAACTACATACATGCATCCTTTATGTTCATTAATAACTTGCTAGCTAAGGCCTGTTTCACACTGCCGCCACAGTCTTCCAACAGGCTGTTCCGGCATAGGAAGCTGGATTAAGGCTGGGTCACCGCCGGACCCCATTATAGGTAATGGACGGCATTCAGGCTGGGTCAGGCAGGCTGTTCCTGGCCGGAACAACCTGCCGGATCAGTAAATGCTAGTGTGGGACCCCATTATAGGTAATGGACGGCATTCAGGCTGGGTCAGGCAGGCTGTTCCTGGCCGGAACAACCTGCCGGATCAGTAAATGCTAGTGTGCAACTAGCCTAAGTTTTGTTTGCTTAAATGAAGTCGGTCACTATGGTCAGGTCTGCTGCATTTGGTGCACACAGCTCCCCCCTTCATCAGTGCCACCGGCTCTGAAATCTGAGGGACTGTCAAAGAAGAGGGGGAGGCACTGTGCAGCATTATAATGGAGGTAACGGTGCTTCAAACAGAGCGGCCTGCCCACGGTGCGCTGAAAACCCTATTTGCATAAAAATATAAAGCCATTTCTTGGGATCAGTGGACTGCATTTTAACAAGAAAGGTATAATTATGTTTTAGGGCACCTACCTCACATAATGGTATGCTTACTTATTTAGTAGGAGACAGACCCCCCTTTAAAAGGGATATGCCATAAATGTCTGGTCGATGTGAATCCCCTGACCTCCAACCTGCCAGGTCCATTTACCTCTATGGAAACAGCCAAGCAAGCATACGTACATACATACGCAGTAAGGATAAGTGAATGTTCGTACAAATTGAATCATTCATTTAAACAAATTTTAAGTCAGTGTGGGAGTGTCCCTCTACAGACAGACAACTAATGTGCCAGCAGATGAACATGGTCGCACATCTCGTGCATGTGCCGTTACTGCGAGTAGTGGTGCATGCACAAATGATAACTAAATTTGTTCAGTGGCGCATGCAAATTCGTTGACGCCGATTTGTTTAAACATCACAGCGCACAAGCAGATACTTACAGTAAGTGCGCACGCACAAGATTAACAAGACCGTGGCATATGAGCAGCCATATTAATCTGCCGGCAGGGGGAGCGTCCTGAGCTGTGGGGGTATTCCTTAAAAAGTGTCAAATAATCTGGATAAATTAGTTGATTGAACGAATTGATTCAGTCATCACTAATGTGCAGCCACTAGTGTTGAGTGAACTTCTGTTTTAAGTTCGGCGTCTAAAGTTCGGCTTCCGGTTAGCGGAGAATCCCGATATGGATTCCGAATTCCGTTGTGGTCCGTGGCAGCGGAATCAATAATCGGCCATTATTGATTCCGCTACCATGGACCACAACGGAATTCGGAATCCATATAGGGATTCTCCGCTAACCGGAAGCCGAACTTTAGACGCCGAACTTAAAACAGAAGTTCGCTCAACACTAGCAGCCACCTGTCCATTCCTTATCTGCCTGGACCAGAAAGCTGCCTCACCAGGCAGGATACGGGTTGGGGGACCCTCGTGAAAGCGATAGGTGCAGGTCCCTTGATGTGGAACCGGTGTCTCAGACATTTATGGCATAAATCCTCGGGATATACCATAAACATCTAAGGTGGGGAAAACGTTTTCATTTTGGGCAGCCAGTTGAAGTTCCCATTGAGCCCTCCCCAGACCTCCTATGAAGATCTAAGTCCATTTAAACCCAAAGGACCTCAGTTTGCCTGTAATATGGACACAAGTAGGAAAGTTACACACCCATTTTCATACACCTGGTAATAAGATCATAAAACCAGAAAATACAAGCTTGGTGTCACTAGGTCTTCATTATTCACAGCTTTCCAACCAGTACTTACTTGGAGGAGGAAGGTGGTGAGTAGAAGGTGGCATTTGCCCAAGCACTGGAACGTGGAAGCCCTAAAACAAATGCAAAAAGTTTAGAACTATTTTTGAAACTCCAGTTTAAAATAAAGCTGGCTCCGGTGCAGTGATATAAAGACTTACTTTGTCTCCTAAGTGGAGGCTGTTGGGCAATGGCAAGCTGCTCGCCGATGTGACAGGAGCAGAAGGTGTGGAAGAGGATCGAGATCCTTCACGCTTTTCATGACTAACAAAAGATAATAAAGACCATTAGAAAACGTATCTATAGGTAAAACAGACACGGGTATGTCCAACTGGTGACTCATAGAATTCACTGGGGAGTTAATAATTCTTTCAGTTCATACACTAGTTTTTTTTCCAGGAGTAATTAAAATATTGGAATCTAATAATGTCATAATTTCAGTGCCGACCAAAAGAATCCCTAGCCCCAAAAATCTTCCCTCTGTTAGACACTATGTACGCTACTAAAGTTTTCATAATGCACAGCAATTTTCCAGCACAGACTTACTGAAAAGTAGGCTCTGGTTTCTCTCGCTCCTTTTGGACAGGTACAGGCAAGGCAGGCTCTGTAGAGGGCGCCGCAGGCTGGGTCTGTGCACTGGTTTGTGCAGGGCTGTGCGCAGTAGATGTGGTAGGAGCAGTGCTTTGAGGAGCAGTAGTTGGAGTAGGAGCTGCAGTAGTGGGAGCTATAAGAGGATCTTGCTGGCGAGACTGCGTTGGACGTGTTGGCTGCGGGGTGCTACGCTGTGGTTGTGCCGCTTGCTGTTGCTGGCGCTGCTGGGAGGCAGACTGTTGCTTACGAATACTCTTTGTATAACCGGTTTCATTCTTAAAGTTATTCACAGCCTAAAAACAGTGAAATAGCGAATGAGTAACGAGGAAAGTCAAATGCAGCAATTACATGTGAAAAAAAAAAATACTCTATATAGCCTGTGGAAAGCATATAGAAATGAGCAGGTGAATTCTACAGACCACCGATAGTCATAAAAGGAAAAAAATCTTGCTTCTTGGGCTGATCACTAGACAGAATGTTGCCCAATTTAAAGGGGTTGTCCATAATTAGAAAAAAAAAAATGGCTGCTTCCAAAAGCAACACCACCTCTATAGTTGTGTGTGGCAACGCAGCTCAGCTCCACTGAAATAGTGGTCCTGTTTTTGGAAGAAAGTAATTTTTCTAATCTTGTACAACTCCTTTAATTGTATTGTAAATGCTGGACAGAAGGATACCCTCGGGCATTCATCCGTATAGTTGTTGTAGTACCTGACGTAGGAATTTATTGGCAATTAAGTTATCAGGAGAGACGTCCGACTGATGACATGTAGGGCACATGTGATCCTCCGATTCCAGTAGTGAAGTGCGGATACCTAGAAGTGGGTTTAAAAATAAATTAATTTATAAAAACACCACAGATCTCCTTAAAGGGGTTGTCTGGACTCTAGATATTGATGACCTATCCATCTGGGCTCTAGATATTGATGACCTATCCTCAGGATCAGCCATCAGTGCTACATTGGTGAGGACCCTGCACCCGGCACCACCACCAGAAATAACACAATGGATGGAGCTGGAAGCAGTAGGCTCCTAATGCGCCATGTAGTGGCTGTGCGGAGTACTGCAGCTCAGCTCCCATTTACTTCAATACGGAAGTACCCCAGAATGGCCATTACACAGTGAATGGAACGCTAAATGTCGGACCCCCACCGATCTGATGAGGACCGATCCTAAGAAAAAAGTCATTAGTATTTAGAGCCTGGACACCTCCATTAATACAAGCAATTACACTCAACCTTGTGTTATGCTAATGAACACATTATGAACCATCAAGACATGAAACCGTTAAGGGTAATGGCAACATATGTAAGTCTTACCCCGTGGATCTCTCAGTGAATCTACACCAAAATCCAAGTGTGAATTAGGCCTCATGCACACGACCGTTGTTTGGGTCCATTCATTTCAATGGGGCCGCAAATGATGCGGACGGCCCCGCTAAAAAAAAATATAACATGTCCTATTCTTGTCCACGCTTTGCGGACAAGAATAGGCATTCATATTGCCGGCGCCTGTTCCGTAAATTGTGGAAGGCAACACGGGCACCTTGCGGTTTGCGGACCGCAAAAAACAGCACGGTCGTGTGCATGAGGCCTTAGGCTGTGGATTCACTCCTATACCTAGCAAATCAGCTGTAAAAATGTATGGCATTTCTGCATCATCAAGAGCATGTTGCCGATTTTAAAATCCGAGGAATACTTATTTCTCTGCTACATGTGAACATCGTTTTTAAAACCCCAGACATATATTGTCCTGTAATATGCTGTGGCCACGTCTAAACATGGTGTCCTAAGGCAGCATAGGATAGGGCACAAGGCCCTCTGACTCACCTAGTGATTAGAGTTAATTCACTTGACAAAATGTCTATCCCCCTTGAGAGAAGGCAAAGAAACGCTGTGAAGGTGCAGTGTAATACACGCCGCTATACTCACATTCATCACAGTAGCTGTTTCCACAGCAAGGAATAACAACTGCATCACTCATCATATCTTTACAAATCATGCACAGCAGCTCGTCAGGGACGGGGTCTTCCTCCTCGGAAGAGGACGACTGAGTCTCAGGTAGAAATGGAGGCTTTTCTTTCTTGCCCATAGCATATGCCACACTGCAATATAAGAAGAATGGGTTAATAAAAGCAATGTTTGGTTCTCTTTAAAGGGGTAGCTACATCTTATCGATATCAAACTGATGGTACATTGCTAGGATATGTTATATCACTTTGTCTTCATGGGTGCCTGACCTCTGGGACCCCCACAGATCAGCAGTAGGGCCAGGACTGGTGTCCTGATGCAGCCCTTACATTTTTCCCAGCTATGCAGGGAAATGCTGGCCCATTGACACGTTAATGACAGGGTGGGTGGCCAGGGCACAGACATACAGGGAAAGTCAGTAAAGAGATCACAGCGCTAAATCAGCCATATAACCCCTTCATTCTCAGGACCCCGGAGATCCTAGATGTTGGACCCGCACCCATCATCACTTCAATTCCAGATTTGACCCATGTACAAGTTTGGTGCCATTTCTGGTGGGTAAATAAGGCTACATGCACACAAATGTGGTTTGTTTCTGTTCCTTTTTTTTTGTGCTGTCCGCATCAATAAGCCTGTTCCGTAGCCCCACAAAAAAAAAAATAGAACATGTCCTATTCTTGTCCGTTTTAGGTATTGTTACAATGGATCTGCAAAATGAAAAAAACGGATGGCATTTTTTTATTTTATTTTTTTGCGGATCCGCAATTTGCGGACCACAAAACACATACGGTCGTGTGCGTGTAGGCTAAAGCAAACATTTTCTTCAAATCCCGGTCAAACCATTAAGTTTACATCAGGTACAGGGAAACTTACGCATCAATGGTTGGTATGGCATATTTTCCAGTGTTTGTAAGCATAGCCCCCTTCATATTGGGATCTTCCACCTCCACCATAAAGCTGCGAGGAATCCCAGTGCTCTTCTTTATCCTGGGAGCAGACTCAAAACTTTTGTCCTGCAGAGGAAAAATATATAGTTTCAATAGAAAGCACAAGAAGGATCTAAGACAAGGCAGAGGTGAGCCATACGAGGGCTGGAATAGGATCTATAGATCAGGGTGCGCCGGGACTTAGAGCCTTCTTTGCTGCTGTAGACTTACCCCATTTGTCGGACAGTTCTTGATGTAATGACCGGGTTTTAAACATCGAAAGCAAGTGTACGTTGGAGGCGGCGGTCCCAGAGGCTTCTTCATGTAGCTAAGGAAATTGTAAGGAGAAACCCATGGTTATCTCAACCCACCAGAACACGGTCAGAACAGAGATCTCAGAGATCTGCGGAGAGCATGGCTGCTGTGGACTTACTTGCTAGGGTCATATTCATGGCCAGACTGAGACATCATTGCTCTGATTTTATCCTCTTCAGAAGCATTGGCTTCAGCCAGATTGGCGGTCTGTTTAACAGGCAATTGTTTGGGAGGAGAAAAAATTAGTCAAAACCGAAAAGAGGACGCAGAAGGCCCAAGCACAACCAGGCACGCACACATTCAACGCCGTCATATGCCCCTCAGTCCGAGGTGAGATGTGGGACACCATTAGACTTCTATACGCCATGACTATCAGCATTAGAAAGGTTAATACCTACACTGCAGAAGGGAACATGACAAATAAATGGGTACAGCAAACCAGATAGAAGGCAGTTTCCCAAGTATTGATCAAGGCATTAAAGTGTGGTCAAATTGTAAACCTAGAAACTCTAGAATGAGCACCCTAAAGCCACGCCAGTCCTAAGGAGTCATAGTTCCTTAAAGTGAATGTCCACCTTTCACCGGTGTGTCGTTCTTAGGTCCCCCAGGATTACCGTCATATCTTTAGGGCATACAATGAATTTATTATGATAACGGTATGTAGTGAGGGTATGGCCACACCTTCTGAAGCAAAAAATATATAAGACGTAGCATCTGTCTTCAATACAATCTCTCCTGATTTTGGCTTTAAAAACGGCATCTAAAAACCTGAACATGTGTCCGCGACTATTAGCAGGCAGGATTTTAACAATTAAAGGTCATCTGTCAGCAGATGTGTTGGTTCCATGTCCATATGTGCTCACATTGATACTAAGATAATTTAAGTTTTAATATATGCAAACGAGCCTCTAGGAGCAATGGGGGCGTTGTCATTACACCTAGAGGCATGCACCCGCCATGTTCTCTCAACTTTGATTGACAGGATCAGGTGTGATCACATTTACACTGCCTGGTCCTGTGAAAGTGCAGAGGGCACTGCAGTTGCAGAGAGAGCAGAGCCTCTAGGAGTAACGGCAACGCCCCCATTGCTCCTAGAGGCTCATTTGCATATAATAAAACTTCATTTTTCTCAGCAATGCGGACACACATGTGAACATGGGGCCAACAAAGATGTCTTCACCGGCCAAGCGCACATGCAACAGGTCAGCCGGTGTCATAGGTACAAATCTTCTGACAGATGCCGTTTAACTGTATATAAAAAAAAAAAAGTTCCTGCCATGATAAAGATATATTAGGAAATTAAATCAGCACAGACTAAAAGGTGGAAATTCACAATCTCTAATTAATATGAACATGCTCTGAAGTATTTGAAGTGCACCTTCACCTTAGAAGACCATTCTCATGTCTACAATGTTAACACTCCTCCTATACTCCTCTACATTTACCCAGAGAGGTCTTCAGATTTCTCTACGATGGTCTTCAGCTCCTGGTAACAGCTGCAGGTTTGGCACTCTGCATTCTGGGACAGGTAGACCACAGACACTGTAGACTAGACTCATAGGAATAAACCTACAGTCTGCCAGAATGCACTGCAACAAAGGCTAGTGATAATCGGCAACAGCGCAATACTGACCAACCTGAAGAATTCTGAATACATCGATAAACTTTTTTTTTTTGCATCCTAAGTATATGCAATTCTGCTTAACTTTTTATATCAATCAGAACAAAAGTAAACTACGAAAAATGATGTTCAAAGGTATCCCAGCAAAATGATACAAGTCCTGTGCTGCTGCAGAGACCACAAAAAACCCTTAAAGATAGTCACGTGTGAACTGAAAACCTAGAGCCACTTTCAAGAAGACATTAGTGAGTTGGGCTAGCTATACATGATACCCATCAGCACACGGCGGCCTCTCCCAATCCGGCCATACACATGTATGCTTGGTCCAACACTAAGGGGAGTTTAATGCATGTGGTTTACATTGAAAAGCTCCGTCTAGGGAGCAAGAATTCTATCATGTCACTTCTACAGCTACACAGGGCGTATGAAAAAAAAATCTAAGCTCATATCCCTACAGAGATATATTGACCAGGTTGTGCCAAGTTCTAAAGTTATCCCCTATACACTGAGGTCAGGACCTCACCGATCACGAGGGTCCTGTTCCCCCGCTGCCACTCCTTTCATTCTCAATGGGATTGGCAGAGACAGGCAATCGCTGTAGTCTGCCATCTTGGACAATCCCATAGAAGTGAATGGTATGACAGCAGCCATGCGCAACCTGCTGCTCTATATAAGACCCCCATTCTCATGGTCATTGAGGATCTCCGTAGTCAGACCCTACCGATCAGACGGTTATCCCCTATCCTGAGGATTGGGGATCACTTTAGAACATGACACAACCCCTTTAAGAAACACATTAGCACAAAACTGTGCTCAGAGATGGACATACACTTTAAGGCTATGGCCACACGGGTTTGGTACATTTCTCTGCAGCGTACATCCACGGCATGTAAACTTACCCAATAATAAATTCTGCAAAGTGGCTCTAAAGACAGAACTAAGCAAGCAATTACTTCTGTGGACTGCGCAGACATGCATGCTTATAAGGCTTCTTTCACATCTGCGTTTTTTTTTTTTTGCTGGAACCATCATGGATTCAGCAAAACCGCATCCGGTATATAATACAACCGTCTGCATCCGTACAGAACGGATCCGGTTGTATTATATCCCAGACGAACAAGATGGATCTGTCACTAAATCCATTGTAAGTCAGTGGGAGCCAGATCCATTTTTTTTTCTCCAGTGTCCGAAAAAACGGATCCGTCACCGTTGACTTACATTGTGTTTTATGATGGATCCGTCTTGATCAGTTTCCAGTTACGCGATTGGAGCGGAATGCATTCTGGTGCACTCTGTTCAGTTTAGTTCTGTCCCCATTGACCATGAATGGGGACAAAACTGAAGCCTATTCCCCCGCTTTTGAGATCCTCTGCCGGGTCTCAATACTGGAAAGGAAAGCGCAGGTGTGAAAGTAGCCTCATTAGCAGCGCCCTCTCCATATCATAATGGTTGTACCAATTTTCCTTGATCTTAAATTTTCTATTTTTTTTTCAAAGCAGGTATAAACATGGACTAGATCACAGCGACATGAGGTGACTATCTCGCCAGTCATGGCCCGTGGCTACAGATGGGTGAGTACGGCTCGTTCAATTGTCTCCAACATTAACCAGCGCACAGTGGATGGGCTCTGCACTCACTCACAGACCAGGCAAACTGTTCAATTGTTTTTATTACAATGAATATTCATTTTACATGAATTGATATCAACTTTCAACATCAGGCCATTTCTTATGCATCATCATACAAATTACCACCATTTGTAAAACCGTAGGCATAATACAAGTATCACATCAATAAGTGCATGGACCAAATTAAGTACAAAAATAAGATGGAGATTGATGCCAGAGTATTTCAGCATTGAGGATTGACAAGGATAACGCTCCAAAGTAACACGTGAGGCGCCAGGATGTCAAGTGCCATCAAAACGCATTACAAGAAAGGTTAAAGTCCAACGCAAACACTTAACCGTATTTTCTTCCATAGGTTTAAGTCTTCAAAATATATTTAAAAAAAAAGGGTATCAAAAATTTCAAAAACTTTGAAAATCAAATGTCTTCAACACCATAGTTTCTTCTCCTTGAGAACTGGTTGGTGTGTGGAGGCATACTGTGCTCGGCAAATATCCCTTTTCAAAACGTTTTTTTTGTTTGTTTTGTTTTTAAGTAAAAATCCCTGCACTAAGGAAATATCATAGATCACAAAAAAAATTAAATACTAGAATGGCAGAAAGCTGCAAAATGAATGGAACAGTAATATGTATACATATACCTTAGCAAGCTTGGCCATAGATATAGATGCAGAAGCGTCATCAATCTGTTCATGGAAAATTAAATAAATACGTTCAAGTATTAAAAACCAAAAAAAAGTGCAATAAAGCAAAAGTTCTACAGTAATGACACAAATGCAATGACAGTTATTTCCATACATCAGAATCGTAACTATTTCATCAGACAAGACATTTTGGAACAGTTTGCAATGGCAATTAATCTTTCACTGAGATATTTCTATCCATTGTACATTGTGAAGAAATCACTGCATGTGTATGTATTATGGGCATACGGAGGTTTACATTTGGCTCCTTTATTTTCTGTTGCTGTGCACTTTGTGTGAATAATTCACATGTATTTAGGGGAAGGGAAGGTTAAAAAAATAAATTAAAAAAAATTAGAAAGAATAAAACCCACAAAAAAAAAAGGTTCACCTGGCAAGGTTCACTGTATATTAAAGGAAGGCAAGTTTGCAGACTATATTAGGGTAGTGATGAAACAGCCATTCACCATTGTGACCCATAGAAAAGATCCCATTAGTAGCAGCAAAGACGATTACTTTGGGAACGGTTTTACCATTGAACTCCAGGCGATGTATATTTGACCTGTATCATTATGAGCCAATGGAATTCACCAAAAATCCCCTTTTAAAAATGTAATTACGCAAATGTTTCCTAATGGTCAGAAAAGATCTTATAGTAGGATGTTAAAAAAAAAAAAAAATATGAGATAGATCTCTCTCTCTCTCTCCGTATATTAACTACACACACATTATATACACCCACTACAAGTTTTTTTCTGACCATTGGGACCATTTGCCATATAAATACATTTTAAAATAGATTTTTGGCGAATTCGGTTAATTGGGTTAGGTCATTCAGGAAATGACATTTATGCACCTGCCCCAATATAGTCAGCCGAGTGGAGTTCCACAACCAATCCTGCGATATTTGTAGCAGTGGTCCTCTTAAAAGTCAAGTTTCCCCTAAAAATGGCCACACGTTAGTGATTAAGAACTTAAACCACCAATTTGGCCTTTTCTTCGAGATACTGTATAATTTTTTATTTTTTTTTAAAGGGGGGGGCAGACATTTTCTGAAAGCAGTGCCTTTTTTCAGAAATATTAGATTTGAGGGGGAAAAATGCTAAGACATCTGTGCATGAAACAAATGGATCCAAGTGATTTACTATCATATGGACTTTTTGGGTATCCTGTGCAGTGGCTAGTAAGGAGGCAGATTCACCGGCACATTTTTAGGGTAAGACCTAAAAGACTATTGACTTGTGGCCAACACTTCTTTCAGTGGAACCTCCGAAAAGGACTGCAGAGTTAGAGGCAGTGCACCAATGCCCCGGACCCAGAATGGTTGTCAATGGAAATGACAGTAACAGAAGCAAAGTGTGCCCCGGATTTAGGGTCTATATAGGTGTTTCTTTTCTTTTTTATTACATGTATATTTTGACCAAATACGTCTAGGCTATGTGACCACCTTTACACCAAACTCAAGTTGCCCAATTCTGTGCTTAACCCCATCACTAGGGGAGAACTGAACCATCTGCTAGCACAAGTCCTCCTGCTGCAAAAACTAGTGCATAAGGCCAGGCTAATCCAAACTATGGGTCCTCAGTAGGGTCAGTTCTGCTAATGAGCGTTTATTATGTAATTGCTTCATTATATGGTCAGGGCTCAAGCAGATGGCCATAGTGCAGCTCCAGGCATAAGCAGATCTGAGAGAGAAGGGAAAACTTTTTTGGAACAGTCTTTCAAAATCTACGGCATGCAATGAAGTGTAATGTGCTCATATGCAAGAGCCCCGAGGATCTGAAACCATCTATACTGCATGATGCTCCCATTTATTAACACACATACATGAAAATCCGTACTAAAATCAGACAAGTCACATAGATTTGTGCGTTGTGAAGAGTCACTCATGCTGGTGGAGGCTGCAGCCTGCACTTCATACCCAAGCTGACAGGCAGGATTAACCGGGTAAGGATCTGTTCACATTTGTCATATGACAGACACCAGCTTCATCAGTCAGACTCCATGGACTAGTAGCTCATGCACACGACCATATGTATTTTGCGGTCCGTGCATCCCTTTGAGGTCCGTGTTGCATCCGTTTTTTTTGTAGATCCATTGTAACAATGCCTGTCCTTGTCCGCAAAATGGAAAAGAACAGGACAGGTTCTATATTTTTTTTGTGGAATAGACATGTTGACACAGAGTCATTTGCTTTTTTCAAGCCCCACTGAAATGAATGGTTCTCCATACAGACCCATAAGGAAACGGAATAAACATACGTTCGTGTGCATGAGCCCTTATAGTGAGGTCAGTCAGGTTGCAACAAGGAGCCTATCTTTTGAAAGAAAAAACGAGTGTTGCATGCAATGACATTCTGCAATGCAGATGTGAACAGAGCCCAAGATCACCTTCACCTTACAACAAACAAAAGTTGTTGTAAATGTGATTATAGCGCATTTCCAGCTGAACAATAATCATGCGTAGGAAGTGCAGGAGAGGTCCCGGCCTACCCCAAGACAGCAGTCCAAGTTTAATTGCCCTTTTAAATATATCTTAAAGGGAACTTGTTACATTGAACATGTCTGATCTGTAGGTGATACAGCAGGAGGAGCTGAGCAGATTGATGGAGTGTTTTGTGGGAAAAGATTAATAAAAGGTTATATCATTTATTGGTGTAAATCCCAGCTCTCTTCAGGAGTCCAGTGGACGGTCCTATAGTGACTGACCTCCATTTCTGTACACAGTCATACATGGAAGGCTGTTTGACGTCAATAAATTGAGTTTTGCGGACAAGGTTCAGTATATCATTTATTGATGCAAAATGGCCTTCCATGTCTGACTGTACTTACAGAAACAGAGGTCAGTCACTTATAGGACCGTAAAGAACAGGTTCAGACCAATAAATGACGTTCGATATCAATCTGCTCCGCTCCTCCTGTTCTGTAACCTGCTGATCACACGCCTCGTTCAATGTGACAAGTTCCAGTTAAAGATGACTCCAGCACCTCCCTGACATAGGATTTAAAAGTGATTTTCTAACTATTTTAGAGAAATTAAACCAGGCAGACTCTTAGGCTAGGTTCACATCTGTTGTGGAGAGAGAAAGAAAAAAAAAGAAAAAGAAGCTACATGCAGTGGAATTTTGTCCAGCAAAATGCCAGTGTTCATGCTGAAGACCCCCACGGACCCCACTACAGTGAATGGGACCCATTGTGCACTGGCAGTGTCCTGCATATGCTGGAACAGAATACTGGAATCTGGCCACAAATGTGAACCTAGCCTTACAGGTTTGGCATGTCTGATGCACTAATGGATGTATTATGTCGTGTGGCACCCATAGAAGTCTATGAGCCCGCACAACATTTCTGCATCAGATTTCATAATGGAGATTTTTCTTCTGGTTGATACTTGTGGGAACAGAAAATTTAAGGAAAAAAAAAAAAAGCCATATTACGGATGTATAAACCTTGCTTTTCAGGAAAAATATCTCCATAATATGGTACTGTACAGAATCACTATATGGCGGCATATGTCTGTGCACAAGGTTCTGCCGAACACACGAGGCCAGGCAGCAACATTATGCACTTAAACATGGTTAAAAAGGTTTTCCAAGATTTTTTTTTCCGGATGACCTGTCCTCTAGGGCTGGTCCAACCTCCGCGCCCCCCACTAATCAGCTGTTTTGAGCTGAGAGCGCCGCTGCCTTCTCGCAGCTTACCAAGCACAGCACCGTCCATTGTATAGCGGCCGTGCTTTGTATTGTGCTCAGCCCCATTCATTTCAATGCTCCTAGGGCACATGACCGATGAACGTGACGTCACATGGCCTAGGAGAAGCAGCGAGAAGGCAGTGGCGCTACTGTGATACCACTGCCTTCTCAAACAGCTGATCGGCGGAGTTCCCAGGTGTCGGACCCCACTGATCAGATACTGATGACCTATCCTGAAGATAGGTCATCAATGAGAAAACCTTGGAAAACCCCTTTAAAGACGTACAATACAATGTTTAGCTACAGAAGGTACTATTTAGCAGAACGTATGACTGACATGTATGATAGTCCCTTTGCCGATTGGCGATGTACCCGATTTGGTTTTTACAGCTCAAAATTATTGTGAATCAACAGCAGAAATTATTTAACAAATACAGAAAAACTGCAGAATTACTTTCAAATGCAAGACATTCCAAGGAACACAAATGGCTAAAAAAATTGTAATTTTATTTTATAAAACATGTGACTCATTTATACACATGCTAACAAAAATAAAACTCAAATTAAAGTAGGGAACAGGACTGCATAGGAACCGTCAAATACTTGCACAGTGAATGCAAATACAATAGCCACTCAGGTCAACAGGTAAAATCGGCGTTAAAATTTGGGACAAAAAGATACAGATAACTTTTCTTAATACTATATAATAAAAGCAATACAAATAAAGACTTGTATTGTGTGGACACCAGGCAGTGAGGTAAATCATCTAGAAATAGAATGAAACATACACAAGAGGCATCAGTCATAAATGTGCGGAAACCAAAGAATGACGGATGACAACTGCTCAGTAAGCATTGAAAACCATCCACAGACGTGTAGACGCTGGTTCAGATAACCTGGGGCATTGATGGTGTGTACTGGGTGATGGGTGTATTATATCTGATGTAAGCCACAGAGCCCAATACTACTGCACTAATGCGTGGACTGACCACCAGGCAGGGGTTACCTTTAGATTGGGGCACCCGGGTCACTGTCACAAGTCATTATGGGACAATAAGAAGCTCTTCTGCCTGACATAGTACTATTCCTAAGGCCTCATGCACACAACTGTATTTTTGGTCCACATCCAATGCACATTTTATTGTGGTCCAGATGTGGACCCATTCTGGCCCACCAGAGGATCCTTCGGTGGGCCTAGGCTGACACCATAAAGGACCCCAAAGATCCAGGAGAAAAAAAAAACAAAAACAAACACATTTGGCTGTCTTTGGAGACAATCACTTACCACTAGGGTCTATATGTCAGATTCAAAACCTGTTAAACTTTATTGATGATATATGGGTTGGGGCTCAAGGATAATTTCCTCTGTTGGGCCCCAGACAGTGTGGCAGCACTTGGTTCTGCCAGATGAATTCGAACATTCACAAAGTCTACTGTAGGCATCGTCTCCTAATGGCCTGCTCTGTAACAGCCCCTTTAAGGCTGGGCTCACATATCAGTAATGGACACAACTGATGTATGTGCTGGTCAATGACCGGCAGAAATATTCTGCATGCACTGGATGCCAGGAACGATCCCATAAAAAAAAGGATCAGTACCGGCATCAGTTTCTCTCCAGCATTTCTGTAGTACGCCCGAGGAAAACTACTACAGTTGACCAGACATACGTGACCCAAGCCTTATGGGGCCCTGGGGCACCACTGTCCCCTCTAGCCCAATAAAAGGGTGACCAACCCTCTTCAGAGCTAGAAAGCAATACAGACCTACAGGGAGAAGATCTAGAGTTTTGGGATATATCTTCGCTTCAGTGTCAGGCTTGGGATTGTCCAGGAACCTTTTTAAACTTTTAGGGCTCTTTCACACAAGCGGATGCAGTGCAGGTAATCTGCTGCGTGAAAGAGAGCCAAGCCCCGTTCCGGACAGCAGAGACACAGAGCAGTAACATGACTGATAATACTCTGTGCCTCTCTGTGATCTTTTTACTACAAAATCAGGGTGACAACTTTATCTCACTGTGATTTTGTAGTAAAAAGGTCACAGAGAGGCACGGAGCATTATCAGTCATGTTTCTGCTACGTGTCTCTGCTGTCCGGAACGGGGCTTAACTCTCTTTCACGCAGCAGATTACCCGCACGGCATCTGCTCGTGTGAAAGAGCCCTTAGATGAAGGACTCAAACTATAATGGCAGGTTGGTGTACAGAATGATGCGCTCAAAACCAAGAGGATTTAACAGAGAAATTAGCCATTTGTTCCATAAGAACAAAGGCAGCAAGAACTTTACATCTCAATCCGGTTTATACGGTATATCAGTCCATGCCTTTATACACCTGTTTATCAGGTGCCAAACAGAAAATAAATTGAAAAAAAAAAGTGCAGCGCAGAGAAAGACAGATAAAGGGGTGGACAAAAAAAGGTCAGAGTCAGTTCTAGGAACAAAGACCCATGAGAACAGCAGGGTTCAGTGTATTACAGGCCGCATTCACATGTGGATTGTGTCAAATCAAGGAAGATCTGTATCCCATGGGGTTTCTGAAAAACTGGTCACATGCTACGGAAAAACGTCAGCGTGGATTTCTGGCTGTGCCACAGAAAAAAAAAAAAAATTAAAGCCACTGCAAAAATGAGTAGCATGCTACTTATTTCCACAGATGCTGCACACAAAAAACAACAAGGACTAACCCCACTGAATGACAACAGTATAGGTTCATAATGTGCTGGATTATGTGAGCACACCATTTAAGTGCCTTTACACAGGATGACGATCTAGCAGATTGACAATCTTCTGATCGCTAGTGGAGGACACCGGTGCATTAAATGCAGCGATCTCCTCCAGAGTATGGGGAGGAGCGATCACCCATGCCATCTCGTTGTTTCCCGGCAGCAGGATCTGCCACTGGAAAGTGATGTTTTGTGCTGCACAAAAGATACAATTACTCAAACAAGCGTTTTGCTAGTTTATCCGGTAATCGTTGATGCGTTACACCGCAAGATCATCGCTAACCGGAGTTACTAGCAACACTGGTTAGCGATGATAGTTTCACTTGTCTGCCCATGTAAAGGGCCCATTAGACATAGTCTGCCTACATTCTTACATAATGTGATATTTTTAATTTTAGCAACACTATAACTCTGTAGAGAATCTTTAAAGTAAATTTGCAAGGTTACATTTATGTATAACTGGAGTAATTAAAATGGAATTTGGTGCTCAAAGAGCCCCTTCACTTAAAATACCAGGCCAGCAGGTGCCCAGCTGTGTGCCCCTTCCTACCAATCTTCCAAAGATGATCCAGACAGGGCATGTCCTGTCATCTGAGGGTCCCAGCCACGGGTACAGTGGCTCAGCCAGGCTTGGGAGTGGCAGAAAAAAAAAAATCTCTAAATGTTCTAGCTGCCAGTCTGAGGTATACATTGGGAGGCTCTGACATATGCTACTGTATAGGCGCCCCTAAAGCTTCCATGTAAAAACAGTGTGGTCATGTACCAGCCCATCAAAGGCCATCGGGTGAATGGGTGCCTATACCAACTGGTGGTGTATGCTCCAGTGCATATGCCAAACATGTTCCCAACACAATAGGGGGAATCATTCCCCCCCCCCATGCCACTTTTTTGGCATAAAGAGTTGCAAACCATGTGTTTCTGAACACCATTGTGACAGCTTTGTTGCAAGTGGGGTTTCTACACTGCCCTCCCCACTGAAAATCTCCAATGTGTACAGAGCTTTAGAAACTTTGTTTTGGTTTTCCCTGCAGCCAGTTTCCCCAAATCATGAATGTAGCCCTCATGTCTTCCACAGCAAGAGGAGGTGTTAACTCTGTATATTATACCAAGACATATGGAAAAGAAGAAGTTGTCTTAAAGGAAACCTGGCATGTTCTACATGCAAATATAGGGGGGGGGGGGGGGTCATTTACTATCCAGAAATGTGTATATTAGGCATAGTTCTGGCACAGATTGAAGCACAAAAGGTTATTTGCACTGCAATCCCTGCTCACGCCAAGTCTACAAAGTGGGTGGGGAGATGGGAAGTCTCATTCATCATTTTCTACACCCGTTTTAAGCATAGAAAATGGTCTAAAATCAATGCTAGCAAGGGAGCTGGCATCGATTTAGAAGCGGCGGTAGTTCCGCCAAAGTTATGTAGAGGCTGGCGCCTCTACATAACTTTGGCAGAACCACCGCCAGCGTAGGGCTTTATTAAGGCTTTAAAGGGGTTCTGCAGTTTTTTTTAAAGATCAGCATCTGATCGGCGGGGGTCCGACACCCAGGACCCCTGCCGATCAGCTGTTTGAGAAGGCAGCGGCGCTGGCAGTAGCGCCACGGCCTTCTCGCCGTTTACCGCAGGCCTAGTGACGTCACGACCAGCATCAATGGCCTGGGCGCGGCTAAGCTCTGTTCACTTGAATGGAGCTTAGCCACACCCAGGCCAGTGATACTAGTCGTGACGTCACTGGGCCTGTAGTAAACAGCGAGAAGGCCGTGGCGCTACTGCCAGCGCCGCTGCCTTCTCAAACAGCTGATCGGCAGGGGTCCTGGGTGTCAGACCCCCGCTGATCAGATGCTGATGATCTATCCAGAGCATAGCTCATCAGTTTAAAAAAACTGCATAACCCCTTTGATAAATGACCTCGCTAGCTTTTATGGGGAAATATTCAGCATAACCTGTATTTCATTAATTTAAACCCTGTTCCTATATGTGCACAGAAAGAGAGCAGTCAGATGTACAGCAGTCCGCTCAGCGGCTTCTCTATACAGTGCTGTCTGCCTCTCGGATCCCATGTTCAGTGTGAATGTTCTCTTAAAGGGAACCTGTCACCTGGATTTTGGGTATAGAGCTGAGGACATGGGTTGCTAGATGGCCACTAGCACATCCGCAATACCCAGTCCCCATAGCTCTGTGTGCTTTTATTGTGTATAAATACCGATTTGATACATATGCAAATTAACCTGAGATGAGTCAGAGCTTGAAAATATGACTCTTCTCTGGTCACACAAGTAAGATATGACTCTTATGTTAATTTGCATTTTTATCAAATCGATTTTTTTACACAATAAAAGCACACAGAGCTATGGGGACTGGGTATTGCGGATGTGCTAGCGGCCATCTAGCAGCCCATGTCCTCAGTTCTATACCCAAAATCCAGGTGACAGGTTCCCTTTAAACCAAAGACCACCTTTAAACAGGTTGTCCCATCCCACCATTTCCAGGGCAAGATGGGACCAAGAGCCAACCTCAGGTGGCTGGGATTCCGGAAACTGCAGAGACAGCCGGCACTCCGCTGTTTCTGTAGTTCCCATTGCAGTGAATAGGAGCTGCGTAAATGGCATAGTATAGAAAGCTAGGCCGTTTTTAGCAACCCGAGTTACAGAAGTAGCATAGCTTGTTCTAAAAACGGTGAGAGTGGACATCCCTTTTAAAGATACATGTAGTCAGTGAATGGACCTCCAAAAGGAGGCCACCACAAACCTACAAAAATAGCTGTCCATAAACAGAGCATTTACTGTGAAGCTTCACTTTTATCTAGGGAGAAATTAATACTAAATAATTGACTAATTGCCATATCTACAGATCTACCAAGAGGGAGGAAGCAATAAATGACAGATTGCTCTCCTCCACAGGCCCCGTGCATGTTCAGAATACTGATCAGATAGGCAGCGCAAGAACAAAGCCAACTAGATCTGGAAGATATTAGGATGCGACATTGCCGAAGTACATCGGGTCAAATACTGACCCGCAGTCGTGGCCTGGTTTATCTGGAATCCTTAGGTACAACAGGCTGCTGTGTTATAAACTCTAAATGCAATTAACACAAGCATCTCTTCCTCCGCTACTGTACACGGGCTGTGGGTGGAAGGCTGGTTTGTCCTTGGCAGAAAGGTTTAGCCTACACAAAGGAGGCCTTGTTTCTGACAAGTTCATAGCAAAAATTCTTGGGCTGGTCCCTATAGATTTATATGTACATGTAAAAAGTATAATGGTGTTTGACCCATCATGTGACACTAAAGCAATGCTGCAGTCCAGCGTGAAAAGGGTGTAATGAGAACAGGTCATCTGAAAACTCAATATAGCTTATAGTTACACAAGACACCGCAATAAGAACATTTCATTTAGAAAAGGGCAATTCAAGAGCATGAACCATTAAAAAAATAAAAATAATTTAAATAAATACAAATGTGAAAACACAATGTCAGGCAGAAGAACAAACATTCCTTGGCAAAAAAAGTCATTTTATACTCTGCAAAAAACTACAAATCACATGGAATACTTTATTGCAGTAAACAGTACAAATATGGCAGTAAGAACACAACAGAACATGACATCATGTTCACAGAAGTGACCGGTCATACAGGCGGTACGAGGTCCTGTGTGACAGGAGAGAGCTCAGCATTCAATATGAAATACAGTGGCAGAGGGAGCACCCACTTTCACACAAAGTGCTCGTCATTGGCAGTGTGGAAAATACACAGTATTCACATAGGGCAAATCGAACAGAACCACAATGGGTTAAAAAAAAGGGCAGGTCAGTGCTTGCAGCTTAAAACGGCTGGAGAAAAAGAGGTATAAGGAAAAAGGGTGATTGTGGGGTTACATACTGATTTCGACGGTCCACTCACTGGCTCAGCGCGACTTCTGGAAAGCAAAGAAAGAAAGAAAACAAATCAGCATTTCTGTAGGAGCGCTCTGCACGACATACTCCTCTTATTACTGGACTCCTCTGTAATGAAGCGCAGTCTATTCCATGCATTGAAGAAATGGGGCCCCCAGGCAGGACACCTGTCAGTACAACAGGGGTCTTTGCACGATACCCCGGTGCACACACATTGCACTGTAATTTTTTGCAGTATGTTTTTTTTTTTTTTAATAGCTTGAAGAGTCAGATCGTATTTATTTCTAAACAGAATGTGTACCAGTTTAGTCAAGACCGACCCCGCTGACTAAGGGCTCTTTCACACCTGCGGTCTTTTCTTCCGGCATAGAGTTCAGTCGTCGGGGCTCAATGCCGGAAGAATCCTGATCAGTTTTATCCTAATGCATTCTGAATGGAGAGAAATCCATTCAGGATGCATCAGGACGTCTTCAGTTCCGGAACGGAAAGTTTTTTGGCCGGAGAAAATACCGCAGCATGCTGCGCTTTTTGCTCCGGCCAAAAATCCTGAAGACTTGCCGCAAGGCCGGATCCAGAATTAATGCCCATTGAAAGGCATTGATCCGGACTTAAGCTAAACGTCGTTTCGGCGCATTGCCGGACCCGACGTTTAGCTTTTTCTGAATGGTTACCATGGCTGCCGGGACGCTTAAGTCCTGGCAGCCATGGTAAAGTGTAGCAGGGAGCGGGGGAGCAGTATACTTACCGTCCGTGCGGCTCCCCGGGCGCCCCACGCGCATGGATGACGTGATCACATGGATCACGTCATCCATGCGTATGGGGCGCTCTGACGTCATTCTGGAGCGCCCCGGGAGCCGCACGGACTGTAAGTATACCGCTCCTACTATGGCAGCCAGGACTTTAATAGCGTCCTGGGTGCCATAGTAACACTGAACGCATTTTGAAGACGGCTCCGTCTTCAAATGCTTTTAGTACACTTGCGTTTTTCCGGATCCGGCGTGTAATTCCGGCAAGTGGAGTACACGCCGGATCCGGACAACGCAAGTGTGAAAGAGGCCTTAGGCTACTTTCACACTAGCGTTTTTTGCTGGATCAGCAAAAACTTTTCCAGCATGATAATACAACCGCCTGCATCCGTTATATACGGATCGGGTTGTATTCTCTCTAAAATGGCCATGTTGGATCCATCACAAACCATTTTAAGTCAATGGGGGAGTGATCTGTTTTCTTTTGCGTCTAGAGAAAACGGATCCGTCACCATTGTGTGTCATGCTGGATCGATCCATCATGCTCCGCATCCCACAACGCTTGACAATGAATGGGGACAAAACTGAAGAGTTTTCCTACGGTATTGAGATCCTATGACGGATCTCAATAGCGGAAAGGAAAAACGCTGGTGTGAAAGTAGCCTTATAATGGGGGCCAGTCAGTTTTCTGACAGCAAGAATAGCACAAAACGCTGCACCATTCTTGAAGGAAACCTTATCAACATTCATCACAATATAAAGCTACATAAATAAGGCAATACTAAAAAGAACGAGTAGTTAGATAGCATATTACAGGAGAACTTACATGACATATGTCTTGGTTGTAGTTTTCACTCCTCCAATAGGGATTCTCCGAACTATGACAGATGAATTCTTGGGAATAAGCGCCGCCTCGTCCGTGTACTCTACAGTGGGTGGATAGGAGACGTCAGACATGGAGGGACACAAATATACACTGTTCTGCAGAAGCCTCACCACAGCAGTACACACAAAGTCAGACAAAATAGCACAGCGTGCAGCTTTATGCCGGCCAGCTTTTTGGTTTACCAGAACATAAGAGGCTTCTTCACACAACGCAGATCTGACCACCGCCTAATGGCTCATTTTCACTAACTGTCGGGCAGATAATCGGCTCCTTCCCAATCTGCCCGTGTAAAGGCGCCTCAATGAAACATCTTTCCTGTGGGCACCTCATTGTTTCAGGAAAGCACTCTGCTGCCCAGAAATAATGTAGTTGTATGAGGACGACCTACAGTGGAAGTGATGGCTGTTTGTAAATGCAACTCTTCTTCTCCACTGACGAGCAGGGCCGCTTCCATCCCGATAATTGTCTGCTTGTCGGTGCGGTGTAAATGCACTTTAAAGGGGGATAAGAAACTGGACCTGCCGTTTTCCTACTGTGGGAGCAAACAGTGCTCAGATTAAAGGGTTTTTTCAGGACCTATCCATATAATAGGTCATCAATATCTGATAGGTGATGGTCTGACACCCCCCATCAGTCAGTGGCAGCCACTGTATACAGGTAAAGTGTAAGGAGCTGGAATACCACTGCCCTGTACGCTATGCAGCAGCTCGTCTATTCAGGTTAATGTGAGCCAAGCTGCAGTTTTCCACTGTGAACCAGCCATCCATGGGAGCCCCAGTTACATGTGAAAACAGCCCCGTCATGACAATTGATGCCATCGCTATCCTGTGTGCAGGAGAGTTAATGCAGTGTCCCCAAAATGAAGACACTCAAGACCTGCCCATCAGATAACTCCTGTAGTAATTCAGACTCAAATCTAAGGCCTCGTGCACACAGACCCACTCATTTCTATGGGTCTGCTTTTTTTGGCCCTTGTTCAAACTGCATTTTTTTGCAGATCGCACAGTAACCCATTCATTGCTATGGGTCCACAAGAAAAAAAACAAAAACATAAAAACGATCACTCATGTGATGTCTGCATCCATGTCGCCAGGCTGCAAATTATAGAACCTGTCCTATTCTTGTCCATTTTGTGGGTCTATATAGTGGGTCTCAAAAACCGCAGGATGCACACGGAGAGCATCCCTATTTTGCAGACCCACAATTTGCAGACTGCAAAACAATAGATACAGTCGTGTGCAGGAGGGCCTTAAAGGGAACCTGTCACCGGGATTTTGTGCATAGAGCTGAGGACATGGGTTGCTAGATGGCCGCTAGCACATCTACAATATCCAGTCCGCATAGCTCTGTGCTGTTAATGTCAAAAAACCGATTTGATACATATGCAAATTAACCTGAGATGAGTCCTGTACGCGACTCCTCTCAGGTTAATTTGCATATGTATCAAATCAGGTTTTTTACACAATAAAAGCACACAGAGCTATGGGGACTGGATATTGCGGATGTGCTAGCGGCCATCTAGCAACCCATGTCCTCAGCTCTATGCACAAAATCCCGGTGACAGGTTCCCTTTAATAGAAGGATTTTTTTTTTTATATTAAAACACACTACCAGGTTACCCAGTGAGAAAACATAACATATGTACACATAAGGCTGAGCTCATCTGGGCGGTATCTGTTACTCCCCTGAGATCAGTGTTCTATAACACGCTGCAATTACACTGAAGTACGAGCACACCTTTTTCCATTCGTCCACACGGCACTATACCGAATGCTAGAGACATTTTATTAGACAGAAAAACTCCAGAAGTGTGCACCGCAGGGGCTTAGCATCTCAATGGTCAGTGGTGAGCCCAAACTGGCCAGGGCTGCAACATCCAATCAGAAATCCTATCATCAATGACCTGTTATTGATAATTGGATTTCTTATTAGGTGTTGCAGCCTTGGACGGTTTGGGCTCAACACTGACAGGTCAATAGTCAATGACAGCAAACCCAAGGGAGCGACACAAACCAAAATACAGATCTCTCTGGTCTGGGACAAGCCAAAGAAAAACCAGCAGGTCTAGTATTTCCACCAAAATTTTTCAAGTTATAATCTTCCATATGGATGAACAGCCATCTTAGAAATAGTAAGCCCACGACCAAAAATAGGACATGATTTTGTCTCATTTGACTGGGCAAAAGCATAAGATATGACATGTCACTTTTTACACATTGCCGATTTCAAATCCGCAGTGGAGAAATTCTGGAGTGGGCGACCTACTGTACTGATCACACCGAAACCAATGGCAGGTGTGAACACGCCCTAAGAGCATAGATCTCCCAACAACAGAAGGATTGTTTCATAACCGGTGGCCGTCCCCCAAAGCAAGAAATACATTTTTTTAATTCAGGACAACACCACCTGTGCTGTGACCCAAAGCCATATCCACAATCCTACATGGTATGTGACAATATCACCCAAAGTGCACGCATTTATATATGAGGGGTGGGGGCTGCAGATAGCCGTCCGTTTCACAGAAAATCTGATCTACACGGCTGTGGTGGCAGTAGGTATGGCCCACTATCTATGCTCTATAGGACTGCCAGAGTTAGAGGAGTACAGCACACAGATCTATGCAAGTCTCAGAGGTCAATGGAGCCGCAGCGACAAATGAGACGCCATTCAAATAGGGAACATGGGGCCCCCAGTGCTTGGCCCCCGCCAATCACTTAGCCAGTTTTCTGTGGATAGGGTATAAGTGTGTTTGCTTGTCAGACAGCCGGGGGGGGGGGGGGCTATGTATAGGGCGCTCCCGACTCCTCATGTTGAAGGGAAGGAGAATGGGGCATGTTGGATTTCAACACCCAATCCTTTTGTTTTTCTGAGAGATAAGCTGCCAGAGAAGTCTGAAACCTGCCTACTCCTCTCCCCCCCCCCATTAAAAAACAACAGATGTCCCGCTGACAATGTTGGGAGGGATAACATTTGGTTGGCAGAAACAAAACATAAATGGGCACCTATACTCCTTTCTCCGCATTCAGAATACATGATGCACACCAGGCCGGGGTAGTCGGGAGAGAGCGCAGTTGGGACAAACAAGCCTTTGCCTGACAGCTTATAAAACGTACGGTCAACTCTTTAAAGCATTATTCCCATCTTGGACATTGGGGTATATCTAGGGGCTAGGATATAAGCCCCCGTGTCTGATAGGTGCGCGTCCCAGAGGTGGGAGCCTGCAAAGTGCCAGAGGGCACACTGCGCATGCATTGCCTCCCTCCATTCATTTCTAGCGTACAGACGAAAATAGAGTGCCTTGCGCGACCATTTTCTGAAGTCCCATGAGTGAATGGTAAGCGCACCACACAAGCGCCGCCACCGTTCCATTCACTTCTATGGAAGCTCACGGAAATAGTGCTCATAAGTCCCATAGAAATGAATGAATGGAGTGGTGCCGCGTATGCGCGGTGACACTTTGCAGGCTCCATTCTAAGTATAGGTGCGGGACCCACACCCATCAGACTTTGGGGGCATATCGCTAGATGGGAATACCCTTTTAAGAGTACACCCCCATACAGAAGAAATGTCTGCAACAGATAATCAGTTCCATTCATTATAATAGGACTTTAAAAAAAAAAAAAAAAAAAGAACACGTGCTTGCTGCCAAAACAACCCCATTCAGATGTGTGGAACAGGTTTTCAGGTGCAGACATTTCTGCCACATTATCCGCCGCGCGAGAAAGAATCTAATGCATTTCAAAGACTCAACAACAAGGACGGCTGCTCTGCGGTCAAAGCATCCAAATCCTGGATTACTCAGCGCCCACAATTACAAAACACAGGAATGGTGTAAACCTGCAGTCAAACACATGAACTAATCACACTGAATCATCAGACTGATGACATCACTCAGCTAGACGAGCCACAGCACGTCACAGGCGGCTGCAGTCCACGCCCGATCCTCAAATACCTCAAGACACTTGTCAGCCCACAGCTATTCCTCCCGACTCCACAGACACATTTGCCTGAGCATGAAGGTTGTCAGTGGGCAGAGGGGAAAAAGCCGCAGCCAGGCTCCACTGTCCACAGCCTACCCCCTGCGAGAACAAAGGATCGGATCCTTTCCCCTCCCCCGACATAACAGGGGGCAGTTGGGGGATCCACCTTCATTACAGTCTATAGGACTCTGTGGTCTGACGGCCCATAGACTTTGAATGCAGTGGCAGGGCGCACATTACAACTGCTCCATGAAGTTCTTCAGGGTGAAGAGGAACTGGGACCATTCTAGTGAACGCAGGGCTCCAGCCATCATACATCTATGCTATGGATAGGTGATAAATGCTTTTTGTTTTAATGGGCGAGGGGGGTCTACAATTCAGGGGCTCTATTCAGACTTAAGACGGGCTGCACAGCAATCTTGGGCTGATCAAGGATTGCAGTGCCGCCATAGAAATGAGTGAGGTCTCAGCGCAACTTACAAGTTGGAAGCAACTGCAAACCCAGAATCGCAAAAGCTGCTGGATTTTTTTAAGACTCTGGGGTCGCTTCAAACTTGTGAGTCGCACTGCGACCAAACTCGTATCCACGGCAACAATGCTACACTGTAATCCTTGATCGCCCCCCAAGATTGCCGTGTAGCCCCCCGTGTAGCATTCACACTTTGCGGAAATTTCTGCCACAAAAGCTGCAAGGAAAACTTGGTTCCATCCACCTGAATGAACCTTACAGAAATCCAAGTGCTTGCTGCCCCATCCAAATTAGGGCAGGCTCACATAACCGTTTCATGTTCCATTCTTCTGATCCGTCGCGCATGTTATTTTCCCCCGTCAAAAACAAAACTCAGACAAATGGCTCAAACGGATGCCAAATGTGCAAAACAGATGCACAGGATGCGGTTTTAATTTTTTTTACAGGATGCTGTTTTTTCTGTTCTGACTGATCAGAAGAACGGAAAATGAAACTGATGTGAACCCAGCCTTTAATGGAACTGATTTTTCAGTCACGGAAATTTCTTTAAGAAAATCTGCAGCGTGTGAAGGCATCCTAAAGAACTTATCAGAGACGAGATAGGGGGCACAGCTTTAATTAATAATTCAAGTGTGTACCCTTGTGCCACGCACACAGACCACGTGTAAACTGCAGTCCGTGGCCCATACACTCAGTATTCTAAGGCAGTGTTTCCCAGCCAGTGTGCCTCCAGCTGTTGCAAAACTACACCTCCCAGCATGCCCGCACAGCCAAATGCAGTCCGGGCATGCTGGGAGTTGTAGTTTTGCAACAGCTGGAGGCATGCTGGTTGGGAAACACTGGTCTAAGGGCTCGTGCACACGACCATTGGGTGTTTTGCGGTCCACAAATTCCCAAAACCCGGATGACGTCCGTGTGCATTTTGCAGAATGGATGTCCCCTAATAATAGAACAGTCCTATCCTTGTCCGTAATGCAGACAATAGGACTTTTTTTGCGGACCGGACATGCAGACATTGAATGCACATGGAGTCATTTCTGCATTTTCATTTCAGCCACATTGAAGTGAATGGTTCCGCATACCAGGTCACCAAAAAAAAAAAAAAAAAAGGACATTAGAAAAAAAATACGTTTGTGTGCATGAGCCCCAATACTTAACTCTCCCTTTGCATCAGTTGTAATAAATTTGCACCAAAGATCTATAAAGATCCAAACCGTTGCACAAGCCTCTACAGCGCCATGACACAAGCAGCTGCTTAGTGTCTGTCCCATAAGGACCTCATGTAATGCACAAGTTATTCCAATAATGCTGTACAGCCACTTATGTCCAAGTGGCATCAGACAAAAGAAATCCAACCTGTCCGGCTCCTGTGCCACTCAGAACTGGTGGCCCTCATGGACAACTGGAGGCACAATACAACGCTGAATTATCTCCTGCAATATAACAATTCCCAGATAAAACTATATAACGTCACAATCATAGAAGTCAAGAGGTTTTGAAGCAGTTTTGCATTGTAAGATTTTACTTTTGTTTGTTTTTTTAATCCGCTATTCAGTAGCTTTAAAAACTGCAACAAAATGGTGTGTGAACGCACTTGAGGTAAGAGGTGTCCGGCAACCTGACCCCCTGTAAATGAGAAGTTACTGTGTGGCACCGTATGCCACTGAGGCCTAGTGCACACTAACCAGGAGTGGAGCTACACAGATAAGACAGCTTGTTTCAGCTCACAATCACAGATCAAACCACTAAGTGTGAACTAGGCCGTACTTCAGGTGGCATTAGACGTTCAGCTTTCTTTTCCCTCTGCATCTCTTTTGCCCCCACTGATGTGACCAATGCTTAAAGGGGTTTTGCACCTTGTTTAAAGTTAAACTGATGATCTCTCTCATCCGCTTCTGATCGGCAGGGGTCCGACACCCGGGACCCCCGCCGATCAGCTATTTTGAGAAGGCAGCAGCGCTCCAGCAGCACCGCGGCCTTCTCACTGTTTACCGCAGGGCCAGTGACGTCGCGACTAGTATCAACTGGTCTGGGCTAAGCTCCGTTCAATTAAATGGAGCTTAGCCCCGCCCAGTGATACTAGTCGTGACGTCACTGGCCCTGCGTTACCGGCTCAGGAGCTGAGTGGGCGCCATAGCAGAGGGGTTTCTGTTTTACACATCAGACACCAGGAGGCAAAGTCCATGATCGGCAATAGCACTCATCATGGACTTTTAACCACTCAGACGCCTTGGTCAATTGCAACCATGGCATCTGAAAGGTATTTTTTCCAGGAGTCCTAGACCCCTGGTACCCAAACGGCTCCCTTGCACCAAGATGGAGGAGCAAGGCAGTCTCAAGGCCCTCTGAAGGATCCCAAGCCTACCACAGGTATGTTCCTATGGAGCCCTGTCTGTGGCAGAGCTCCAAAGGAGGACAGTGAATCTCCCTTAGGCCTCTTTCACGCAGCCGTAGTGCGGGCCGCATACAGTGGTTCCACAATACACGGGGCACCGGCCGAGTGCATTCTGCAATCCGGAGATGCAGTGCGGAACGGAACCACTACGGAGTGCTTCTGTGGGGCTCCAATACGTGCTTCCGTTCCGCAAAAAAAAAAAAAATAGAACAGGCTCTATCTTTTTGCGGAAAGGACAGATCCCGGACCCATTCAAGTTTGAACGGGCCTGGATCCGTTCCGGCCGCCGCACGGACGTTGAACGTGCATTGGGGACCTCAAATTGTGGTCCCCAATGCACGGAACGGAACCAATACGTTCGTGTGAAAGAGGCCTTAGACTGAAATGGTAATTCATCACAGACTATGGGAGAGGCTATCAGATGATGTTCACATGTTCAAGTCCAAGGGAGAGAAAAAAAATAATAAATAAGTTTTAAAAAAATGTTACAAATATATTAAAATTCAAATGCCCTAATTTTCCCATATTAAAAATAAAACAAAATAAAGATCATGGTCACTGCAGCATCTCAAAAGTTACAAACTATTAAAATAAAAGCATGTGAATGGCGTAAGAGAAAAAATAAAGTTTGTCTATAGGGCCTGCTTATAAAAGGGGAGTAAAGGAGCCAAGAGAGCAGGGACACCCCTAGAGTAAATGATTGTCAAAAAAATAAACAAACAATTACAATCTGACCAAACATTTTCAAAAGATGGATTTTTTGCCATCAACATCAGATTGCTGGGACACCACTGACGCCTAAAACCACGGGTCACATCACCCGCACCACCCCCAACCCCACTGAATGGAGCCACATAGTTCGGGGGTTGGGTGGTACCGGAGCCCAGGCCGCATGGTTCATGGCATCAGTGGGATCCCAGCAGTCAGGTTATGGCAGAAAGTTACCGTGATCACACAAAAAAGGACCATAAGGCTACGTTTACTTCTGCGTCGCCGATTCAGACAAAACAGCACCGCTGGGATTTGCCACCGGACCCCATTATAGGGAATGAGGTCCACCGGGTATCCCGTGACCGATCCAGCAATATATATTTTTTTTTCGTAACAACCAAAAAAGCCAGCGCAAATGCGAACATAGCCCGATTCACACTGTAGGACGGATATGGCATTACCTTCCTGGGTCTGTGCGTTGGTGATCTGCAGGTCGCAGTCGGCCGCCTTCAGCCTCTCCCGGCCCATGATCTGCTTCTTGAGGTCGGCCAGGGAGATGTGCAGCCCATCAAAGGTCACGGTGTCATAGTTGAGTTTGGAGGAGAACTTATAGTGCACACACGACATGTTATTATCATATATAGGGTTATGCAATGCAGAGAACACACACAGGCGGCACACACACAGCACACACACAGAGGCCTCAGCACATGGGGGAGGCCGGGGACACTGCACCAGGAGCCATGGGGGGCGCTCACTCCCCAGCACCCGGCCCGAGGCCCCCTCACTCGGTTACAGTCCTCCACACAGTCCCCTAGGAAGAGAGGAGCAACCCCAACAAAGGGGGGGAGAGAGGAAGAGGGGGGCCCGAGCGGCCAGTCCAGTCCTGTGTGACCCCCCGGGCAGAGCAGTTCGTAAGGATTCCCGTCAGAGTCCGTAACGGAGCCTCAGTCCTCACAAGTCCGTACAAGTCCCTTCCGGGGGCGAACAAGTGAATCCCTCTCGGGCCTCGAACACAATAGAAGGGGGGGTTGCGGCCTACTGCGGCTCCACCAGTCCCGCTCCGGGCAGCTCGGTCTCCACAGCCGCCTTCAAAGACAGGAGATAAACGAAGCGAACGGCAATCCCAATCCCGAGTCCTGCGGTCACCGGTAAACGCCTCCTCGTCGTCGTCGCCTTCTCGTTCTTCTTCTCCTCTTCCTCCTCCTCACGACAGCTAATGGCGAAATGACCGTGTCCCTCACACCTCACGGGGTTTCCAGGCAGAGTAGCGAGGGCGACGTTCCCACGTCAGAGCCGAATAGGGGCGGGGAAACGACGCGTCACGTGGTCCTTGGCGCAAACCTCACGGCGGCCATTTTGAAAGTTGGCAGTTACGGGCTTGTTTCAGTTCAGAATTGTGCAGTGGAGTCTGGAACAGTGTGGTGTGGGGTTTTGTGTGTATCAGGGGCTGCACGTGAGGAAACGGACAGATAAAGAGAGCGGTCCCAGGAGCACGACCTGCAAAGTATGGGCGCCTCTAAGTAATTCAGCACCTGTAGTGCTGGACCTGTCTAAAGCTATGAGTAGTCAGGACCCCACCCAATGGGAGTCCTACCTCCCAACTTTTTGGATGGTCAAAGAAGGACAATTTTGGTTCACAGTGTGAAAGATTAATTTTCCCTCCATATCTTTACGCTTCAATGGTTTTCTTTTACACAATAGCGCAAACATTATCTGAATATAGAAATGTATAAAATCCAAATTGCATCTAATAATGAAATAATATACAAGGCAGGCTCTAATATACAGAGAGGAACCAGACAAGCATTTTCTGGATCAATATTGTAGCTGTAATAATGCAAATCTATGCCTCAGATCAAAACTAGCTCCTTAAACCTCCAAACAGGGATGTCCTCTGCTGGTCCCTGTTTGGACATTTAAAGGGGTTATCCCACTTTGCATTTTCATACTTACCTGCTGCCTGTGCGCCGTTCACTTCCTGGATTCTGGCTGGGGGTGGGCTTCATCTTGATTGAAGTCTTCTCCGGGCCGCGCACTGGACTGAACGCGCATGCGCCATGTGACTTATTCCTGGCCAGTATATACAGAGCCGGCCTGCGCGTTCGCGGCTCTGTACTATTCTGGCCAGGAAGAAGTCACAATCGCGCGTGCGCGTTCAGGACAGCGAGCGGCCCGGCCGGGTGAAAAGAAGGAGTCTTCTGCGCAAGGGCGGCCACCGGGATTCCGGAGAAGAGCGGTGGCCATAACCAGGGGAGACCGAATGACAACAATGAGGTAAGTGGGGATGAATTTTCTCGTAAACGGTGAGAATGGGTTAATCAAATATATTTACAAAATTGATCATTATGATGGGATAACCCCTTTAAGGAGCAAAGAGGGATACTTGTGAGGTCTGGGTAAATGCCCAGGAACCATACGGTCAAAACCAATAACCTGTGCGGACCCAAGGCAAAATGCTAATCAAGCTAGCCAAAACACAGCGCAGCCAGGACCCCGGCCGAAACATTGAACAGCCATGTCTGTGACCTAAACTCAGCATCCAGGGCCCCGGACGAAACATTGAGCAACCAGGACCCCGGACGAAACATTGAGCATCCAGAACCCCGGACGAAACATTGAGCAACCAGGGCCCCGGACGAAACATTGAGCATCCAGAACCCCGGACGAAACATTGAGCAACCAGGGCCCCGGACGAAACATTGAGCATCCAGAACCCAGGACGAAACATTGAGCATCCAGGACCCAGGACGAAACATTGAGCATCCAGGACCCCAGAAGAAACATTGAGCAACCAGGGTCCGGACGAAACATTGAGCATCCAGAACCCCGGACGAAACATTGAGCATCCACGACCCCAGATGAAACATTGATCAACCAGGACCCCGGACGAAACATTGAGCAACCAGGACCCCAGATGAAACATTGATCAACCAGGGCCCCGGACGAAACATTGAGCTTCCAGGACCCCAGATGAAACATTGAGCAACCAGGACCCCGGACGAAACATTGAGCATCCAGGACCCCAGACGAAACATTGAGCATCCAGGACCCCAGACGAAACATTGAGCAACCAGGGCCCCGGACGAAACATTGAGCATCCAGGACCCCAGAAGAAACATTGAGCAACCAGGGTCCGGACGAAACATTGAGCATCCAGGACCCCAGACGAAACATTGATCAACCAGGGCCCCGGACGAAACATTGAGCAGTCAGGACTCTACCAAAACACTATGCAGCCATGATCAGACTAGCCCATCAGAGAATCACCCGTGGGCGGCCCATACTAAGAGACAGAACTGTTGCACTAATATGTGACAGCTCAAAGGGACCAGCAGAGGACATCCCTGTTTGGAGGTGACTTTGGAGACGATGACTTGTTACCATATGGTCTACTTTTTATGGGTTGACAAATAACATATTACACCTTATTAATGATTGGTCCTGTGCATACAAAGATACCAGAGACTACAGCGTGACTAATAGTGGTCATGTTCATCTTCTGTGATGGACCCCAGACCACCACAGTACTAATCGTGTCCCACCTGCTGTCCATGCTGTAGGTGTCAGGATTGGAGCTGGGAGATCCAACTACAGAGGTAGGGTAGCCAGATGGCCCCATTTTGAGAACTCCATATATTTGGGAGTTTGAAGGTGGTAGAAAATGGGGAGTTTGTAATCTAAATATGAGAGGCAAATAGGGGCAATTAAAGAGTTATCCCATGAAAAATATTACTGTGCGTGAACAGAACATTGCAAATGAAGTATTATTGCAAGATACATGCATAAAAAAAATTATATTTTTTTTTAAATGTACAAGCGAATGGGGTGAGCTGCAGTAAGAAGTACAGCCGCTATCCAACAAAGGGCATTGTGCTTGTTAGGGCGCCTTCACACACAGCAGATTTTGAGGCAGAAAATTCTGCGACTGAAAATCAGTTCCATTCACCTTAGTGGAGCTTGCAGAAATCCATGTGTTCGCTGCCCCATTCAAATTAATGGAACTGATTTTCAGGCACAAAATGTGCCACGTGTGAAGGCAACCTTAAAGGGGTTTTCCGGGAATTAAGAAAATTAAAATACTTAAATATTACTTAATTATAAATATATTCCCAAATACCTTACATTAGTTATAATGGCTCGTTTTGTCTGGGGAGCAATCATTAGGAGAAACAAAATGGCCGCTGTCCTATTAGTACACACAAAACCTATCCTAATCACACAGCAGGACAACTTACTTCACAACACTGAGGTAAAGAGCTGCCTCATCCTCCTCTCTGCTCTGTGTCATGCCCTGCTCAGGTTATGTGTGGAGGTCTGCCAGGTTAGCAGCACATGTGTAGGTTTTTGTTTTGGAGTTGAGCTGTATCCGCCTCCCTTCAGGTGCACTGGGTAGGGTCGTTTGTATGAGTTTAAATTACGCCCCTTCCCAGTGTCCTGTGCGGGTTATAGCTTCTATCTTGCTCAGTGGAAGGAAGGAAAGAAAGAAGGATTTGCTGTATCTTCTCTGTGACAAGATAAGTTGGTTTTGTTTTCTTGTGTGTGTTCTGTCTAGGCTGTTAGAGAGACGCCGGCCTCCTCCAGGTCTGAGGAAGCAAGCTGTCTCTTTCCCCCTGTCACCATCTTAGGGATTTTAGGGAATCTTCAGCCTTAGGCACGGGGGCACGTTTATTCCCACCTCTAGGGTCTGAACGTGGGCACAGAAGTCTAGGGAGAGCTGGTAGGGATTTGTAAGGAGGTGACCTTTATCCCCAGCTTCTGGCCTAGACACTTGTTTGTGGATTTCTGTTGTATCTTGTATCCTGTCCAGCGTGACATTATAACCCACCCAAAACCTAGACTGCCATTTCTCAGCAGCTTTGAGAGGGAGTCAATTGATTCGTTGGTTGATCGCATGCAGGATTTAACTTGGGAGGTAGCTGACCTCCGCAATGCAGTTTCACTTTGTCAGAATTTTCTGCTTCATGGCTCCGCTGGTGGGAGTCAGTCCAGCCTTGAACCTAAGGTTGCTCTCCCTGATCAGTTTTCTGGGGGTGTGGATGATTTTATCCGCTTTAGAGAGTAATGCAAATTGTATTTTCAGCTGCGGCCGTCTTCATCTGGCGATGAGAGTCAGAGAGTAGGGATAATCATTTCCCTGCTTAAAGGGGACGCGCAGTCCTGGGCCTTTTCTCTGCCGACCGGTTCTCTGGCCCTCCGGTCGGTGGATGAATTTTTTAAAGCCTTGGGAATAATCTATGATGACCCAGATCGGGTCTCGATGGCAGAATCTAAGTTGCGTACTTTATTACAAGGAGAACATTCTGCAGAGGTGTATTGTGTTGAGTTTAGGAGATGGGCTACGGAGTCTGGGTGGAATGACCCCGTGCTTCGTAGTCAGTTTTGTCAGGGGTTGTCTGAGAGATTAAAAGATGCCCTTGCTTTTCATGAGTATCCGGATACATTGGAGAATGCTATGTCTTTGGCAGTACGGTTAGATAGACGCATTAGAGAGAGGTGTAAGGTCCCCTCCACGCGAGGGATCCCTTCTGTGAGTGGTTTCGTCTCACCAGTTCCCCAGAGTATTATGACATGTAATTCTGGGGTAGGGGAGGAACCCATGCAGCTGAGTCAGGTGTTGTTCTGTTCTGGTAATAGGAACTTTAGGAGATTGCATAAGCTATGTTATTACTGTGGAGAACGTGGTCATTTTGTTTATGCTTGTCCTTTTGTTAAATTGCGTGTTGATGATAAAGAACTACAAAGAGGTTTACATAAAGAGAAAAAAAAAACATCCTTGACTCTTGGTAGTGTGAATAGACTGCCGGAGCAAGCAAGTATGCAATCTCCCTACAATACTCGTTTTCTCCTTCCTCAAGAAAATTTAATTTTGAAGTATTCCTTGATTGTGGTGCTGGGGTAAACCTTATTGATTATCTTTTTCTTCAAAATCTGGGCCTAAGTACTTGCACCTTAGAAAGAGAGATTCTGGTGTTCGCAATCGATTCTTCCCCTCTTTCTCAAAGGAGTCTCACTCATATTGCTCATGGTATTCAGTTAAGGGTGGGTGATTCACATGTTGAGATCATCTCTTGTTTTGTGATGAAGGACTTGCCCGCTCCTATAGTCTTAGGGTTACAGTGGTTGATAAAACATAACCCTACTATAGATTGGCAGGCAAGGCAAATCATTGGTTGGAGTGAATTTTGTTCGGACAATTGTCTTAGTACCTCTATCTCTGGGGTGTCTACTACGGTTTTACCCCAGTATCTCTCAGATTTTGCGGATGTATTTTCGGAAGGTGGGGCTCAGGAATTGCCTCCTCATCGTGAATATGATTGCCCGGTTAATCTCATCCCAGGGGCTAAGTTGCCAAAGTCTCGGCTATACAATCTTTCTCAACCCGAAAGAGAGGTCATGCAGAAGTATATTGCCGAGAGTTTGGCAAAGGGTCATATTAGGCCATCTAAATCTCCGGTCGCAGTTGGGTTATTCTTTGTTAAGAAAAAGGATGGATCGCTTAGACCCTGTTTGGATTTCCGGGAATTGAACCGCATTACGGTCCGTGATCCGTATCCCCTTCCCTTGATCTCTGACCTTTTTGATCAAATTGTTGGAGCCAAGGTGTTCTCCAAGTTAGATTTAAGAGGGGCCTACAATCTGATCAGAATCAAGGAGGGGGATGAGTGGAAAACGGCCTTCAACACACACGAGGGTCATTTCGAGAATCTGGTTATGCCTTTTGGGTTAACTAACGCGCCAGCAAAGTTTCAGCGATTTGTCAATGACATTTTCCAGCATTTTGTGGGAAGGTTCGTTGTAATTTACTTAGATGACATTCTAATTTACTCTCCTGATCTGAAGACTCATCAGGATCACGTGAGACAGGTTTTGTCGATCCTTCGGGAGAATAAATTGTATGCTAAATTGGAGAAATGTGTGTTTACTGTTCAGGAGCTTCCGTTTCTGGGTTACCTGCTTTCTGACTCTGGTTTTTGTATGGACCCTGAAAAGGTCCGGGCGGTTCTGGAATGGGACCAACCGGAGAATCAGAAAGCTTTGATGCGGTTTTTGGGGTTTACCAATTATTATAGAAAATGTATCTTGAACTACTCTACCATTGTAAGACCCTTGACCGATATGACTAAGAAAGGCGCCGACTTCTCTGTCTGGTCGGATGAGGCATTGCAGGCCTTTTCGGCTATTAAGGAATGTTTTGCGTCTGCTCCCATTCTGATGCAGCCCGATGTGTCTCATCCATTCGTGGTGGAGGTGGATGCATCAGAGGTTGGGGTTGGAGCAGTGTTGTCGCAGGGTTCATCTCCTGGCAAGTGGCGTCCGTGTGCTTTTTTTTCCAAGAACCTCTCGGTCGCCGAGAGGAATTATGATGTAGGAGATAGGGAATTGCTGGCCATCAAATTGGCCTTTGAGGAATGACGTCACTGGTTGGAGGGGGCGTCTCATCCCATTACGGTATATACTGATCATAAGAACTTGGCTTACCTGCAAACTGCCAAGCGTCTGAATCCTAGACAGGCTAGATGTTCACTGTTCTTTACTAGGTTCAACTTTGTGGTTACTTTTCGCCCGGGGGCTAAAAACGTCAAGGCGGATGCATTGTCTCGTAGTTTTCCTGGGGGAGGTGATTCAGAGGATCATGCTCCGATTTTGGCTGATGGGGTGGTTGTTTCCGCTCTGTACCCCGAGTTGGAGATGGAGGTATTGGGAGCCCAGGAGGAGGCTCCGGATTCTTGTCCCCCAGGTAGGTTGTTTGTTACTGCTGGATTGCGATACAAGGTATTCAAGGAACATCATGATACTGTCCTTGCAGGACATCCTGGTGGCAAGTCCACCTTTGATCTGATTTCCCGGAGGTTCTGGTGGCCCAGGTTATGTAAGAGTGTTGAGGATTACGTAGCAGCTCGTGAGACCTGTGCACGGGCAAAGGTTGTTCACACTCGACCTTCTGGTTCACTTCTTCCTTTGTCTATTCCATTTCGTCCTTGGACGCACTTGTCTATGGACTTTATTACTGATCTGCCGAGTTCCTCTGGGAAAACTGTGATTTTGGTGGTTGTTGACCGTTTTAGTAAAATGGCTCACTTTGTATCGTTAGCTAGTCTGCCCAATGCTAAGACTCTTGCTCAGGTTTTTGTGGATAACATCGTGAAATGACATGGCATTCCCTCAGATGTTTCTGATAGGGGCACGCAGTTTGTTTTCAGATTTTGGAGGGCGTTCTGCTCTCGTCTTGGTATCCAACTTTCGTTCTCTTCGGCTTTTCATCCGCAGTCGAATGGACAGACAGAGCATACTAATCAAAATTTGGAGACCTACTTAAGGTACTTTGTGGCTGAAAACCAGGAGGACTGGTCCTCATTCTTATCACTAGCAGAGTTTGCTTTGAATAACCGTAGGCAGGAATCCACGGGTAAGTCGCCATTTTTTGGCGCATACGGTTTTCATCCTCAGTTTGGTACTGTCACTACCAGAGCTTTGAGACATTCTCACAGCTCTGTTTCTCCACCCCTGTGATGATGTCACTACTAGAGCTTGGAGGAGTTCTCACTGCTCTGTTTCTCCGCCCCTGTGATGAGGTTTTTACTTTCTGTTTCCTTCCTCCCAGCTGTTCCTCCTGCGTTTGATTTCCCTGCCTTTAAATCACCCCTCCTCCTTTGTAGGGTGTGGATTATATTTCTCATTTGAGTTGTAGCTCTTGCTTGAGTATCTTCACTTGTAAGCTATCATTTCACTGGACCTGTGTTCTGCTGCAGCAAGTACTCCGGATATTGCCAGCTGTCTTTGGATCCGTCTTCTCTGCTGCTGCAGCTCCTTCAGCTAAGTGTGCAGACATTGTAGTGTATCTGTTTATTTTCTGACTGGATCTGAGGCGACCACGGTTCCCTCCATATACTGAGCAGGGCACCGGTGGCCGTGCCCCTTCCACTATTGTAGGGGTTACAGTGGTCATCAGTCTTAGGTACGCAGGCATGCCTCGTTCCACCATTTGGATCCGGGAATGTGCTTTAGCAGCATAGGGAGAGCTTTGAGGGTCTGACAGGGGTCACCCTTTATCCTCCCTAGTTTGGGTCTGGTCAGTAGCTCTATTTACTGTGTATGCTCTTGTTGCTCACATACAGCCGTGACATTATAATCCACCAAAACCGTCCTTTTTGACATGGATCCGCCTTCTGGCCTGGTTGACCGCATGCAGGGTCTTTCTTTGGAGGTAGCGGATCTCCGTCAATCTATGACTCAGCTTCAAGCATTGGGCTCTGCTCCGGCCCATGGAGTCTGTTGCGAGCCAAAGATCTCACTTCCGGAAACGTTCTCCGGGGGCAGTGAGAATTTTGTTCGCTTCAGAGAGGCATGCAAACTCCATTTTTGCTTGTGTCCCCACTCCTCTGGTAATGAGGAGCAGAGGGTGAGGATTGTCATCTCCCTGCTCAGGGGTAATGCTCAGACTTGGTCTTTTTCGCTGCCATCAGGGGATCCCTCCCTTCGATCCGTGGAAAGATTTTTTGTGGCCCTGGGGCAGATATATGATGACCCGGATCGTGTTGCTCTGGCCGAATCTAACTTACGTTTTTTATGCCAGAACAAACTGTCTGCGGAGCTTTATTGTTCTGAATTTCGGAGATGGGCAGCTGATTCAGGTTGGAATGATGCTGCACTCTGGAGTCAGTTCTGTCATGGTCTCTCAGAGAGATTGAAAGATGCGTTTGCTTTCCATGAGAGACCAACGTCCTTAGAGTCTGCCATGTCATTGGCGGTACGCCTTGACAGGCGTCTAAGAGAAAGAAACGAGACCTCTCTGTCCAGCCATTGTCAGTCTAGGGGCAGTGGTGCGGACTCATTCAGTGTGCAGGGGCCTCATCCTGTCTCGCTCCCCTCTGAGGAGGAGCCCATGCAGCTAGGTCGACTTGCCCCTGGTAAAAGAGGATTTAGTCCTCAGAGTATGGTGTGTTTTTGTTGTGGGGGCATAGGTCATTTGGCAAATGTTTGTCCGTCTAGGAGATTCTTAAACTGTACTAAGAGCAATAATAAGAGAAAAACCTCAAAAGGTAAATCATCAAATTCTGCTTCATCTGCTACTTTGGGCAAAGTTGATGTAGGATTTGATGCTTTTCCTCTGACCTGCAGTTCCCGTTTTCTCCTTTCTGCCAGGGTGGCGCTAGAGAGCAAAGTCATTTCTTGTTAGATTTTTGTCGATAGTGGAGCGGCCGTCAATCTTATTGACACTCAATTTGTAGCCATGCATGGTTTTCAGGTTTGCACATTAGAAAAGGATATACCGGTTTTTGCTATTGACTCTGCTCCACTCTCACAGAGATCTCTGAAGGGCATTGTTCACAATATCCGGCTAGCTGTAGGTGACACTCATGTGGAGGATATATCTTGTTTTGTCATTAACGGATTGCCTTCTCCTCTAGTTTTGGGGTTACCCTGGCTCACTAGACATAACCCCACTATTGATTGGCAAGGAAGGCAAATAAATGAGTGGAGTGACTTTTGTAGAGAGAATTGTCTCACAGCGACTTTTGCAGAGGTGTCTACTAAAACTGTGCCATCATTTCTCTCTGATTTCTCGGACGTGTTTTCCGAGAGCGGTGTTCAGGAGCTACCTCCTCACCGGGAGTTTGACTGTCCCATTAACCTCATTCCCGGCGCCAAGCTGCCAAAAGCACGCCTCTACAATCTCTCACAACCGGAAAGAATCGCAATGCGAACCTATATCTCCGAGAGTCTCGATAAGGGGCATATTCGTCCGTCAAAATCACCTGTTGCCGCAGGTTTTTTTTTTGTTAAAAAAAAAGATGGCTCTCTGAGACCTTGCCTAGATTTTAGGGAGCTGAACCGTATCACGATTCGCGATCCCTATCCCCTTCCTCTGATCCCGGACCTCTTCAACCAAATTGTTGGGGCCAAGGTTTTTTCCAAATTGGATTTGAGAGGCGCGTACAACCTGGTCAGGGTCAGAGAATAGTTGTTAATAGTATTTTCTACCATTTAATGGGGAAATTTGTATTGGTGTATCTTGATGATATTTTTATTTTTTCCCCTGATGTTCAGACCCATCAGGATCATCTTTTTCAGGTTCTGCAGATTCTGCGGGAAAATAAATTGTACGCCAAGCTGGAGAAATGTCTTTTTATGGTATCGGAGATTCAATTTCTGGGTTTTCTCCTCTCTGCTTCTGGTTTTCGCATGGATCCGGAGAAGGTCCGTGCTGTACTTGAGTGGGAGCTTCCTGAGAATCAGAAGGCATTGATGCGCTTTCTATGTTTTGCGAACTATTACAGAAAGTTCATTTTGAATTATTCCTCTGTTGTCAAACCCCTCACTGACATGACAAAAAAGGGGGCGGATTTTTCCTCTTGGTCGGAGGAGGCGCTTGCAGCTTTTTCTAAGATTAAAGAGAGTTTTGCGTCTGCTCCCGTCTTGGTGCATCCCGATGTTTCCTTACCTTTTATTGTTGAGGTGGATGCTTCCGAGGTGGGTGTGGGTGCGGTTTTGTCCCAGGGCCCTTCTCCTGCCAAATGGCGACCCTGTGCCTTTTTTTCTAAAAAACTCTCCCCGGCAGAGAAAAACTATGATGTGGGAGATAGGGAGTTGTTGGCCATCAAGTTGGCTTTCGAGGAATGGCGCCATTGGTTGGAGGGGGCCAGGCACCCTATCACCGTTTTTACCGACCATAAGAATCTGGCATACTTGGAGTCGGCCAGGCGTATGAATCCGAGACAGGCCAGATGGTCTCTGTTCTTCTCCAGATTCAATTTTGTTGTTACATTCCGCCCTGGGATCAAAAATGTGAAGGCTGATGCTCTCTCTCGCTGTTTTCCGGGAGGAGGAAACTCTGAGGACCCGGGTCCCATTTTGGCGGAGGGGGTAGTTGTTTCTGCTCTATATTCTGATTTGGAGGCCGAGGTCCAGGCTGCCCAGACTGAGGCACCTGCCCGTTGTCCTTCTGGGAAGTTGTTTGTGCCTCCTGAGCTACCTCACAAACTCTTCAAGGAGCATCATGATACTGTTCTTGCTGGTCACCCCGGGAGTAGAGCCACGGTAGATCTCATTGCTCGGAGATTTTGGTGGCCGGCTCTTCGTAAGTCGGTGGAGGGTTTTGTGGCTGCTTGTGAGACGTGCGCTCGCGCTAAGGTCCCTCGTTCACGGCCTTCAGGTTCCCTTCTCCCGTTACCCATACCTTCCCGTCCTTGGACACACCTGTCCATGGACTTTATCACGGATCTTCCTCGTTCCTCAGGGAAGTCGGTGATCCTGGTGGTGGTGGACCGTTTTAGCAAGATGGCTCATTTCGTACCTTTCCCTGGTTTACCCAATGCTAAAACGTTGGCGCAAGCTTTTGTCGACCATATTGTTAAATTGCATGGCATTCCCTCTGATATTGTTTCTGATAGAGGCACGCAGTTTGTGTCCAGGTTATGGAAGGCTTTCTGTTCTCGCCTGGGGGTTCGGCTGTCCTTCTCTTCTGCTTTTCACCCGCAGTCGAATGGTCAGACTGAGCGCCTCAATCAGAATCTGGAGACATATTTGCGCTGTTTTGTGGCAGAGAACCAGGAGGATTGGTGTTCATTTCTCCCTCATGCTGAGTTTGCTCTGAACAACCGTCGTCAGGAATCTTCTGATAAGTCACCATTCTTTGGTGCATATGGGTTCCATCCGCAGTTTGGGACATTCTCGGGAGGGGCTCTTTCTGGTTTACCTGAGGAGGAGAGATTTTCCTCGTCTTTGTCTACCATTTGGCAAAAGATTCAGAGTAATCTTAGAAAGATGAGTGAGAAGTATAAGCGTGTGGCTGATAAGAGACGTGTGCCTGGTCCGGACCTGAATGTGGGTGATCTGGTGTGGTTAACTACAAGAAATATTAAACTGAAGGTTCCCTCCTGGAAATTGGGTCCAAGTTTATTGGGCCTTATAAAATCTTGTCAGTCATCAATCCTGTTGCCTTCCGTCTTGATCTTCCACGGGTTTGGAAGATACATAATGTATTTCACAGATCTCTCTTAAAACCATATGTCCAGCCCACGGTACCCTCCTCTTTGCCTCCTCCTCTGATTTTGGTTGATGGCAATCTGGAGTTTGAGGTTTCCAGAATTGTGGACTCTCGCATTGTCCGCGGTTCTCTTCAGTACCTCGTTCATTGGAAGGGTTATGGTCCTGAGGAGAGGATGTGGGTTCCGGTGTCGGACATTAAAGCCACTCGCCTCATCAGGGCATTTCATAGGGCTCATCCTGAGAAGGTGGGTCCTGGGTGTCCGGAGTCCACCCGTAGAGGGGGGGGGGGGGGTACTGTCACTACCAGAGCTTTGAGACGTTCTCACAGCTCTGTTTCTCCACCCCTGTGATGATGTCACTACTAGAGCTTGGAGGAGTTCTCACTGCTCTGTTTCTCCGCCCCTGTGATGAGGTTTTTACTTTCTGTTTCCTTCCTCCCAGCTGTTCTTCCTGCGTTTGATTTCCCTGCCTTTAAATCACCACTCCTCCTTTGTAGGGTGTGGATTATATTTCTCATTTGAGTTGTAGCTCTTGCTTGAGTATCTTCACTTGTAAGCTATCATTTCACTGGACCTGTGTTCTGCTGCAGCAAGTACTCCGGATATTGCCAGCTGTCTTTGGATCCGTCTTCTCTGCTGCTGCAGCTCCTTCAGCTAAGTGTGCAGACATTGTAGTGTATCTGTTTATTTTCTGACTGGATCTTAGGCGACCACGGTTCCCTCCATATACTGAGCAGGGCACCGGTGGCCGTGCCCCTTCCACTATTGTAGGGGTTACAGTGGTCATCAGTCTTAGGTACGCGGGCATGCCTCGTTCCACCATTTGGATCCGGGCATGTGCTTTAGCAGCATAGGGAGAGCTTTGAGGGTCTGACAGGGGTCACCCTTTATCCTCCCTAGTTTGGGTCCGGTCAGTAGCTCTATTTACTGTGTATGCTCTTGTTGCTCACATACAGCCGTGACAGGTACCTTTTCTGAGGCTGGTTCCTCTGGGATGCCAGAGGAGAAGAGATTTTCTTCTACCTTGACCTCTATCTGGCGGAAGATTCAAGTGAATTTGGAGAGGATGGGTGAGAGGTACAAGCGAATGGCTGACAAGAGACGTATGACTGGTTCGGACCTGTGTGTGGGTGATCTGGTGTGGTTATGTGCTAAAAATATTAAACTGAAAGTACATCTTGGAAACTGGGTCCAAAATTTATTGGGCCTTACAAAATATCTGCGGTGATCAATCCAGTAGCGTTTCATCTGGATCTTCCACAGATCTTTAGTTAAGAATTATGTGAAACCGGTGGAACCATCGCCATTGCCTCCTCCCCCTGTTCTGGTTGATGGAAATTTAGAGTTCGAGATCTCTAGGGTTCTCGACTCACGGGTTCTTCGGGGTTCCCTTCAGTACCTGGTACACTGGAGGGGATACGGCCCTGAGGAGAGGATGTGGGTTCCGGCTGTGGATGTTAGTGCCAGCCGACTGGTGAGGGCTTTTCACAGATCCCACCTGGATAAAGTTGGGCCGGGGTATCCGGAGGTCACCCGTAAAAGGGGGGGTACTGTCATGCCCTGCTCAGGTTATGTGCGGAGGTCTGCCAGGTTAGCAGCACGTGTGTAGTTTTTTGTTTTTGTTTTGGAGTTGAGCTGTATCCGCCTCCCTTCAGGTGCACTGGGTGGGGTCGTTTGTATGAGTTTAAATTACGCCCCTTCCCAGTGTCCTGTGCGGGTTATAGCTTCTATCTTGCTCAGTGGAAGGAAGGAAAGAAGGATTTGCTGTATCTGCTCTGTGACAAGATAAATGGGTTTTGTTTTCTTGCGTGTGTTCTGTCTAGGCTGTTAGAGAGACGCCGCCCCTGTCACCATCTTAGGGATTTTAGGGAATCTTCAGCCTTAGGCACGGGGGCACGTTTATACCCACCTCTAGGGTCTGAACGCGGGCACAGAAGTCTAGGGAGAGCTGGTAGGGATTTGTAAGGAGGTGACCTTTATCCCCAGCTTCTGGCCTAGACACTTGTTTGTGGATTTCTGTTGTATCTTGTATCCTGTCCAGCGTGACACTCTGCTTGTCAGGGATTATGATCCTGAATACAGATGATAAGATCTTTAGCTGAATCTCTGTAGGAATTGAGTTCATGAGCAGATGTGGCTAATGAGCAGCAGCACTTGTACGCAGTCTCCATTACCACAATCTGTCCTGTCCATCCTCTCTGTACTTCATGTCTCCTCATGAACTCCATTCCCACAAAGATTCAGCTAAATATTATATTAAACTGTATTCAGGGTCATAATCCCTGACAAGCAGATCAGAGAGGAGGATGAGGCAGCTTTTTACCTCAGCGTTGTGAAGTAACTTGTCCTGCTGTGTGATTAGGACAGGTTTTGTGTGTACTAATAGGACAGCAGTCATTTTGTTTCTCCTAATCATTGCTCCCTAGACAAAACGAGCCATTATAACTAATGAAAGTAAAGTAATATTTACGTATTTTCAATTTCTTTAATTTCTGGAGGCTGTGGCCCTCACTAGAGCACTGCAGCCTCCTCAAGCAGCTAATCGACAGGGGTCCCGGGTCTTGAAGCCCCATCATTCAGATACTGACGACCTGTCCCGAGGATTGGTTATCAGTATAAAACACTCTGAAAACTCCTTTAAGTTAATCATTGGCCATCTGACAAATATCATGCTGGTCTTCAGGGACCAAGAGCAATGGAGTGCATTGTGAAACCTCCAAGTTGTCCCGTCAACAACAAGGAATTTATTAGGGCTGGTGTTCATATGTGTAATGGACAGTGAGTGTGTACCGACTGTGCCAACTAACTGGTTTGATTTTGGGCTAGTCCTATGGGCGACCCCCTGGCTTTCACCTTTTAACCCACATACAGGCATCTGGCCTTCACTGCAGAGGAGCCACCAGGCCGTTACCTCTTAGAATCACCATGGTGTAGTTGATGGCTGACCCACGGGGTTTAGAGACACAGGCGCAAAGCACTGAGGGATTAGACAATATTCATAGTTAGGAAACAGTCTAAGGTCAGGGCAGGCAGAATTCGTGCATATGCGTTTAACTAGTCTGAGGCCGAGGCTGGAAGCTGAGGGTCAATACAATAAACAGTCAGAAGTCAGGACGGGCAGCAGAGGATCAGAGACAGTAAACAGGAAAGGTTCAGTACATGGGCAGTGAGATAGGGTTAAGCACACCTTACCTAGGACTAGCAAGACTAGAATAGCTAAAGCTCAGGTGCCTTAAATACACGCAGTTAGCCAGCCATAGGCAGGAACAGCTTTAGGCGAGCTCTCTGGTGCTATGATAGTAAGCAGGAGCGCACTCCCTAAGAACAGAGGGAGGGACCAATGCAGCCGGCGCAGGCTGCGGCCTGCCAGGAAGGTTCTTGGGACCTGGCACCCGGGCCTGCTGTCAGCAGGAAGGGAAAGAGGAGCGAGTCTTGGCCGACGGGAAGAAAAGGGACCAGCCCATGGGCTGCCAGCCTAACAATATGCCAAATCAGAAGTGTACAGTCTGTAACAGAAAACTCCGGACACCCAGGACCCACCTTCTCAGGATGAGCCCTATGAAATGCCCTGATGAGGCGAGTGGCTTTAATGTCCGACACCGGAACCCACATCCTCTCCTCAGGACCATAACCCTTCCAATGAACGAGGTACTGAAGAGAACCGCGGACCATGCGAGAGTCCACAATTCTGGAAACCTCAAACTCCAGATTGCGATCAACCAAAATCGGAGGAGGAGGCAAAGAGGAGGGTACCGTGGGCTGGACATATGGTTTTAAGAGAGATCTGTGAAATACATTATGTATCTTCCAAACCCGTGGAAGATCAAGACGGAAGGCAACAGGATTGATGACTGACAAGATTTTATAAGGCCCAATAAACTTGGGACCCAATTTCCAGGAGGGAACCTTCAACTTAATGTTTCTAGTAGACAACCACACCAGATCACCCACATTCAGGTCCGGACCAGGCACACGTCTCTTATCAGCCACACGCTTATACCTCTCACTCATCTTTTTAAGATTACCCTGAATCTTTTGCCAAATGGTAGACAAAGACGAGGAAAATCTCTCCTCCTCAGGTAAACCAGAAAGAGCCCCTCCCGAGAATGTCCCAAACTGTGGATGGAACCCATATGCACCAAAGAATGGTGACTTATCAGAAGATTCCTGACGACGGTTGTTCAGAGCAAACTCAGCAAGAGGGAGAAATGAACACCAATCCTCCTGGTTCTCTGAAACAAAACAGCGCAAATATGTCTCCAGATTCTGATTGAGGCGCTCAGTCTGACCATTCGACTGCGGATGAAAAGCAGAAGAGAAGGACAGCCGAACCCCCAGGCGAGAACAGAAAGCCTTCCAGAACCTGGACACAAACTGCGTGCCTCTATCGGAAACAATATCAGGGAATGCCGTGCAATTTAACAATATGGTCGACAAAAGCTTGCGCCAACGTTTTAGCATTAGGTAAACCAGGGAAAGGTACGAAATGAGCCATCTTGCTAAAACGGTCCACCACCACCAGGATCACCGACTTCCCGAGGAACGAGGAAGATCGTGATAAAGTCCATGGACAGGTGTGTCCAAGGACGGGAAGGAATGGGTAACGGGAGAAGGGAACCTGAAGGCCGTGAACGAGGGACCTTAGCGCGAGCGCACGTCTCACAAGCGCCACAAAACCCTCCACCGACTTACGAGAGCCGGCCACCAAAATCTCCGAGCAATGAGATCCACCGTGGCTCTACTCCCGGGTGACCAGCAAGAACCGTATCATGATGCTCCTTAAAGAGTTTGTGACGTAGCTCAGGAGGCACGAACAACTTCCCAGAAGGACAACGGGCAGGTGTCTCAGTCTGGGCAGCTGGACCTCGGCCTCCAAATCGGAATATAGAGCAGAAACAACTACCCCCTCCGCCAAAATGGGACCCGGGTCCTCGGAGTTTCCTCCTCCCGGAAAACAGCGAGAGAGAGCATCAGCTTCACATTTTTTATCCAGGTCGAATGTAACAACAAAATTGAATCTGGAGAAGAACAGAGACCATCTGGCCTGTCTCGGATTCATACGCCTGGCCGACTCCAAGTATGCCAGATTCTTATGGTCGGTAAAAACGGTGATAGGGTGCCTGGCCCCCTCCAACCAATGGCGCCATTCCTCGAAAGCCAACTTGATGGCCAACAACTCCCTATCGCCCACATCATAGTTTCTCTCTGCCGGGGAGAGTTTTTAGAGAAAAAGGCACAGGGTCGCCACTTGGCAGGGGAAGGGCCCTGGGACAAAACCGCACCCACACCCACCTCGGAAGCATCCACCTCAACAATAAAAGGTAAGGAAACATCGGGATGCACCAAGACGGGAGCAGACGCAAAATTCTCTTTAATCTTAGAAAAGGCTGCAAGCGCCTCCCGACCAAGAGGAAAAATCCGCCCCCTTTTTTGTCATGTCAGTGAGGGGTTTGACAACAGAGGAATAATTCAAAATGAACTTTCTGTAATAGTTCGCAAAACCAGAAAGCGCATCAATGCCTTCTGATTCTCAGGAAGCTCCCACTCAAGTACAGCACGGACCTTCTCGGGATCCATGCGAAAACCAGAAGCAGAGAGGAGAAAACCCAGAAATTGAATCTCCGATACCATAAAAAGACATTTCTCCAGCTTGGCGTACAATTTATTTTCCCGCTGAATCTGCAGAACCTGAAAAAGATGATCCTGATGGGTCTGAACATCAGGGAAAAAATCAAAATATCATCAAGATACACCAATACAAATTTCCCCATTAAATGATAGAAAATACTATTAACAAAATGCTGAAAGACGGCTGGAGCATTCATCAGGCCGAAAGGCATAACGAGATTCTCGAAATGCCCGTCAGGGGTATTAAAGGCCGTTTTCCATTCATCCCCCTCTCTGACCCTGACCAGGTTGTACGCGCCTCTCAAATCCAATTTGGAAAACACCTTGGCCCCAACAATTTGATTGAAGAGGTCGGGGATCAGAGGAAGGGGATAGGGATCGCGAATCGTGATACGGTTCAGCTCCCTAAAATCTAGGCAAGGTCTGAGAGAGCCATCTTTCTGTTTAACAAAAAAAAAAACCAGCGGCCACAGTGACTTTGGGACGAATATGCCCCTTTTCGAGACTCTCGGAGAATGTAAGTTCGCATAGCGATTCTTTCCGGTTGTGAGAGATTGTAGAGGCGTGCTTTTGGCAGCTTGGCGCCGCGGAATGAGGTTAATGGGACAGTCAAACTCCCGGTGAGGAGGTAGCTCCTGAACACCGCTTCGAAAACACGTCCGAGAAATCAGAGAGAAATGATGGCACCGTTTTAGTAGACACCTCTGCAAAGTCGCTGTGAGACAATTCTCTCTACAAAAGTCACTCCACTCATTTATTTGCCTTCCTTGCCAATCAATAGTGGGGTTATGTCTAGTGAGCCAGGGTAACCCCAAAACTAGGAGACGGCAATCCGTTAAGGACAAAACAAGATATATCTCCACATGAGTGTTCACCTACAGCTAGCCGGATATTGTGAACAATGCCTTTCAGAGATCTCTGTGAGAGTGGAGCAGAGTCAATAGCAAAAACAGGTATATCTTTATCTAATGTGCAACCTGAAAACATGCATGGCTACAAATTGAGTGTCAATAAGATTGACGGCCGCTCCACTATCGACAAAAATCTCACAAGAAATGACTTTGCTCTCTAGCGCACCCTGGCAGACAGGAGAAAACGGGAACTGCAGGTCAGAGGAAAAGCATCAAATCCTACATCAACTTTGCCCAAAGTAGCAGATGAAGCAGAACTTGATGATTTACCTTTTGAGATTTTTCTCTTATTATCGCTCTTAGTACGGTTCAAGAATCTCCTAGATGGACAAACATTTGCCAAATGACCTATGCCCTACAACAAAAAACAGACCATACTCTGAGGACTAAATCCTCTTTTATCAGGGGCAAGTCGACCTAGCTGCATGGGCTCCTCCTCAGAGGGGAGCGAGACAGGATGAGGCCCCTGCACACTGAATGAGTCCGCACCACTTCCCCTAGACTGACAATGGCTGGACAGAGAGGTCTCGTTTCTTTCTCTTAGACGCCTGTCAAGGCGTACCGCCAATGACATGGCAGACTCTAAGGACGTTGGTCTCTCATGGAAAGCAAACGCATCTTTTAATCTCTCCGAGAGACATGACAGAACTGACTCCGGAGTGCAGCATCATTCCAACCCGAATCAGCTGCCCATCTCCGAAATTCAGAACAATAAAGCTCCGCAGACCGTTTGTTCTGGCATAAAACACGTAGGTTAGATTCGGCCAGAGCAACACGATCCGGGTCATCATAAATCTGCCCAGGGCCACAAAAAATCCCTCCACGGATCGAAGGGAGGGATCCCCTGATGGCAGCGAAAAAGCCCAAGTCTGAGCATTACCCTGAGCAGGGAGATGACAATCCTCACCCTCTGCTCTTGATTACCAGAAGAGAGAGAGGACACAAGCAAAAATGGAGTTTGCATGCCTCTCTGAAACGAACAAAATTCTCACTGCCCCCGGAGAACGTCTCCGGAAGTGAGACCTTTGGCTCGCAACAGACTCCATGAGCGGAGCAGGGCCCAAAGCTTGAAGCTGAGTCATAGATTGACGGAGATCCGCTACTTCCAAAGAAAGACCCTGCATTGCGGTCAACCAGGCCAGAAAGCGGATCCATGTCAAAAAAAGGACGGTTTTGGTGGATTATAATGTCACGCTGTATGTGGGCAACAATAGTAATACACAGTACAGAGCTACTGACTGGACCCAGAACTAGGGAGGATAACGGGTGACCCCTGTCCGACCCTCAACGCTCTCCTATTCTGCTAAAGCACATGCCCGGATCCAAATGGCGGAAAGAGGCATGCCCACGTGCTAAGACTAATGACCACTGTAACCCCTACAATAGTGGAAGGGGCACGGCCACCAGTGCCCTACTCAGTATATGGAGGGAACCGTGGCCACCTCAGATCCAGTCAGAAAATAAACAGGAACACAACAATGAATACCATATATGAGCTGGTGGAAATTTGTGCTATATGTTGCGTCAGTTTCTGGGGAAAATATAGTAAGAAAGCATGCATGCGCAGTGCACTGTCCTTCACTTTAGCGGTCCCATTCTAGAGACATTAGTGGCATATTCTGGTCGGCGGAGCTGGACCGTTTGTGTGTTTTCTTGTCCTCGCTGGCAAATTACAACCTATATGTATTTTCCAGAAAGAGTTATAAATCCCAACCTATAATCAGCGCTGGGGTTATAATAACAGGTTCTGTTTCTTGCTTAGCTTTCCCAGTGATACGCCACAATACAATAGTTGGCGGCTGATTGCAAAGATAAAGACGAAACCTCTTGCAGGGGCTGTGTGACTCTACCAAAATCCTTACTACCAGTGACAGTCCTGTGCCCCCATCACTTTTACCCGACTTTATGTCACTTGTTTGCTAGTATTGTAGAACCTGTGAAGACCACCTCCCTGCAGCTTCTTACCTCAATCTAGGGGCCCCATGTAAGCTAAATGTAGTGGTACACACAGAGTGTATGTGGCGGGGCCCTCCTGACATCCTGAGATATTTTTTATTTTATATTGCTATTACTTTTAACTAGGTAGTTCATGTATAGGGTTTAAATTAGCTCCTCTGCCTTTTTTCCATACCCCCCTCGCCCAGGACCGTCACAGAGATTTATTCCTATGAGCAGCATGTCACAGCAAGGGGGCAGCCAGTCAGCAGAACCTGAAGAGTGGAAGGGCAGGCCTGTGCAGGACTCATGATAATAATGGGCACGGCTAGCTTTGGCACTGAGCGCCCGTGTCTCTTCTTTCCCCCTACCATCTTATTAGATAAGAGTTACAAATAACAGAGGTCTCACTGTTGCTTTATGTTCACCTAGTAAGAAGTTTCGTTTGGCAGTTGATATGCAGCTTTCCTGCATCTGAATTTGTGTTCGGTTATTGCTTAGCTTTGCCTGGTTGATTAGGGTGGAGTTGCTGATCGTCTAGCAGCCTTTATATTTTTTGCCCTCACTCCTTTCCGGTTAGTATAGTGCTTGCTGGGAGCATTCCGGTTTGAGCGCAGCAGGGATGGCGGAGCGAGGAATGGGTAAGTACTATGTAGAACATTTTCCCTCCACATGTTATTACTAACAGTGGATTAGGAGAAATAACCAGAGAAGCTGAGGATGCTCCCCCTGCCATTTGATTGACAGGCCGGCCCCGATAATCACTGCTCTGAGTAGTGGCGCAAGTGCAGAGACTCTGCTTCCTCTACTGGAGCCTCTACGCTTTGGGCTAGCGGCACACCAACAGTCACTGCTGCAGCAGTGGAAGCAGAGCCTCTGCGCTGGTGCTGTTACTCGCGGTAGTGGTGCAGATGTGAGATTGTCATGGTTGGCCGAAATGTCATCCCTGTCAATCAAAAGGCAGGGGGAGCATCCTCAGGTTAAAGGTGCAGAACTCTGCTTGATGAGATGAATTGAAAATTTGTTAGGAATAACCTGTGGAAGGAAAATATTCTACATAGTACTGACCCGTTCCTTGCTCTGCCATTGCCGCCGTCCCCACAGTCTCTTCTGCCATGTCCTGTTCAGACACCCTCCTTATAAATATATATATGTGTGTATATATATATATATATATATATATATATATATATATATATATATAGAAAGAAGAAAAATGGCGGCACTGACTGCAAATAAAAGAAAAATGGGTGCACGTTCCAGGGGAGTGGACTTCTTACCCCAACCAATATATCCAAGAAAAAGGACGGCACTCCAGGAGGATGAAGGTGAAGTTAATCTTTAATCAACCATACGGTGGTTGATTAAAGATTAACTTCACCTTCATCCTCCTGGAGTGCCGTCCTTTTTCTTGGATATATATATATATATAAATAAATACACCGCAGCACTTCCAGTAGGTGAAAATAGTGGGATCCTTTTATTCACTCATGCTGGTGAATAAAAGGATCCCACTATTTTCACCTACTGGAAGTGCTGCGGTGTATTTATTTATTTTTATCGATCATCACTTTGGTAAAGTGCAACACCGCTGGCACCCATTGTTACTAAGCTGTCTCACAAGGTGTGCTGCCCTGAACTCCCAACATATATATATATATATATATATATATACAGTTGCAAGAAAAAGTATGTGAACCCTTTTGAATTGTATGGATTTCTGCACAAGTCGCAACAATAGACAATCACAGTCTGCTTAAACTAATAACACACAAAGAATTAACTGTTACCATGTTTTTATTGAACACACCATGTAAACATTCACAGTGCAGGTGGAAAAAGTATGTGAACCCTTGGATTTAACAACTGGTTGAATCCCCTTTGGCAGCAATAATTTCAAGCAAACGTTTCCTGTAGTTGCAGATCAGACGTGCACAACGGTCAGGAGTAATTCTTGACCATTCCTCTTTACAGAACGGTTTCAGTTCAGCAATATTCTTGGGATGTCTGGTGTGAATCGCTTTCTTGAGGTCATGCCACAGCATCTCAATCGGGTTGAGGTCAGGACTCTGACTGGGCCACTCCAGAAGGCGTATTTTCTTCTGTTCAAGCCATTCTGTTGTTGATTTACTTCTATGCTTTGGGTCGTTGTCCTGTTGCAACACCCATCTTCTGTTGAGCTTCAGCTGGTGGACAGATGGCCTTAAGTTCTCCTGCAAAATGTCTTGATAAACTTGGGAATTCATTTTTCCTTCGATGATAGCAATCCGTCCAGGCCCTGACGCAGCAAAGCAGCCCCAAACCATGATGCCCCTACCACCATACTTCACAGTTGGGATGAGGTTTTGGTTTTTGATGTTGGTGTGCTGTGCCTCTTTTTCTCCACACATAGTGTTGTGTGTTTCTTCCAAACAACTCAACTTTGGTTTCATCTATCCACAGAATACTTTGCCAGCACTGCTGTGGAACATCCAGGTGCTCTTGTGCAAACTGTAAATGTGCAGCAATGTTTTTTGGGGACAGCAGTGGCTTCCTCTGTGGTATCCTCCCATGAAATCCATTCTTGTTTAGTGTTTTACGTATCATAGATTCGCTAACAGGGATGTTAGCATATGCCAGAGACTTTTGTAAGTCTTTAGCTGACACTCTAGGATTCTTCTTCACCTCATTGAGCAGTCTGCGCTGTGCTCTTGCAGTCATCTTTACAGGACGGCCACTCCTAGGGAGAGTAGCAGCAGTGCTGAACTTTCTCCATTTATAGACAATTTGTCTTACCGTGGACTGATGAACAGCAAGGCTTTTGGAGATACTTTTATAACCCTTTCCAGCTTTATGCAAGTCAACAATTCTTAATCCTAGGTCTTCTGAGAGCTCTTTTGTGCGAGGCATTATTCACATCAGGCAATGCTTCTTGTGAAAAGCAAACCTAGAACTGGTGTGTGTTTTTTATAGGGCAGGGCAGCTGTAACCAACACCTCCAATCTCATCTCATTGATTGGACTCCAGTTGGCTGACACCTCACTACAATTAGCTCTTGGAGATGTCATTAGTCTAGGGGTTCACATACTTTTTCCACCTGCACTGTGAATGTTTACATGGTGTGTTCAATAAAAACATGGTAACATTTAATTCTTTGTGTGTTATTAGGTTAAGCAGACTGTGATTGTCTATTGTTGTGACTTAGATGAAGATCAGATCACATTTTATGACCAATTTGTGCAGAAATCCATATCATTCCAAAGGGTTCACATACTTCTTCTTGCAACTGTATAGTGGTGATGTGTACAGTATAAATGCTGGGAGGCGTTTATATCCCACCCAGATACCATAGCTGGGTGAGATAACTGAAATCCATAAAGCTGCAGTGGTTTCAGCAAAGTGTAGTTTGCTGAAACAGTTTTGTCTAGATGTTCTGGGCTGGATTTCATGTGGACTGGGGGATAGGTTTGGTAGTGGGATCTGCCAGTCCACACCCTTCCACTACATGTATCGTCTTTTGCCGGAGGTGATTGCAGGCCTGCTGCTGTAATCAAGGAGGGAAAAAACAACCCTCTGTGTATGACTTGGAGGGAGAAAGGCTGAGGAAGCCTCAGAGGCTCTGTGTTGTCTTAGCCAGGAGGTCTGAGGGGCCACGAGGCTTTGTAAAGCCTGAAGTTTGGGGGGGCCCAGCGACGCCTATGGAAAGAGGGTCGCACAGTCAGAGTCGGTAGGACTTCTGGACCATATCCCCCCCAAGGGTGCTGGTGTGGTCACAACCTGGAGGCTGCTGGACTGTATATGGCTGAGGAATCCGGATCTAATCCTGTGTATGAACGGCGCTCTATAGGTGAGGTAGAGACAATGCGTGTATTAGGTAGAGCTGTTGTGCATTTTCATACGTATACAATATTATCTAATGATATTATAGCCAAAATGAATGCTCATTTCCTTTAAGAGCCATGCTCGACTATAGTTACAATTTTGTATGTCTTGAGTAGGCCGAAGTAAGGTCACACAAAGGTTTCTACTCTTTAGTGTTATTCTTCTCATGAATGTACCAGTCTGAGAAGAGGCCTCCTTGTCTACTTATAAATTTATGACGGGAGATAAAGATAAGGTCTATGCATCTGGTGATAATTACCTATACAATTATTAATGAAGCAAAATGTATAATATGTATGTATTCATTTAATGAGCCTTAGTTAGTCCTTAGCATAAAACAATCAGTAGGACATATATATATATATATATATATATATATATATTACTTTATATTATATGGTTGTATGTTATAAAGACAAAATGCATCCAGTATATTATATATATTTCTCATTAAGAGAATATTTGTCTCTAAAAGAGTGTCTTTAAAGATGTGTGTTTTGTAACAATTAATCGCATCTTTGGTATGACAGTAGGTACTGATATCTCTGTAAGAAAACAAGGCCCATTCATACCATTACGGTCCATAAATTAACAGTGTGAGAAACATTCAGAGAGATGCCTAGAGGTCTGTCTCTAATTGCTACAAGTGTCAGAATTAATCCCTATAGCTTTGAATTAAAGCTTCTAAGGTCAAATGTATAGAATACGTTTTATTCAGACTTACATAAGTTAACCCTTCATACTATGATGAAAATAGCTTATATAGCAGTGCCACCTAGGTATGAGTAGGTGACATTACAATAGTAGTAAAAGTGCATTCTGGGTAAGGTTATGATGTCACATTTTTTATCAGTGGCCACACCCATCCGACAATGATTGGAAAGTTCCAAACTAGGAAGGTGTGTCTAACTGATAAGTTTGTGGTCATAAACCACACAAAGAGAGAGGAAAAAAAGAGAAGTTGAGCTCTCTAGAGGGGTCTATCAAGATGAAAGCCATGGTGATATGCGCTATGATGGACCACCCAGCTTTCCTAGGAGCAGAAGTGAGATTCCTACTAGGACTTGGTAAGAGACACAGAGAATGATATTTTATTTTATTAAGACTAATTTGATAGTGTGGGTGAAATTATACCATCTAGATTGGCGAATAAATAAATTACTTAATTGATCATCTCCATATTGAGATGTACTGTAGTCTTAGGATATTGTGAGGCTTCATTCTACCTGCAGAAGAATCTAGACTCATAATCTAGCAAAGGCTTAAATAATTGCTTTTATATATATTTATATATTGATAGAACATTCTTCGCCAAGCTAAGTGATGGATTCCCACAGGAAAGACTTATTTCAAGTCCTTCCCATTTAAGATCCTAGATCCCTGTTATTTGTCTTAGTAGTCTTACCAATGTTATATATGTGAAAATAGTCCAGGATGGGGTGGAAGGATACAGTTATCTCTTCTCATTTATATCTTTGAATGGATTTGCCCATGCAGTCATGTGATGTGTAGTTGGTTAGAAGGGAGCAGAATGTATTTAGCATTCCATATTGATGTCTAGGATTAGACATGCCCATCCTGATATCATGAGGTTTCCTCTGAACAGAAGTGATGTATATAACTTATGTTCCTACTTTGATATCCTAACCTAATAATAGCTTTGTTATAATGTGACAAGTTACTTCCACTCACATGTATTGTTAAGCTTGTAATGCTTTATATTAACGCTATATATATTCATTTGCATGTATCATTGTGTTTATTTACTTATATATGGTTATACTCTTGTAACCAATAAATCTGCATATTTTTATAATACCTGTGTATTATTGTATAATGCAGAACTACATGTTTTATCATTAACGTCATCTCACGTCAAAAGAACTTATTTATCTGAGGAAATAGTCGGACTCAGATGTGAATTGTATCGATTAGGTTGTCTACAATTCACCGGGTCATGATTTTAAGAATTTATGACAAATTTAATTTTTTCCTGGTTAATTATTTTATGACCATAATTAATAATTTTTAATTGAATTATTACCACCCGACAGAGCCCAGATGGGCAGGTGTTTATTTTCAATGTTTATGTGTGTGATGATGCTGAAGTGCCAAAATAAAGCACCTTTTGGACTTGAACCCCGTTGTCAGAGGTGAAGTCTGTGATTGCGACCCCCTGTGAGAGAGCGATCCCTTACAATATATATATATATATTCTGGTGTCCTCTTATGTGGCAGAGGGGCCTTTGGGCCTCCACAAGCACTGGTGCTACTGCAACTTGTGCACCCCTCTGAGCAATCTCCTGCCGCTTCAGTGTACCATAGGGGATAGTCCTCAGTATAGACTGGGGAGATGAGGATCTGCTATAAGACAATGCTCTTTTTTTTTTTACATTTTATTATTCTGTGCTCATATCCTCTCTGTTTCATCCTGTATGTGCCGCCATATAACACAGACAATGTAAATTCCAGCATGAAGAGGTCATTTCATTATTATGGTTCTCATAGTAAACCAAGCAAAACCATTCTATTCCATTATTCCTGAATGCACGCAGCGCCTCTTCTCCAGAGATGTGTTTGCAGCGGAGGCGGGGGGTTCGGGCCGCTCTCCACAATGGGTAATAGCAGCATTAAACGCCATTTAAGCAGAGCGTTTTTTGGTCTTGTCTCGCTCTTATGATGTTCACAGTGTAATGAAAGTCTGGCTGCGGGAAGAAGGCGCTGGATCTAGAAGTCACGTCTGCCGGTGTCAGCTCCGATTACAGCAAGGGATGGCGGCATTATTACTTTAAACAGACAATGTGATGGCATTGTCCCGTGTTTACCGTAGGACGGCTGAGGTGAATTCAAGTATCGCTTCAAAAATCTGTGTCCTGCCTCGTCGGCTGAATGAGAAATGGTTTATCTGATGGAATTATTAGACGAAAATCATCCATGCAATGCCCAGAAAGAGCAGGTCACTAGTGTAATATATACAGAGCAGACCCGAGCAATGCTTATTGATGGGTCTATCTATCTATCTATCTATCTATCTATCTATCTATCTATCTAATATCTATCTAATATCTATCTATCTATCTCATATCTATCTATCTATCTAATATCTATCTATCTATCTATCTATCATCTATCTATCCATCTGTCTGTATATATATATAATATCTATCTAATATCTATCTATATCTATCTATCTGTATATCTATCTAATATCTATCTATCCATCTGTCTGTATATCTATCTGTATATCTATCTCATATCTATCTCTCATATCTATCTATCTCATATCTATCTATCTATCTATCTCATATCTATCTATCTATCTCATATCTATCTATCTATCTATCTCTTATCTATTTACAGTGGCATGCAAAACTTTGGGCCCTCTTGGTTACAATTACTGTTACTGTGAACAGTTAAAGGGGTTGTCTCTCACTTCAGTAAGTGGCTTTTATCATGTAGAGAAAGTTAATACAAGCCACTTACTAATGTATTGTGATTGTCTATGTTGCATCCTTTGCTGGCTGGATTCATTTTTTCATCGCATTATACACTGCTCGTTTCTTTGGTTATGACCACCCTGTAATCCAGCAGCAGTGGCCGTGCTTGCACACTATAGGAAAAAACGCCGGTCTCTCTGGTGGTTGGGACCGTGGGGACACACAAAGGCTGGTGCTTTCTCCTATAGTGTGCAAGTACAACCACTGTTGCTGGATTGCAGGGTGGTCGTAACCCCTGGAAACGAGCAGTGTATAATGTGATGGGAAAATGAATCCAGCCAGCAAAGGAGGCAACATAGACAATCACAATACATTAGTAAGTGACTTGTATTAACTTTCTCTACATGATAAATGCTATTTGCTGAAGTGAGACAACCAATTTAAAGAAACACACTTTTCAACATTGTAAGCAATATCAGTATATTATTTCGGTTTTGTACAATTTTTGAGTGAAAAGGGGAAAGGAGTGCCTTCTAAAAGTATGGGAACCCAAGGAGATTTGAGTGCTTAGATAACTTTGACTGAGGTCTCAGACCTTAAAGGGTTATTCCCATCTTGGATATTGGGGGCATATTGCTAGGATATTCCCTCAATGTCCAATAGATGCGTGTCCCACCTTTGGGTTACTGGCTTAAAGGGGTTCTCTGGGAATTAAGAAAGTGAAAATACTTTATTACTTTATTATAAATATATTCCCAAATACCTTTCAGTTGTTATAGTGGCTTGTTTTGTCTAGGGGCAATCATTAGGAGAAATAAAATGGTCACCGTCCTATTAGTACACACAAAACCTGTCCTAATCACACAGCAGCAAAAGTTACTTCAGAACTCTGAACCAAAGAGCTGCCTCATCCTCCTTTCTGCTCTACCTATTAGGCGCTCTTCGTAAGGAGATATAGTACCCCCCCCCCCCCCAAATCCTGATAGAGGGAAGAATGGATTTAATGAAATTCCAACAAATTCTGGAAGCAAACATAACACCAGCTGTAAAAAAGCTGAAGTTGAAAAGAGAATGGCTTCTACAAATGAATAATGATCATAATCACATCTCAAAATCCACGATAGACAACCTCAAAAGGAGCAAGGTGAAGGTTTCACCATGGCCCTCACATTCCCCTGATCTGAACATCATTGAAAATCTGTGGATAGACCTCAAAAGAGCAGTGCATGCTCGGCCCAGAATTCTCACAGAACTGGAAGACGTCTGCTAGGAAGAATGGATGAAAATCCCTCAAATAGGAATTGAAAGACTCTTTAAGCCATTACAAGCCAAAGGGGGTGCTACTAGGTACTAACCATGCAGGGTGAAAACTTCATGCCTTTTGGAGATCATCTATCTAATCTATCTATCTATCTTAACAGCATTTGTACCCTGGAGGTGGATGGAGATAGGTGGCCCAGCTGAGGTTGTATAGACAGAACGTCCACAGTAAGTGAGGAGGTCCCAGACTAATGGGGTTTAGGTGGTTATTCGATAGATATTTTAGACCTCGGAATAGATCTATTTAGGCCATGTTCACCTGACTGTTTTGACACACAGATATGCAGGCTGATGGTAGATATCATGTCAAAAAGTTGCTCTTTCGTGTTGGATTAATTTGGTTGCTTTACTTGAAAAGTTTTTCTTGACAAACAACAGACCTTCATCCCATCAATGGAAGCCCAGACCAGGCCGTAGCAGAGGTCAATCAGTTGCATGGTCCCTTTTAACCTAAGTTATCAGTGTCCAAAGCGACAACCTTCACAGACCAACCATGACCGATGAATTGTTCAGATGTACGTCTGAAATCCTTCATATGTGACCACCTTCACAACAGGTTTCCGTCCAACAAAGAGTGGAAAGGAGCTAGTGGGCAGGTGAAAAAGTATCGAGCTCTTCTGACTGTGGGTGAGGGGCATAAGATGTATGACCAAGCACATGGAGAGGCCCCATGGTAATGTTTTCGCTGTGTAAGAGAACCTATGTGCATGGACATCCCTGGGCCTACACAAAGCATTTCTAGAGACTCGCGTTACCTCCATGAAATGAATTTGACTAGTATTTTCATATACTGTTTGCTCCAGCAGCTATTGGAAGCAATTGCTACAGCTGTCTCCCTAGAATAATTTGTCGCTTTGCCACTAGAGGCCAGAAGAAGACCACAGAATCCACATGGAGCAAGGACATAATCTCATACGTGAGCCTTGCCCCCAAAAGAAGGACAGGGATTAATATAAGGTCAGCTGCAGGATAACACATCTCAAGGGGCTGTAATGTATTCACTCCAGTGGAGATCCACCTTGTTTGAGAGGCATAATAAAAGTGCCCCAGCTGTTGTAGAGTGTAGCTCCCAGGGGTCTGCAGTCATACATTTATTCTAAGAATAGGCCATCTTTTAAAAATCCTGGACAACCCCTTTAATTTGCAGTTGTACAATTTTGCAAAATTACTTTCCTATAAAGAACAGCAACTGCTAAATTCTGTTATCCCTAGTGCAGGGTGTGAGGGGGCAGTGCACATTGTAATATACCTAGTGCACGGTGTGAGGGGGGCAGTGCACATTGTATTATACCTAGTGCCGGGTGTGAGGGGGCAGTGCACATTGTATTATACCTAGTGCAGGGTGTGAGGGGGCAGTGCACATTGTAATATACCTAGTGCACGGTGTGAGGGGGGCAGTGCACATTGTATTATACCTAGTGCCGGGTGTGAGGGGGCAGTGCACATTGTATTATACCTAGTGCAGGATGTGAGGAGGGCAGTGCACATTGTAAAATACCTAGTGCAGGGTGTGAGGGGGCAGTGCACAATGTAATATACCTAGTGCAGGGTGTGAGGAGGGCAGTGCACATTGTATTATACCTAGTGCAGGGTGTGAGGGGGCAGTGCACATTGTATTATACCTAGTGCAGGGTGTGAGGGGGCAGTGCACAATGTATTATACCTAGTGCAGGGTGTGAGGGGGCAGTGCACAATGTATTATACCTAGTGCAGGGTGTGAGGGGGCAGTGCACATTGTAATATACCTAGTGCAGGGTGTGAAGGGGCAGTGCACATTATATTATACCTAGTGCAGGGTGTGAGGGGGCAGTGCACAATGTAATATACCTAGTGCAGGGTGTGAGGGGGCAGTGCACATTGTAATATACCTAGTGCAGGGTGTGAGGGGGCAGTGCACAATGTAATATACCTAGTGCAGGGTGTGAGGGGGCAGTGCACATTGTATTATACCTAGTGCAGGGTGTGAGGAGGCAGTGCACAATGTATTATACCTAGTGCAGGGTGTGAGGGGGCAGTGCACATTGTATTATACCTAGTGCAGGGTGTGAGGGGGCAGAGCACAATGTAATATACCTAGTGCAGGGTGTGAGGGGGCAGTGCACATTATATTATACCTAGTGCAGGGTGTGAGGAGGCAGTGCACAATGTATTATACCTAGTGCAAGGTGTGAGGGGGCAGTGCACATTGTATTATACCTAGTGCAGTGTGTGAGGAGGGCAGTGCACATTGTATTATACCTAGTGCAGGGTGTGAGGGGGGCAGTGCACATTGTATTATACCTAGTGCAGGGTGTGAGGGGGCAGTGCACATTGTATTATACCTAGTGCAGGGTGTGAGGGGGCAGTGCACATTGTATTATACCTAGTGCAGTGTGTGAGGAGGGCAGTGCACATTGTATTATACCTAGTGCAGGGTGTGAGGGGGCAGTGCACAATGTATTATACCTAGTGCAGGGTGTGAGGGGGCAGTGCACAATGTAATATACCTAGTGCAGGGTGTGAGGGGGCAGTGCACAATGTATTATACCTAGTGCAGGGTGTGAGGGGGCAGTGCACAATGTATTATACCTAGTGCAGGGTGTGAGGGGGCAGTGCACAATGTATTATACCTAGTGCAGGGTGTGAGGGGGCAGTGCACAATGTAATATACCTAGTGCAGGGTGTGAGGGGGCAGTGCACAATGTATTATACCTAGTGCAGGGTGTGAGAGGGCAGTGCACAATGTATTATACCTAGTGCAGGGTGTGAGAGGGCAGTGCACATTGTATTATACCTAGTGCAGGGTGTGAGGGGGCAGTGCACATTGTAATATACCTAGTGCAGGGTGTGAGAGGGCAGTGCACAATGTGTAATACCTAGTGCAGGGTGTGATGGGGTGGTGCACAATGTAATATACCTAGTGCAGGGTGTGAGGGGGCATTGCACATTGTAATATACCTAGTGCAGGGTGTGAGGGGGCAGTGCACATTGTAATATACCTAGTGCAGGGTGTGAGGGGGCAGTGCACAATGTATTATACCTAGTGCAGGGTGTGAGGGGGCAGTGCACAATGTATTATACCTAGTGCAGGGTGTGAGGGGGCAGTGCACAATGTATTATACCTAGTGCAGGGTGTGAGGGGGCAGTGCACATTGTAATATACCTAGTGCAGGGTGTGAGGGGGCAGTGCACATTGTAATATACCTAGTGCAGGGTGTGAAGGGGCAGTGCACATTATATTATACCTAGTGCAGGGTGTGAGGGGGCAGTGCACAATGTAATATACCTAGTGCAGGGTGTGAGGGGGCAGTGCACATTGTATTATACCTAGTGCAGGGTGTGAGGAGGCAGTGCACAATGTATTATACCTAGTGCAGGGTGTGAGGGGGCAGTGCACATTGTATTATACCTAGTGCAGGGTGTGAGGGGGCAGAGCACAATGTAATATACCTAGTGCAGGGTGTGAGGGGGCAGTGCACATTGTATTATACCTAGTGCAGGGTGTGAGGGGGCAGTGCACAATGTAATATACCTAGTGCAGGGTGTGAGGGGGCAGTGCACAATGTATTATACCTAGTGCAGGGTGTGAGAGGGCAGTGCACAATGTATTATACCTAGTGCAGGGTGTGAGAGGGCAGTGCACATTGTATTATACCTAGTGCAGGGTGTGAGGGGGCAGTGCACATTGTAATATACCTAGTGCAGGGTGTGAGAGGGCAGTGCACAATGTGTAATACCTAGTGCAGGGTGTGATGGGGTGGTGCACAATGTAATATACCTAGTGCAGGGTGTGAGGGGGCATTGCACATTGTAATATACCTAGTGCAGGGTGTGAGGGGGCAGTGCACATTGTAATATACCTAGTGCAGGGTGTGAGGGGTGGTGCACAATGTATTATACCTAGTGCAGGGTGTGAGGGGGCAGTGCACAATGTATTATACCTAGTGCAGGGTGTGAGGGGGCAGTGCACAATGTATTATACCTAGTGCAGGGTGTGAGGGGGCAGTGCACATTGTAATATACCTAGTGCAGGGTGTGAAGGGGCAGTGCACATTATATTATACCTAGTGCAGGGTGTGAGGGGGCAGTGCACAATGTATTATACCTAGTGCAGGGTGTGAGGGGGCAGTGCACAATGTAATATACCTAGTGCAGGGTGTGAGGGGGCAGTGCACATTGTATTATACCTAGTGCAGGGTGTGAGGAGGCAGTGCACAATGTATTATACCTAGTGCAGGGTGTGAGGGGGCAGTGCACATAGGAAGAATACGTACCTGGTATTTTACTTTCCTTGAGTACGGAGGCAGCACATCACGGGTTAATCCCATTCCCTTCAGATTGTAGGACCGCCCACCTAGATAAATCAGAATAATTAATTAATTAATTAGCTCCCTAATATAGGGCGGCAACCAGAATGCATCCTTGTGTTAGAAAAATAGATCCAGACACAAAAAAATTCATAATGAAAATATTTATTAGGGAGGGTATTGATGTGCTGCCTCCGTACTCAAGGAAAGTAAAATACCAGGTACGTATTCTTCCTTTCCCTTTTCGTACTCCGGCAGCACATCACGGGATTTGTATAGATCCCAAAGGGGGGGCTTCCGCATCTAGTACTGCACTCAAAACCCCAGTGCCAAAGGCTGAGCTCTTGGTATAGATGTCCAGGCGGTAGTGGTTCGCGAAGGTCAGAGTTGAAGACCAGGACGCTGCGTTGCAGATGTCTTCTAGAGAAACTTGCGCTTTTTCCGCCCAGGATACTGCAGTGGCTCTTGTGGAGTGTGCTTTGATTGGAAACGGAGGAGCAATCCCGTCAAGTGCATATGCTTCCATAATCGTAGACTTAATCCACCTTGCAATGGTATCTTTGGATGGACATTGCCCTCTTCTTGAACCGGCATATAACAGGAGCAGGTTCTCTGCCTTTCTGAAATCCTTGGTTCTGAGAAGGTAAATTTCAACCGCCCTCTTAACATCTAGTGTGTGTAACGCACTCTGTTGTTCATCAGAAGGATCAGGAAAGAACGCTGGAAGGAAAGACTCTCTGTTAATGTTAGAAGAAGATGAGACTTTTGGTTGGAAGAAAGGCATGGTACGAAGTAGCACTCCGTCTTGAAGAATCCTCAGGTACGGATGTTTAGAGGAAAGGGCTCGCAACTCTCCCAACCGCTTTGCTGATGTAATTGCGATTAGAAAGGACACCTTATAGGTAAGCCATTTGAAATCAGCTTGCTGGAGAGGCTCGAATGGAGAAGTCGTTAATCTTCTGAGTACCAAGGACAGGTCCCAGACAGGTATGGGTTCTCGAAAAACAGGTCTTAACTTCCTTATTGCTTTAAAGAACCGGACGATGAGCGGGTGATGAACAAATTTACTTTCGGTCATGGCATTGATCGCCGTCATATGTGCCCTTAGTGTATTGGGTTTGAGACCCTTTTGAAAACCGTCTTGAAGGAACTGCAGTATAGAAGAGATGTCAATGACTGAACAATTCGACTCACAGAGCCATTGTGAGAATTTATTCCAGATCTTGGCATACTTCATATTTGTTGATTGCTTCCGAGAGCAAAGAAGTGTATTGATTACTGAGTCTGAGAGTCCTCTTTCCTCTAGCGCAGATCTCTCAGCCTCCAGGCTGTGAGGTGTAGTCTGTCCAGATGCTGATGATATAGACCCTCTTGAAGCAAAAGATCCGGAACTAGAGGGAGCTTCCAGAATTCCCCCTTGGAAAGATGGAGAAGAAGGGGAAACCACGACCTTCTCGGCCAGAATGGCGCTATTAATATCGCCTGAGGCCTCTCTGCAAGGATCTTCCGAAGGACTCTCACAATGAGAGGGACCGGAGGAAAGATGTACACGAACAGGTGTCTCCAACTGAAGGAAAAAGCGTCCAGCCGTGTGGGTTCCTCCCACCTGTTCAGAGAGCAAAACCTTGGCAGCTTTTTGTTCCTTCTGGACGCCATTAGGTCCCATGCTGGCAGACCCCATTTGGCCACTATTTGCTGGAATATGTCTTGATTCAGCTCCCATTCTGCCGGTTTGATCATCCTCCGACTCAAGCGATCCGCTTGAATATTGCAGCAGCCTTTGATATGCATGGCTCTCAATTCTAAAAGGTGGGACTCTGCCCAGGAGAAGATCTGCTTGCACAAGCCTAGGAGAACCGCATTCTTCGTCCCTCCTTGCTTGTTCAGATAAAATACCGCCGGGAGGTTGTCTGACCGCACAAGCACTGGTCTTCCCTTTGTCTCTGCTGCAAACTGGTGGAGAGCCAAGTGGACCGCTTTCAGCTCCCTGAAATTTGAAGATTGCTTCTTCATCTGTGGGGACCAGAGGCCTTGAACCCATCTGTCTTGGAGGTGTGCTCCCCAGCCTTGGCCAGATGCGTCTGTTGTGATTATGACCGGAGACATGAACTGGAAACTCTTCCCAGAGGAAAGATTCTTGGTCTGCAGCCACCAGTTTAGACTCTGAATTGTTGAAGGCTTCAATCTTACTTTTGCTTTCAGATTGTGGTGGGTGTGATGCCACGTCTGGAGCATATCCTGCTGTAAGTCCCTGGTATGGATCATGGCCCAGGGGACGGCATCCGCTGTCGCTGTCATATGTCCCAGCGTCTTCATGACTCTGCGCACTGAAGGACGATGTAAGGATAATAGGGTTCTTATCTCTCTCTTTAAAGTCCCAACCTTTACAGCTGGCAGGAAAAGTGTCATGCTGCGTGTGTCTATCCTGAATCCTAGGAAAGACTTGGAGGTAGTAGGAATGATTTCTGACTTCTTCCAATTTATTAGGAATCCTAGGGATTGAAGCAGTTTTATCGCTTTCTGGAGATGAATCTGCAGAAGGTGTTCGGATTGGGCGGCCAGAAGCCAGTCGTCCAGGTAAGGAAAGACTTGAATATTCTGGAGACGAAGAGTCACCGCTACTATAACTGCAATCTTGGTAAAGATTCTTGGTGAAGAGCAGAGGCCAAAAGGAAGAGCCTTGAACTGGAAGTGGAAGATACCTTCTCCCCTCTGCATAGCCAGTCTTAGAAACTTTCTGGACGACTCTTTTATGGGGATGTGTAGATACGCGTCCTTTAAATCTAAGGATACCATGTACTGATCCCTTGTGAGTACTGCTGTTATTGATCTTATAGTTTCCATTTTGAAATGAACTTTCTTCAGGTACTGATTTAAGTAACGCAGATCTATGATAAGACGGCTTCTTCCGTCTGACTTGGGTACATGGAATACTCTGGAGTATACTCCCTTTCCCCTCTGGTGGTAAGGAACGGATTCCAGTGCGCCTTTTTTTACAAATTCTTCCAGTAAACGAACTAGTAGAGGATCTCTTCCCCTGTTTGTCAGAAATCTGTCCCTTGGGAAGTGGTCGAACTCCAGTTCGTAACCTTCTCTGACGATCTGGAGACCCCAATTGTCTGAGGTAATCCGCAGCCATTCTGGATAGTAGTTTGACAGGCGGCCTCCCACTTCCTGACCTGTGGCGTCAGAACTCCATGTTTGGTTGCTTGGAGTCGTCTGGCTTTTTTCCTGGCTTTTCAGGAGCTGGTCTGAATCTACGGTCAGATCTTCCCCTGGTTGAGCGTCCTCTAAAACTTGACCTCCTATACTCCTGTCCTCTATAGGGACGAAAAAACTTCCGTTTGTCTCTACGTCTGGTCTGAGGAAAATTCAAAGTCTTCTCCTCCATATTAGCTTCCAGAAGCTTATCCAGCTGAGAGCCAAAAAGTCTTCCAGGCTCAAACGGCAAGGAGCAGAGATTACTTTTAGACGAAGGATCACCGGACCATAGCTTCAACCAGAAGGCTCTTCTAACGGAGTTTGATAGAGCCATATTTTTCGCCGTCAACCTCAACGTATCCAGAGGAAAATCACAAAGGAACTCCGCCGCCATTTTCAAAGATGGTAGCTGTTGAAGCAATTCCTCCCTTGGTACTCCATCCTCTATATCCCTACCCAGCTGGCTTAGCCATACCCTGAGAGCCCGAGCTACAGGGACTGTAGCCATAGCAGCCTTGCTTAGGGAGGCCAGGTAGGTGTGCAGTCTCTTTAAGAGCCCATCCGCCTTCTTCTCCATAGGCTCCTTGAGCAAGGAGGAGTCATCAGTAGGAAACAGAGATCTTTTAGCTAAACGGGTAACCGCCGGGTCTACTCTTGCTGGGACTTCCCAGCTGGTGGATTCAGCAGGATCTGTTTTGTACGCTGCTCTAAATCTGGATCCCAGATTTATCTTTCCCACTGGCTGTTCCCATTCTTTGCGCATAATGGAGCTCAAGACAGGGTGACTAGGAAACACAGAGGCTTTTTTCTTAGGAAAATAAAAAAGATTTTCTTCCTCTTGCTCTGATGTCTTTTCTTTTTTAGACTCCATGCTCCTCTTTACTTCCTTAATCAATTGGTTAACGTTACTTTTATTAAACAGAAAGTTATCCTCCAGAATCGGTGGCTCGGACTCAGAGTCTGAAGAGACTTCACCTTCAGAGCGTGAAGACTGCTCAGAAGACGACTCAGAAGATAACCGATCTCTCCTGTTACTCTTCTTCCTAGTTTTAGCAAGAAATTTCTTAAATAGAGACATCATTTTCCTGGTTTCTGCATCAGAAGCCTCATCAGAATGAGAACAACTCTTACATATATTGGTGGAGCAATTAGGAGGTAACGGCTGAATACAAGATATGCACAATGCTTGTTTGGATTTGCGTTTCTTAGCAGATCTAGATGGGGAGACCTTATGAGGATTCCCACTACACTGCTCACAGCGATCCTCTGGATATTCATCAGGCAGAGGCTGATCACATGAATGGCACAACCTGTGCCTGCTCTTCCTGGACCTCTTCCCTGTTCTGCTTGAGGAGCTGGACATCTGTAACACATAATACAGGAACCAGTAAACAAGGGAAGCTTATAGGAGGATTTGCCTGACACAGGACAGGCAGGAATTACCTTTACAATACCAGAGCTCTGCTGCCAGGCACATGCGGCAGCGAGCACTACAGGCAGCTAGTTTAAATACTCACAGCTGTATCAGGTAGGCGGCGGCATGCAGGATGACGTCAGACGCCCAGCGCCTGCGTTCCACCAGGCGCTACTTGCGCTCCACAGAACCGGAAGACCGGAACCGGAATACTGCTGCCGCCGAAGGAGGCACACGGGGTGACGTCAGACGCCCAGTGCCTGCGTTCCACCAAGCGCTTCTTGCGCTCCACAAACCGGAAGTTCGGCTGACGAGGAGGAGGCATGTGAAAAGACGTCAGACGCCCCGCGTCTGACAGAAAAATACACCCGGTAGTTGGTGCGGTAAGCGCTGCCTCCAATGCAGAAAGCGCGTCCTGGAAAAACACAGGAGCAAACGCTAGGGGCCAGGAAATATACATGGCCAAAAAGAAAGAAAAGAAAAAGAAAAAAAAAAGGTCAATCAGGCTACCTGATCCAGGTAACCAGCCGCTAGGTGGGCTTACTGAAGGACAATAAAAAAACACAAGGATGCATTCTGGTTGCCGCCCTATATTAGGGAGCTAATTAATTAATTAATTATTCTGATTTATCTAGGTGGGCGGTCCTACAATCTGAAGGGAATGGGATTAACCCGTGATGTGCTGCCGGAGTACGAAAAGGGAATGTATTATACCTAGTGCAGGGTGTGAGGGGGCAGAGCACAATGTAATATACCTAGTGCAGGGTGTGAGGGGGCAGTGCACATTATATTATACCTAGTGCAGGGTGTGAGGAGGCAGTGCACAATGTATTATACCTAGTGCAGGGTGTGAGGGGGCAGTGCACAATGTATTATACCTAGTGCAAGGTGTGAGGGGGCAGTGCACAATGTATTATACCTAGTGCAGGGTGTGAGGGGGCAGTGCACAATGTATTATACCTAGTGCAGGGTGTGAGAGGGCAGTGCACAATGTATTATACCTAGTGCAGGGTGTGAGAGGGCAGTGCACATTGTATTATACCTAGTGCAGGGTGTGAGGGGGCAGTGCACATTGTAATATACCTAGTGCAGGGTGTGAGGGGGCAGTGCACATTGTAATATACCTAGTGCAGGGTGTGAGAGGGCAGTGCACAATGTGTAATACCTAGTGGAGGGTGTGATGGGGTGGTGCACAATGTAATATACCTAGTGCAGGGTGTGAGGGGGCATTGCACATTGTAATATACCTAGTGCAGGGTGTGAGGGGGCAGTGCACATTGTAATATACCTAGTGCAGGGTGTGAGGGGGCAGTGCACATTGTATTATACCTAGTGCAGGGTGTGAGGGGGCAGTGCACATTGTAATATACCTAGTGCAGGATGTGAGGAGGGCAGTGCACATTGTATTATACCTAGTGCAGGGTGTGAGGGGGCAGTGCACAATGTATTATACCTAGTGCAGGGTGTGAGGGGGCAGTGCACAATGTAATATACCTAGTGCAGGGTGTGAGGGGGCAGTGCACATTGTATTATACCTAGTGCAGGGTGTGAGGGGGCAGTGCACATTGTATTATACCTAGTGCAAGGTGTGAGGGGGCAGTGCACAAGGTATTATACCTAGTGCAGGGTGTGGGAGGGCAGTGCACAATGTAATATACCTAGTGCAGGGTGTGAGGGGGCAGTGCACAATGTATTATACCTAGTGCAGGGTGTGAGGGGGCAGTGCACAATGTAATATACCTAGTGCAGGGTGTGAGGGGGCAGTGCACAATGTATTATACCTAGTGCAGGGTGTGAGGGGGCAGTGCACAATGCATTATACCTAGTGCAGGGTGTGAGGGGGCAGTGCACAATGTATTATAACTAGTGCAGGGTGTGAGGGGGCAGTGCACATTGTAATATACCTAGTGCAGGGTGTGAGGGGGCAGTGCACAATGTATTATACCTAGTGCAGGGTGTGAGGGGGCAGTGCACAATGTATTATACCTAGTGCAGGGTGTGAGGGGGCAGTGCACAATGTAATATACCTAGTGCAGGGTGTGAGGGGGCAGTGCACAATGTATTATACCTAGTGCAGGGTGTGAGGGGGCAGTGCACATTGTATTATACCTAGTGCAAGGTGTGAGGGGGCAGTGCACAATGCATTATACCTAGTGCAGGGTGTGAGGGGGCAGTGCACAATGTATTATACCTAGTGCAGGGTGTGAGGGGGCAGTGCACAATGTATTATACCTAGTGCAGGGTGTGAGGGGGCAGTGCACAATGTATTATACCTAGTGCAGGGTGTGAGGGGGCAGTGCACATTGTAATATACCTAGTGCAGGGTGTGAGGGGGCAGTGCACAATGTATTATACCTAGTGCAGGGTGTGAGGGGGCAGTGCACAATGTAATATACCTAGTGCAGGGTGTGAGGGGGCAGTGCACAATGTATTATACCTAGTGCAGGGTGTGAGGGGGCAGTGCACAATGTAATATACCTAGTGCAGGGTGTGAGGGGGCAGTGCACATTGTAATATACCTAGTGCAGGGTGTGAGGGGGCAGTGCACAATGTATTATACCTAGTGCAGGGTGTGAGGGGGCAGTGCACATTGCGATATGCCTAGTGATGGGTCCGTGCCCACTGTTATGCCTAGTGCAAGGTGTGAGGGGGCAGTGCACAATGTATTATACCTAGTGCAGGGTGTGAGGGGGCAGTGCACAATGTATTATACCTAGTGCAGGGTGTGAGGGGGCAGTGCACATTGTATTATACCTAGTGCAGGGTGTGAGGGGGCAGTGCACATTGTATTATACCTAGTGCAGGGTGTGAGGGGGCAGTGCACAATGTATTATACCTAGTGCAGGGTGTGAGGGGGCAGTGCACATTGTATTATACCTAGTGCAGGGTGTGAGGGGGCAGTGCACAATGTAATATACCTAGTGCAGGGTGTGAGGGGGCAGTGCACATTGTAATATACCTAGTGCAGGGTGTGAGGGGGCAGTGCACAATGTATTATACCTAGTGCAGGGTGTGAGGGGGCAGTGCACAATGTATTATACCTAGTGCAGGGTGTGAGGGGGCAGTGCACAATGTATTATACCTAGTGCAGGGTGTGAGGGGGCAGTGCACAATGTATTATACCTAGTGCAGGGTGTGAGGGGGCAGTGCACAATGTATTATACCTAGTGCAGGGTGTGAGGGGGCAGTGCACATTGTAATATACCTAGTGCAGGGTGTGAAGGGGCAGTGCACATTATATTATACCTAGTGCAGGGTGTGAGGGGGCAGTGCACAATGTATTATACCTAGTGCAGGGTGTGAGGGGGCAGTGCACATTGCGATATGCCTAGTGATGGGTCCGTGCCCACTGTATGCCTAGTGCAAGGTGTGAGGGGGCAGTGCACAATGTATTATACCTAGTGCAGGGTGTGAGGGGGCAGTGCACATTGTATTATACCTAGTGCAGGGTGTGAGGGGGCAGTGCACATTGTATTATACCTAGTGCAGGGTGTGAGGAGGGCAGTGCACATTGCGATATGCCTAGTGATGGGTCCGTGCCCACTGTTATGCCTAGTGCAGGGCGTGATGGGGTGGTGCACAATGTGTAATACCTAGTGCAGGGAGTGAAAGATTAAAAACAAAAAACAAAACAAACGGAAAATGCAAATGTGATCGCACACTACATCCAGCACTCTGCCCTCCATGCTGGATGAGACATTGGTTTATGTTTTGGCCAAAGCATAGTAAGCCACTCACCGCGTCAAGGCTGTCTCATGAGTGGTCCCTAACTCTTGTTCCTACCTGTTCATGGGCCATGACAGCCACATAAAATCCAGGGAATGCAGGTCAGCATGCAAGCCAAGTACACTTTGCTTGTAGCCCCGTCCGGTGCCATTACAGCTTTCATCGGATCCAGGGATGCAAGTACCAACATGCATGCTGAACCCACCATATACTTCTCCTGGAGCCAGATGGCTAATGGTAGGTTCTATACAAGCAGACTCAGTTTTATACTGACTTTAAAACCAGCCTCAAGGACAGATTAACTGGTCAGGTGTGCAATGACTCCAAGGAGATCGCCACGCCTCTAATATATACTACAAAGAAAAAAATAAGGGGTTGGGTCAGCACAACCTGCCTGTAGGTGCAGATCACTATGGCGAAATACATATACAAACGGAAAATGCAAATGTGATCGCACACTACATCCAGCACTCTGCCCTCCATGCTGGATGAGACATTGGTTTATATTTTGGCCAAAGCATAGTAAGCCACTCACCGCGTCAAGGCTGTCTCATGAGTGGTCCCTAACTCTTGTTCCTACCTGTTCATGGGCCATGACAGCCACATAAAATCCAGGGAATGCAGGTCAGCATGCAAGCCAAGTACACTTTGCTTGTAGCCCCGTCCGGTGCCATTACAGCTTTCATCGGATCCAGGTAGGAACAAGAGTTAGGGACCACTCATGAGACAGCCTTGACGCGGTGAGTGGCTTACTATGCTTTGGCCAAAATATAAACCAATGTCTCATCCAGCATGGAGGGCAGAGTGCTGGATGTAGTGTGCGATCACATTTGCATTTTCCGTTTGTATATGTATTTCGCCATAGTGATCTGCACCTACAGGCAGGTTGTGCTGACCCAACCCCTTATTTTTTTCTTTGTAAAAAACAAAACAACACACACCAAATAAAGAATCCTCGTGTCAAGCACCGCCCTCTCAGGCCCTGTACTAGGCATAGCACAATATTTTGGTTTTGCTGGAAGAGTTCCTTAGATTTCCCTTTAAGGTTATGGCCACATGTGGTTGGTCCGCTGCGTATCAGAACCAAATGATGTGGATTTTGGTGTGTAAATGATGCACCACGTCCGCACCACATGCACCTTATGCACGGATTTCATTGTGGAAACCTTCTGCAGAGGGTGGATGAGATTTTTGCTGTTACTGTAAATGCAGATTTTCCACATGCAATTCTGCTGCGAAACATCCGAAGCACCTAAGCCACGTGTGGCTGTGTCCTAAAGGGGCCGGTGAGGATCCACAATTTCAAAAACTGATTCTCTTTTGGACCCCAACCACTAATCCAGGGATGCCCAACCTGCGGCCCTCCAGATGTTGCAAAACTACAACTCCCAGCATGCCTTAATAGCTGTAGGCTGTCCAGGCATGCTGGGAGTTGTAGTGTTGCAACAGCTGGAGGGCCGCAGGTTGGGCATCCCTGCACTAATCCCATATACGAGTCCAAAAAAAAGATAACTCTCATCGATTCCTTGTGTTTTTAGTGATGTAATTTTCTTTCAGGGTCAGAACAAACACCTTGCAGCAATTTCATGGTGCGTTACCCCCTCACCGCCCAGAACTGGCACCTTGCAGTAAACCGCCGCACTCTGCTCAGACTCATCCTCTGAAATCACTCAGGTTGAAGGTTGTCAGCCAGAACATTTTCGTAGCTTCACCGAATTGTCTCTTGAAATCTACAGCTGACAGTTCATTAGATGGTGACCAAGATGAGACACATTTCTTAGCTGCTCCCCCTAAAGCCTACCCTGGACCCCCACATTTCTCCAGTGTCCTCTCCCCTTTATAGGCCTGACAACCAACCATGTCTAGTGCTGGTGCAGGCATCACCATAGGACGTTCTGCAAGTCACAATCCAGGATAACATAGCGGAGAGACTGTCACTTTGCGGCAGGAGATGGATGACAGCCTTGTGGGGAATATTTGGGGTTTTAATCTTTCATAGGAGATGTGGATTCTGTTCTAGGAACTGGGTGCTCTTCACCCTGACTGATAGGACTCATGGACACGACCGTATGTAAAAAACTTATGACATCCGTGTGACATGCGTGTTTCATCCGTTTTTTTTTTTTTTTTTGCAGATCCATTGTGATAATGCCTGTCTTTGTTCGCAAAACGGACAAGAATAAGACATGTTCTATTTTTTGGCAGAACTGACTTGTGGACGTACAGAAATGGAATGCACGTGGAGTCATTTCCGTTTTTTTTTCCCGGACCCGTTGAAGTGAATGGTTCTGCACACAAGCTAAAAAAAAAAAAAAGGAACGGACACGGAATGAAAATACGATTGTATGCATGAGCCCATAACGTAGGGCCTGGTAAGACTTAAAGGGGTTGTGCAAGAATGGGAGAGGGGGGGGGGGGGGGGCATTCTGCCGGACCTGCAAAGGGACAAAGGGAAGATGACTTCCCCGCTCCTTCTCCTGCAGGCTTGAGATGCTCTGCTGGGTTCCATCCAACATACGGTTTGACATCACAGGCTGTGGTGGTGTCAGGCTCCCCTTGCGACCTTGTGACCATTTGACGCGGCCTGTGATTGGCTGCGGCGATGTCAAACCAGATGTTGATATCAGTGGAGCTCATCGGAACATCACAGGTCTGCAGGAGAAGGAGGGGGGAGCTGGAAAGCAGGTAAGTCATTTTCCTTTTGCAGGTCTGACAGAATGTGCCCCCCCCCCCCCCCCATTCTTTCACAACCCCTTTAAAGAGCACCTGTCTGCAGGATGAACCTTACTTCCTGGTAGGATTGATTCTGCTGATTTAAACAGTACCTGTCTTGTGAATATCGGGTGTTGCATTTCCATTAAAATAGACTTTTATTCTTTATGCAATTTAGAGCTTCTCTGCCCTGTGGGGCGTGTCCAGCACTGCAAAGCTGAGGGGCACTGAGGGTCTAGGCCCCGCCCCTCGGTGCACTGAAGCTTTTCTTTGCATTAAGAATAAAAGTCCTTTTTCACTCAGGAATGGCACAACTGATTTTCACAAGACAGGTATTGGTTTAATCAGCAGTATCAACCCTAAATGACGGAATGCCTGGCTTAATACGATTGATCCTGTTGACACTTTAAGGCTCCATTCACACGTCCGTGGTGTGTTGCGGATCCGCAACACACCTGCCCGGCACCCCTATAGAAATGTCTATTCTTGTCCGCAGCTGCGGACAAGAATAGGACATGTTCTATCTTTTGCGGAGCTGCGGACCCGAAGATCCGGGCCGCGCTCCGCAATTGCGGATGCGGACAGCACACTGTGTGCTGTCCACATCCATTCCGTCCCCATAGAGAATGAATGGGTCCGCACCCGTTCCGCAAATTTTCGGAACAGATGCGGACCCATTTGCGGACGTGTGAATGGAGCCTAAAGTGGTTGCCTCACTTCAGTAAGTGGCATTTATCATGTATAGACAGTTAATACAAGCTATTTACTAATATATTGTTATTATCCATATTGCTTCCTTTGCTGGCTGGATTAATTTTTTCATCACATTATTCCCTGCACGTTTCCATGGTTACAGACCACCCTGCAATCCATCAGTGGTGGTTGTGCTTGCACATTATAGGAAAAAGCACTAGCCTGTGCACTCCCATGGTCCTGGCCACCAGAGAGTCTGATGTTTTTTCCTATAGTGTGCAAGCATAACCACCACTGATAGATTACAGGGTGGTCTGTAACCATGGAAACGAGCAGTGTATAATGTGATGGAAAAATGAATCCAGCCAGCAGTGTAGGCAATATGGACAATCACAATACATTAGTAAGTGGCTTGTAATAACTTTCTCTCAGGGGAGGGCTGGCAGCCTTAGTCCTGGGGGTCAAATCCAGTCAAGTGGCCCATTTTTAGCCCCACCCATTATTAAAAGCCCCTCCTACATATAATAGGCCACTCCCAACAAACACTGTACAGCTGGAATTCTATAGTTGAGGCCTGTCTACACATCATCCGGAGAGGGGAGGGCCTGTCCTGGCTGCACTGCCTGCTTATACAACAAGCTGCAGCCAGGAAGCTCCTCCGCTCTCCTCCCTCCCCAGATCCTGCTCAAGGCTTGTGGTTCCCCCCACCATCTGCCACCCGCCTTCTGCAAATGGCAGGGGGAGGAACCGGAGCATCTCCTCTCCTACATAGCGCCTCATACCTCTTACATCCAGTGATGTCACCTTTGTTGTAGATGTTCTCTTTCTTTATCTTCTCCATTCAGACCAGACCGCCATGATGATTTTTCAGCCATCTCCCATCTCTGCAGAGATTAACAAACAGACATTAGTTTCCCACATTTCCATCATCTTCACATCTTCCTGCCACCCTCAATACTATACCCTGAAAATACTACTGCCACACAGATAGTGCCCCCTTTAACAATTATTGGCACACAGTGTTCTAAAAAATAACTGCGCCCAGACACTAATAGTATAAAGATAATGTCCCCCAAAAATTATTGTGCTAAGCTGATACTATGCTAGGGTGCCCCCAAAGTAACAGTGCTCCCCAAAATCCCACCAGTAGAAATTATTCTCTGCAGAGCACACTTAGTAGTAATAATGCCCCTATAGTGCCCATACTAGTAATCATGTTCCTCATAGCCCCAGTAGTAGTAAAGCTCCACATAATACCTCCTAGTAGTAATAATTCTCCCTATAATATGACAGTACATGAAATACCCCCGCTTAGTGCCCGCTGTTGAGCTAATACACCCATAATGTATGCCAGTATAAAATACCCCTATATAGTGCCCCAGTAAATGCCCTCATAGTGCTTCTCCCCCCTTCCCCATAGTGTCCCCCATAATATGCCAGTAAAAAAATGCCCCTTCTTAGGTCCCCCAGCAGATGCTCCTATAGTGCTCCTCTCCCCCATAATGTGCCAGTAAAAAATGCTCCTTCTTAGTTAAACCAGATGCCCCAATAGTGCTCCACTCCCCCATAGTGCCCCAAATAATGCCCCATAGCGCTCTACCCTAAAGTGCCTCCCATAATGTGCCAGTAAAAGAAATGCCCCCTTAGTGCCACCAGATGCCATAGTGCCCCCCATAATGTGCCAATAAAAAAAGGCCCCTTTAGAGCCCCCACTTCCCCATAGTGCCCCCAGATAATGCCCCTATAGTCCCAACAGATGCCCCCTAGTGCCGCTCTCCCCTATAGTGCCCCCCATAATGTGCCAATAAAAAAAAAGCCCCTTTAGAGCCCCCAGATGCCCCCCTAGTGCTCCTCTCCCATAATGTGCCAGTAAGAAATGCCCCCATAGTGCCCCCCCAAAATGGGCAAGAAATAAATTCCCCCAGAGTGCCACCCCAAAAAAAATGGGGCTGTAAGAAATGCCAGATGCCCCCATAGTGGCAGCTCTCCCCGCAAAGAAAAAAACAAACAAAACACTAATACTTACCTCCATCAGCAGTGATGTGATGCAGGCCTCTTCCGGCCTTTGTCCCCCGCTGTGTGCTGCCCGGCTCAGGCGGTGCGATGATAATGACGTCATTGCGCGCCTGAGCCGGCCTCTGATAGGCTGCAGGCATTAGTGCCTGCGGCCTATCAGAAGAACAGGGAAGGCAGACGCCTCTCCCTCCCCTGCCCCGCTGCAGCACAGGCATCTGTATCACTGTCCTGAGGACGGCGATACAGATAAATATGGAGATGAACGCTTCCACAATGGAAGCGCTCATCTCCTACTGCCCCCCCCCCCAACCGCCGCTGGCAACTAGAACCAGGGGTGCGGCCCTGAGGAATTAAAATAATCATTTTTTAAAGACGGTCCAGTGGCCGTTTTTAACATGCTTTAGGGCGGCCTGGGGGGCAATTGCACTTATTTAAGTGAGACAACCCCTTTAAGGAAGGAGTGGCCTGACCACAAATGGCTGAGCTCACTGCACATTATGATTGAGGCGCACAGGCAAGTTTTCATTTTTCGCTGGGGGCATATTCTGTAATATCCATAGAAGCATCTATACTCAAAGGTTTGGGATTTTCTCCACGTACATGAATTTAGTTTGTAAAGGGGTTGTCCCACAAAATGTTTCCAACATTTTTCAAACCATCACCTGGATCTGAATACTTTTGTTATTGCACCATATGTTATTGCATTATACTAAATTCACTGAAATCTATCTGTATAGCGCCACCTGCTGTTTGCCTGTTTTCTAAACTCTCTGTCCAGCTCACTGAAGTTGTCATACATCCTCAGTTCCTTTCAACTACCACTAGCTGCAGCAGAAAGGATACCCCCTCCCCCCCGAACTACCACTAACTGCAGCAGAAAGGATACCCCCCCGAACTGCCACTAGCTGCAGCAGAAAGGATAACCTCCCCCCCGAACTGCAATTAGCTGCAGAAGAAACGATACCCCCCCTTCCCGAACTGCCACTAGCTGCAGCAGAAAGGATAACCACCCCCCCCCCGAACTGCAATTAGCTGCAGAATAAACGATACCCCCCTTCCCGAACTGCTACTAGCTGCAGCAGAAACGATACCCCCCCCCCCCCCTTCCCCGAACTGCCACTAGCTGCAGCAGAAAGGGCACACCAGCCTGAAATCAATCTAACAGAACAATGAATGGGCAGATCTCTGGATCCATGTGAGGTACAGGACTGGTTCTAAGTTTTTTTTTAAATGATTGTCACGGCGGTATGATTTCTGATTTTCATTTTTTACATTACTCGTGGGATAACCCCATTCTGTATTACGTTCCACAATTACTAACTTGATTAGAGACAGCTATTTAGGCTCTACACACATGGGATGTTCCTGGGCCAGGACCTTGGTGCCTTAGTCATGTATTCACACATAGGAGGCTCCCGGTGATGACCAAAATCTCAGATGACCATGGATAGAGCTGCAGGAGATCAGCGAGGACACTGACGAGATCTGAAGTGAAATCTGTGAAGTCTGGGGAATGGGAGCGCTGGCCCAAGCAGAGCACATGGTATTCCAAACTGTAAGGCAGAGGAAACATTGGCTACAGGGAATACCCATCAATCCGGTTCTTGTTTCTCATACTTTTCTGACCCCAAAAACAAAAAGGTCTTGTGTTTTGGCGAAAGACGCTCACCCACCTTATCTTACAAATACGGTGTGGGGCCCTGTAATTATCAGACTACCTATCTAGAATCAATTACTGGCAAGTGTGATAGATGAGATGGGGCAACTTTCCAAATCTGCAGAATCATACCCACAGCTGTCTCGCCTCTCATCATTAGGCTCAACTTAATGCAGTGACAGCAAGGGACATTAATAAAACTGGTGTGACTAATGGAAAAGTGCCTGTTCTGTAATAATGGAGGAAACTGAGCAAATTAACTTGTCGTTAAAGTATCATTTGTGACAAAACATCATGATTTTCAGCAGTTTAGTGCCCTGGATCTTTACTATGCAGTGAGTTTGTGTTGGGTCCCTGGTGACCAGTGGTTGAGTACCTTGGACCCTATTGTATAGTAGTTTTATGCTCAGTCCCTGGTGATCTGTGGTTTAGTATCTGTTCACCAGTGTTCTTTGGTTTTGCTTTTACACCCTGGTTTCCAGTGATTTAGTGGCTGCCTCCAGTATGCTATGGTTTAGGTTTAGATCCTGGTGGCCTGTGGTTTAAGACCTGCCCTCCAGTATGCTATAGTTTAGGTTTAGATACTGGTGGCCAGTAATTTAGTGTTGCACTCCAGTATGCTACGGTTTAGGTTTAGATCCTGGTGGCCTGTGATTTAGTGCTGCCTTTCAGTATGCTATGGTTTCAGTTTAGGCCCTGGTGGCCAGTGATTTAGTACTTGCTCTCCAGTATGCTATGGTTTTGGTTTAGATTCTGTGGCCAGTAATTAAGTACCTGCTCTCCAGTATGCTATTGTCACTGTGAGAGGTCTGAGAAGATCAGATAGACTTGCAGCACGTGAGTCTATCTGACAGGTCTTTCTGTTTTTCCTTGCCGTCTGTTGTTGTGGACAGGATCTCACCTCTCCACAGGTTCTGCTCATTTGCTGTTTAGTGGCTCTATTTTAGCCCGCCTCTCACAGCAGACCTTGCGGTTGTTATTTCCTTCTGGAGTTTTAAGCTTGTTGTTAGAGGTTCTCCTGTTTCTTACTCATCTCAAGCTAAGTCCTCCTGTTTCTCCTTTGTGTGTGTTGTGTCTAGGTCTCAGGGAGACGCTGGTCCCTTCACGGTGAAAGGTCCTGGCAGTCTCATCCCCGTTCCATAATTTAGGGTTTGTGACAGTTTCAGCAGGTCTTAGGTTCCGGTGTATGAGTTCTTCCACCATTAGGATTTGCTCATACTGTTAGCAGTCAGGGAGAGGCTCAGGGATAACTAGGAGGTTACCATTCCCTCCTCCCTAGCTTTTCGGCCTAGTCTGTGTTACTGTTGTAGTTTGTTTATTTAGTGTTCTTCCTGTCCCCACTTACCGTGACATTAACATCCGCCCTTACCATCATTATTTTCCTTGCTCTGTGCAGATATGGATACTGTCAATGCACTAGTGGATCGCATGCAGGGATTATCTTTGGAGGTAGCTGACCTCCGTCATTCTGTTGCACAGTTTCAGGATTCTCAGGCGTTTGGTTCAGTCAGTGGGAACCAGGTCAGCCTTGAACCTAAGGTCGCCCTCCCAGATAGGTTTTCTGGGGGAAGTGATCATTTTGTTCAGTTCAGAGAATCTTGTAAATTGTATTTCCGTCTCCGTCTGACCTCCTCTGGGGGCGAGAATCAGAGTGGGGATTAATATTTCTCTGCTGAAAGGTGATGCTCAGTCTTGGGCCTTTTCTCTACCGATCGGTTCCCAGTCCCTCTGATCGGTGGATGAATTTTTCAGAGCCCTGGGCGTTATTTATGATGACCCAGACCAGGTTTCTCTGGCCGAATCTAAGCTGCGGGCCGCAATACGCCAACGGGCCGCACACGCCAGTGTGAAAGAGGCCTAAGGGAAAGATCTGCTCCTGTTCTGTGTTTAGAGCCGCACCTGGTTTTGGCTCAAAATCCTTGATGTAAAACACTGATCAAAACACTGTTGTGTGAATGAGGCATTAGGCTGCGTTCACATCACATGTCTGCCATACGTTTAACGGACACAAAAAAAACGTTTACATAACAGATGCCTCAGACAGATGTCATACTGTGGCTAGCCTATACATTTTTTTCTGGACTTTGCAGGATGGAAAAACATGGTACCCTACGCTTTCCCAGTGTGAATCTACAATTTTCATAGTCATGAAAATAAAGAAAACTCTTTGAATGAGAAGGTGTGTCCAAACTTTTGGTCTGTACTGTATATATATATATATATATTTTTTTTTACAATGGAACTCTATGGTGATGGATGCCATGGTATGACATATGTCTGAGGCATCTCTAACGTATACGTTTTTTGTGTATGTGGAACGTGTGGGGGAAAAAACAAACCTTTTGTGCCCGATCCAGCACTTCTGTTGTTTTCATTGTTCTGCTCATCTAACGGATGACCACCAGGGCCTGGTGTTATCATTGCTGTCCTCTGGGTTGGTGCTGCTGTGTCCTCTGTTTCCCCACCATGGTTCCGTAGAACTCTAGGATTCCCCAGAGGGTAACAACAGCAAGAATTTTATGTCGTAGTTGTAGGCGTTCCCCATGATTAAAATGTTGGGAATTACTGACTTAGTCCCTGGCATCCAGTGGTTGGGTGGCAAGGCCCCTGGTGTCCACAAGTTTAGTGCATCTGGCCTTGATAATGAACGTTTTTATTGCCTACATTTCGTGTGCACTTTTAGCTAGGCTTTTATTTAATATCTTGGTTTGGGGGTTCCAGTCTCTGTTATGAACTGTGTTAGTGCCTTGGAGGTGAGCATGAAGCCACCAAAGATATTGAGAAACTGAAGCAATGTGTCACGCTCGTGTGTGGGAGGAAAACACCACACCGAGCAAAGGAGGGAAAGGGGATACCGAAATAAGGCCTGGAAACTAGGGAAGGAAGGTGGACACCTCCTGGGGGAAAACCCTAACTCCAGTCCTGACAGACTACCAGTATGAACAGGCCCCAAAGGTAGGCAAGTTCATACACAGGATACCTAGAATCCTATCTCACCCTATAGGACTCTGGAACTAATGTCAGGACTGAGTCTACCTGTTCCTCCAAAGGGAGGGACGAACAGGAGTCTCCCTCAGGTCTAATGACAAACAACAGGGAAAGACAACACACATATATAATAAACAAAATACAAAAGGGAAAGGAAACACTTATCTTCAATGAAGCTTTGGTAGCACCAGGAACTCAGCCGAGAACCAAACACAAGCTAACCACAAGTTCAACAGAAGCTATAAACCGCATAGCATAGTGGGAGAAACAACAATAAATAGAGAAGGCAAAATGACCACAATAGCCACACCTGGGGAAAGAAGGTGTGGCAAGCACCAGAAACAACACAGACGTCATTTGATCCAAAAGGAAAACATGTCAGATCAAACCACATGTTGCCAGTCTCACAGATCTCCTGCCACCTGTCACGGGAACGTCCATATGTCTCGGTACGTCCGTGACACAATGTCTAGTAGTGGTTCCTAGTGGTTCTTTTCTAATGTCCACTATGCAGTATCAGGCGAAAACTGAAACGGCGCCCCCACCCCCCTCCCAATGCCAATTTCTTAACCTAACCCCCTTGCCACAACGGAAGCACTTATTCCCCATGGCCCTTCCGCTGCCCATCTCTTGCTCCTACCTGGTGCTGCCTGAGGCAATCGCCTCACCTGGCCTCATTGGTGGTGCTCCCCTGGTATCTATCATGTTGGTGCCAAAATCTCTGGTGTCTGCCAATCTCCAGTCCTGGACATCACTTCTCCTTCCTCTTCTTGAATCAGATGTTTTATTTTGGGAGTGAGGAAAGAAGACAAATTCAGTTTAAGCTGCATTTTGCTGGTGGAACCGCTCTTTAATTTTTCATATGTCTACAAGCGATGCATAAGGACTACGAGGACACATACGATTACCCATCCATTTCCCCTTTAAGTCTCTGGAGCATTATTTGCAGTTCACTAACACCCACTTTGCACATGGTTTGCTCTCTACCATGCATTATTAAATTTCCCTACGGTGTAAATGCTGATTACCACCTTTTCTTTAGACATTGCTGTGCATTCTCCACAACGTCGCTGCGGTCGGCATCCAGCTCTTCTGTAATCCGGCTGCTGATTTTGATTAATTTGCGGCTGTTAATTGTGGCGCGGAGTTTATTCTCAGAGATCCTCACCAAAAAATAGAGCAATTACAACAATGTAATTTGGGCTTTATGTATAGTAAATCAATATGACAGCGGCCGGGTCCATAATTACACCCAAGAAAAGCATGACGAAATACTAGCGCCAACTAAATTCTGGTCTTCAGTGAAATAATCCCATTGACTTGATCTTCGTTTGATTAAATTAGGTTAAAAGAACCCAAGTGACTTCACCTTAAAGAGCCTTTCCTTGTGAATAGTATGCAGAGAGGTATCACCCAGGGAAAGAGAACCGTCTCTCTAGCGCCACCTTCTGGAAGTAGCTTCCTATAAGTCATATACCACCTACAGACAGCTGTTAGTACGGAGTGAGATTCTGGCGCTTATGACAGATTAGTCTTAGATTGTTTTGCTTCGACATCATTCTCGGAGAACCCCTTTAATTTTCTTTTTTAAAGGAATCTGTCACTTAGAAATTCACTTTTAGACCAGGCCCAATGTCTTGTAGGGCTAACTTGGCTGAATGTAATGATACCTTTCACTTGGTGATCCGTTGCTTCTTTCTGGAGAAAACGCACTTATAATCAATATGCAAATGAGCAACTAAGTGCACGGAGGATGGTTCCAAGCTACTCTGTGGGCCCTTGTGACTCCTGCTTCCTCTTCCTCTCAGAATCTCACTCCATACCTATCCTCAGGATAGTTCATCAATATCTGATCGGCAGGGGTCCGTCTCCCGGCAGCCCAGCTGATCAGCTGTTTGAAGAGGAGGAGACGCTCCATGTCATTACACTGCCTGTCATCCCAGAAGTGCAATGTAATGAAGCCTGCTCTTCAAACAGCTGATTGGTAGAGGTGTCGGACCCCCACCCATCTAATATTTATGACCTATCCTGAGGATAGGTCATCAATATGTATATTGCTGCACAACCCCTTTAAGGGTGAAGAACAGGGAGATCCTTACATGGGCAGATCGTCAAGAACAAACACTCATACTAACGCTCACTCCCAATAATTCTCCTATGCCGCCAATCACCCAGCAAACAAGCATCACCCTGTATAAATAGGCATAGGCTGGTGACAGACAATGAATCTGTATGGAAATGAATGATCGTAGTAGTGATCATTCATCCCCTTACAGAAAGAATGCATGCTGGCAATGATTGGCAACGAACGGTTCGTGTAAATGGACCCTTGGAATCCACCACTTAATTTAGCTAGCACCACAACCAATGGCGGCTCAAGGATCCACTTCTCAGATGAGAACCATAGAAGTGGAGAAATTAAGACACTCTTCGGCACTATACGGATCATATTGTCACCGCCAGCTCTGTGAGAAGATCTGGCAGACGTTCTTCTCTACCTGTTTTATGATGTTCTTTGTTTTGGTTTCACTTTCTCATCTCCTTTCCTTCTCCCAGCTGTCACCCATTTGCACTGATTGTCTCTCTTTATATCTCCTCCCATACTGCCTCACTTTGTGGTTTATACTTCTTCCTGGATTGTGTTCACTGCTGGAGCCTGCTTCTCCTGATTCCTCAGATAAGTCTGTTTCCTTTATTTGTGTTTCTTGCTGGCTTGATTGTAGGTGACCCTGACTCCCTCCGTATTAAGTGCAGGGAGACGGTGGTCGTGTCCCCTCACTATTATATGGTTTTCAGGTGTCACATAGTATAAGGTACGAGGACATGCAATCGTCTACCACAAAGATCTTTGCATGGGCATAGCAGTCAGGGAGAGCTCTAGGGGTTTTATAGGGCTCATCCATATGCTCCTTAGTTTGGGATCAAGCCAGTCGGATGTTTATTTATAAGTTCCAGCTTTCTGCAACACCATCCGTGACACATATATGGCGGTATAGAAGCACAGTATGGTAGTTTGTAAGCGCTATATAAAGCAGTCCAACCATTCCAGTATAAACTATGTATTTGAACACTGTATGCAGTAAATTGGTGCTTTATGCCACTCTCCTGGCACTGTGCAGCACTATGCGCCCACTACAACATGCCTGCTTGCAGTGTGTATTTATGAAAAGGCTCAATTAAAAGTATGCACAAAACCAAAAGCCACATCATTATCCCGCCGCTGATTCTGGGAACATTTATATCTTTTGATGCTTTTTTACGCATTGACCTGAGCTGATGCTCTGATAGCGGGGAAGGATGGATCAAGGTGCTGCTGGCTGGCGGCACAAAATAATAGGATTCTCTCCGAGTAGCTGAATCCAAACCTAAAGAAGAGGGTAAAAAAAAGAGAACACTTCTTGTTTTTGCATGAGGCAAATGATGCATTTATCTCCCTGTATGGCGATAAGCTCTGCTTCCTCTTTGAACATCTCTTGATGAGTTCCTGTTATTACTGTGTTTTTCAGGATCTTGGCTGCCTCGTCATATTGGCTGTGGGAAACAAGATTCTGAATATCTCTTGTCAGTGTAGATTTCCTTTCTAATCACAGCAGCTGGAGACGATGTTTATTGCTGCATTGTCAACTGTGGAGGACACCGCCAAAATGGAAGCTACAGAGACAAGCACTGGAGTCCAAAATAAACCGATACAATCAAATGCCATGAAGCTGTGCCTTCAGCAACGGTGTCAAAAATATACCATACAAAGCTAGTCCTTTTTTGTAAGAACATAAGAATCATATTAATGGTGTATAGTGATTAACAGTAGGGGGCGGTATTATAGTAATATTCTTGTACATAGGAGCAGTATTATAGTAGTTATATTCTTGTACATAGGAGGCAGTATTATAGTAGTTATATTCTTGTACATAGGAGGCAGTATTATAGTAGTTATATTCTTGTACATAGGAGGCAGTATTATAGTAGTTATATTCTTGTACACAGGAGCAGTATTATAGTAGTTATATTCCTGTACATAGTAGGCAGTATTATAGTAGTTATATTCTTGTACATAGGAGCAGTATTATAGTAGTTATATTCTTGTACATAGGAGCAGTATTATAGCAGTTATATTCTTGTACATAGGAGCAGTATTATAGTAGTTATATTCTTGTACACAGGAGCAGTATTATAGTAGTTATATTCTTGTACATAGGAGCAGTATTATAGTAGTTATATTCTTGTACATAGGAGCAGTATTATAGTAGTTATATTCTTGTACATAGGAGGCAGTATTATAGTAGTTATATTCTTGTACATAGGAGCAGTATTATAGTAGTTATATTCCTGTACATAGGAGCAGTATTATAGTAGTTATATTCTTGTACATAGGAGGCAGTATTATAGTAGTTATATTCTTGTACATAGGAGCAGTATTATAGTAGTTATATTCTACATAGGAGCAATATTATAGTAGTTATATTCTTGTACATAGGAGCAGTATTATACTAGTTTTATTATTGTACATAGGAGCAGTATTATAGTAGTTATATTCTTTTACATAGGAGCAGTATTATAGTAGTTATATTCTTGTACATAGGAGTAGTATTATAGTAGTTATATTCTTGTACATGGGAGGCAGTATTATAGTAGTTATATTCTTGTACATAGGAGCAGTATTATAGTAGTTATATTCTTGTACATAGGAGCAGTATTATAGTAGTTATATTCTTGTACACAGGAAGCAGTATTATAGTAGTTATATTCTTGTACATAGGAGCAGTATTATAGTAGTTATATTCTTGTACATAGGAGCAGTATTATAGTAGTTATATTCTTGTACATAGGAGGCAGTATTATAGTAGTTATATTCTTGTACATAGGAGCAGTATTATAGTAGTTATATTCCTGTACATAGGAGCAGTATTATAGTAGTTATATTCTTGTACATAGGAGGCAGTATTATAGTAGTTATATTCTTGTACATAGGAGCAGTATTATAGTAGTTATATTCTACATAGGAGCAATATTATAGTAGTTATATTCTTGTACATAGGAGCAGTATTATACTAGTTTTATTATTGTACATAGGAGCAGTATTATAGTAGTTATATTCTTTTACATAGGAGCAGTATTATAGTAGTTATATTCTTGTACATAGGAGTAGTATTATAGTAGTTATATTCTTGTACATGGGAGGCAGTATTATAGTAGTTATATTCTTGTACATAGGAGCAGTATTATAGTAGTTATATTCTTGTACATAGGAGCAGTATTATAGTAGTTATATTCTTGTACATAGGAGGCAGTATTATAGTAGTTATATTCTTGTACATAGGAGGCAGTATTATAGTAGTTATAGTCTTGTACATAGGAAGCAGTATTATAGTAGTTATATTATTGTACATAGGAGCAGTATTATAGTAGTTATATTCTTGTACATAGGAGCAGTATTATAGTAGTTATATTCTTGTACATAGGAGCAGTATTATAGTAGTTATATTCTTGTACATAGGGAGCAGTATTATAGTAGTTATATTCTTGTACATAGGAGGCAGTATTATAGTAGTTATATTCTTGTACATAGGAGCAGTATTATAGTAGTTATATTCTTGTACATAGGGAGGCAGTATTATAGTAGTTATATTCTTGTACATAGGAGGCAGTATTATAGTAGTTATATTCTACATAGGAGCAGTATTATAGTAGTTATATTCTTCTTCTAAGGTGTGTGATCTAATTTTAGTGCAGTAGATCCTTGTTCAGAAGTGGCAGCTATAGACCGGAAAATATATATAATTTACATACAATGAGCATATTCAGCTTAAATCCTACTTAGAAAAAAATTCATTTTATAATACCAGCGGATAATGAATTTGCAGTGTGTTGCAGGAACCTGAGATGTTTGCAGAAAGAATCAAACATCCCCCAGAAATAAAGCAGTAGGCCCAGGAGGAGGATCTGCACTGAGAAGGTATTTACTAAAGCTTGCGAGTGAGAAATCTTATGACTACAAACAAGAGATAAGCAGCTGCCCCCTCTCCTCCCCCAAAACATACCCAAGTAATGGTGTTTGATTGCTGCACTGATCATAAGGCGAACACACAAATCCACACAGCTTTGATTAGCAAACAAAGCAGGAACAGAACAACAATGTCAGTGATAAGTGGAAATCAAACTATTGTTATTTCGCACAAAGACAGATTGGCAGCTGATATAGCTATGAAGTTCTCTGTACTATCTATGGCAGGAAGCCGGTGTGAGATGGCGTGGAAAAGATGTCTTCAAGATCCGGGAGTCTGTGTGACAAATTTGGATTTTATCAAAAGGACTGAATATAAGGGCTCATGCACACAGGCGTTGCCCGGCCGTGCCTGTATTGCCACCCGCAAACAGCGGGTTTGCAATATACGGGCCTCGGATGATTATGCACCGCATCACGGATGCAGACCCATTCACTTGAATCTGTTCACAATCCGGAAGGTGCGCTGATTTTCGTGATCAGCGCAATAATTTTTCCCATGGAAGCCTATGATCTGTAAAAGGGTGCCTTCACACGCTGCAGATTTTGTTGCAGAAATTTTGTTCCATTCATTTTAATGAGGAATGTTTTAGAGGCAAGCACATGGAACGAAGGCACGGAAGCACTATGGAAAACTTGTTGAAAGGGTCTGCATCCATCTGCGGAAACCGCACGGATGTTTCCCGCGCGTTGCAGACTGCAAATTGCGGGCAACGTGTGCATGAGCCATAACTCTGCGGAATCCTTTGGTCACAATGTGGCTTATCGAGGCGGGCAGAAGGGGGCGTACACGAAAAATTCATTTTCCTGATCAGCGCAAGAATTTTTCCCATGGAGGCCTATGATTTGTAAAAGGGTGCCTTCACACGCTGCAGATTTTGTTGCAGAAATCAGTTCCATTCATTTTAATGAGGAATGTTTTAGAGGCAAGCACATGGATTTCTGCAACAAAATCTGCCACATTTGAAGGCATCTCAAGAGGACCCCCTGATGTACCCTGTGCGATTTAGAATATTTGTTCCTTTGGGCCCCCTTGGTCATCATAGCCTATAGCTACATCCATGTACTTTTCACATCAGCATTGATGGTATCCGTTGAGTTATTTTAAAGATTTCCAGCCTTGTTGAAAATTGTTTGAATCTCCAAAACCCCTTTTTGTCAGTTGTCTCCATGTCACCACTACCAACATGTGTGAATCCAAACCAAACACTGTGGACTAGGGATGAGCGAATCGCATAATACTTCGTCTGAATACTGTACGGAGTGAGCGCTCCGTACAGTATTAGAATGTATTGGCTCCTATGAGCCAAAGTTATTACTTCGTGAAGTCTCGTGAGAAATTGATTTTTAAAGTTATTATGCAAAGTCTCGTGAGACTTCATGAAGCTCGCTCCGTGCTGTATTAAAACGAAGTATTATGCGAATCGACTTCGGATGTTTCATCCGAAGTCGATCCGCTCATCCCTCCTGCGGACCTGATTTATAAACTGTCTACCAAAATAAATGACCTAGTTGCCCAAAGCAACCAATCACAGCACAGCTTTCATCTTTCCAGTGCAGTATAAGAAATAAGAGAACTATGCTCTGATTGGTTGCTTTGCCCAAAAAAGCCTGTTTTTCTCTCAGACAGCTCTGTGTGAACTTTACCATCATGCAAACCAAGCCATTGATTGGTGCCCCAGAGATCGGGGGGGCCCCGCTAACAGCAAGCAGTTGGCTGAAAAAAACGAAACCAAAGGCGGACATGCCTCCTGTGCGGGAGGTTCAGGTACAGGAGCCCAGAGGGGAAGTAGGAGCAGAAGAGCCAAGCCTAGACTGCTTAGTTTAGAGTGGGGCTTAGTGGGCTGAACAGGGAGGAGCTGAGCTGTATGATGGGGCAGAGCTTAGTATTATGACAGGGCAGGGTTTACTGGTGCAACGGGGCAGAGCTTAGTGGTTTGATTGGGGCCCCCAGACATAACTTTGCTTGTGGCCCAAAAATCTCAAATCCTCATCTCCTGATATTTATAGTCCTGTGTGTATAAATGATAACGTGTATAAAGGATAACGCCATCCAAAATATTTCTGTAACTGTAAGGGTCCATTGACACATCCGCAATTTCGTTCCGCATTTGGCGGAACGGAATTGCGGACCCATTCATTTCTATGGGGCAGCACGATGTTCTGCCCGGATCCGGAATTGCGGATCCGCACTTCCGGGTCCGGAATTCCGATCCCGAAAAAAATAGAACATGTCCTATTCTTGTCCGCAATTGCGGACAAGAATAGGCATTTTCTATTAAGTGCCGGCGATGAGCGGTCCGCAAAATGCGGAAAGCACATCGCCGATGTCCGTGTTTTGCGGATCCACGATTCCGTGGATCCGCAAAACACACACGGACGTGTGAATGGACCCTAACACTGGTCAAGCAAAGTATGATAATATATAAGTAAGGGGTACAATTAATATCCCTTTTGTATGAGTGGTTGTGCCTGGTATGGCAGCTCGTCCCATTTAGTTGAATAGGTCTGTATGGGACCATCTGCTGTGCCCAGGTAAGCAATGAATGGATGATGGAGAGTTCCTATTTAAAGAAGAACTCCCTCAAAAAATGTTATTCTCTGACCTGCTAGAAAGGTACATGATGTAATCTGTAGTGAATGTAATTTTCTTACCAGTGGCTGTATTTTTGAGTTATAACCTCCCTTCTGATCCTCAGCTGTGTCATGTGACCAGCAATCAGACTCTCCAACTGACACAGCATCTTATGTGTGGACAGGAAGTCAGTTTCTCTATGTATTCCAATGGCAGCCTCACTCTCAGTCTTATAGGAATGAATAGAGAAGTAACTGACTTCCTGTCCTGTGTCAGTTGCAGATCAGAGAGTTGGTCACATGACATCACTTTCTAGCAGGTCAGAGAATGAACATTTTTGCGGGAGTTCTACTTTAAATGGATTCTCCTGGTGCCAAGGTGAATGGTCGGAAGCCCCATCATTCCTAAAGATAAATGTCCGGGAGAACACTTTTAAAGAGTCACTTTACTTTCACATAATTTAATTTAATTTAATAGAATATGGTGTAGCTCACACATTTCTAAATCACTTCATTTAAAAAATCTGCCTGCATCCTACTGAAGAAAATCTGTAAAGTCAAGGCCACTAGGGGTCTCACTTTCACCTGAGTTGCAGTCCACTGCCTATGGTGAGGCAAGATCCGTACCTCTTAACGGAGACTTAGACGATGGCTGAGAGGAAGTCGGGCCGTGTCAGAGCTAGATGAGCCTGATAAAACAACTGCTGCTACACTCCTTCAGAATTCAAAAAAATCCCACCTGCCTTTCTGTAAGTGGAACTTATCCCTCCTGTTCTGTGAGCTCTGGAGCTGAAAACAAACATAGTGGGAAGTAAGGGAAAGGATGTCTCAGCAGAACAGTACTGGCAGAAGGGAGACACCTTCTGCTTCTGAGTGAAATGCATCTAGCTGTGCAGCTGAAAAAGGGAATAATATTGCTGGAAAAAAAAACATTAGGGAAGCCCAAATATAGCTTCTCCCTCAGTTATTATTGAACACAGAAGCACAGCCATTATGCAAACTTTTTTTTTTTAACTCAGGTACACTTTAAACCATAAGTCAGTCACTGATGTTGTGAAAGTTGGTGTAGGCCACCGAATGTCGCCCAAGTCTGCTTGCACAGTAAATCAAATAATCAGCCCAGAATGTTTGCTATTATTTATTATAATTAGTTATATAACCAAAAAATATTGGAATGTTGTCTTGGAGCTCAACCAGGAATCTCTCCTACTCATCTCTGTTCAGTATCTGCTTTGTAATTCCCATGGAGATGGATGTACGTTCCAAGTCTATCTGACAATCCATAGACGATCGTTAGAATCCATTGCTCGGGCCATGAAGTCCTTCATTGTCTGTGACGTTCCATGCATCAAATTACTTAAGCTCTATTAGGACTAATAGAAACACTTACGATCCCTGACGGTCTCGGATTTCATTTCGTTGTGCACTCCAACAAAAAAACTTCTCTCTGGAGACCTTCACAAAATTGCTGACGCGCAGTCTAGTTCTCTGATTGGCCCGTCATGTCTTCATCAACAGTGTACCCATCAGTGCTACCCCCACACTTGTCAAAACGGCACTTTAAAACCCCCTCAAATATTGCGTGGGGGAGATCACCTAGCATCACATTTCTAAACACATGGTTTTATGTTTTTCTTTTTTTTTTTCTTGGCTTAAGAAAATTAATTTAATTTTGAATATTGACAGCACCGACGTGCAACGTGTCATAAGGTTCTGAACGCTTGTATCATTGTGTATTGTTGTACTGCTTAGATACATAATAGTATATTCTAGACAGGCACGACACACTCCCTCACGCAGTGTCATCCACCGCCACTCGTCTATAACTCGTACAATCATTAGGCGGATATTTTATTGTCCTGTTTACGCCTCAATTTAGGGGAAAAAATTGGTTTTGGTGTGAAACCCTTATACCCTTGTCTGTGCAATCCCCCAAAACAACATAAATTACGCACAACTATCTATGACATTGCACTTTCTCGTTAGTTTGGGGGGTTCTCTTGAAGAACAAGCTCTGCCCTTTAAAACTTAGACTTCCCCTTCGAAAGAATTTCATGGTATATGTATAAGGTACCTTCAAAACATAGTTTCTTAAAAAAAAAAATCCTACATCATCCTAAGGACACAAACACTTATATAACATAGGCAGACTTCCCAACGTCCTACAGGCCAGGAGTTACAACGTACGGGTCGTCATATAAGCTCCTTAGACTCCAGCATCGTTGTAACTGTCCATACAGGAAGTAACATTCTTTTTTTTTTTTGAATCAAATCGTTTTTATTAAACAATAAATACATATTATAACATAATACAATATGTTGACTTTTTCTTTCTTTAAATTATCCACGATGCAGATTCAGTGAACAACAATACTCATAAGTATATCACCACTCAGTATTATCATGAATCCATACACTACATATACCTTTGCTAAAACATATTATGGGCAAAAAAAATTACCAGAAACTTGACCTTTCCAAACTCCCTCCCCCCCTTACCCTACCCTAACCCCCCAACCCTAACATTGGTCTTGACCATCACATGACTATATAACCACGTGGGTATGAGATAACCATTCAGTCCACATTTTTTCAAACTTCTGAGGGCACCCTCTCTTCACAAACACCCCTTTTTCGAGTACCAGCATGTCATGCACCTTCCGTTCAAACTCACTCAGTGTAGGCGGACTCCCCTGGATCCACCTCATAGCGATCAGTTTCCTGGCCACATATAGCAATCTCCCCGCAGCTACCCTAACCGGTTCATTTCCTCCAATTTCAGACACATACCCCAGAATACACACCTTAGGATCTTTTTGAATTCTTAATGTCAATTTACTATTAATCATCTCTACAACTTCCTCCCAATAATTAGCAACTACTGGACAAGACCACAACATATGTAACAAGTCTGCACCATCTTCCATACACTTTGGGCACTTGTCATCACCTCTTACTCCTATCTTTTTCAGGAACACCGGTGTTTTGTACACTCTGTGTATAGTAAATAGTTGGGACAGTTTGCCCTGTTCACTTAGAGACACCTTGGGGACTGCTTCTAAAATATCTTCCCACATATCCTTAGACATATCCCCCACGTCAGCCTCCCACTTTTTCATTCTTGAAAGCGGATATCCCTCTAAGAATTTTTCCATTAGAAGAGCGTACACCTGTGATATTAACCCTCTTTTTCCCCCTCCCGACGGAAGAACAAGCTTATGGACCACCTCCATTTGAGCTATCACACATCCCTTCCGCATCGTGACCCCAAGGGCATGTCTTATTTGAAGATATTTATAAAACCACTCCTTGGGGATATTAAATTCCTGCTGCAGGCTTTGAAATGACTTACATGTCTTGTCCTTAATTAATTGTCCAATTCTCGTCACTCCATAAGTTTCCCAGTTCCTAAGTCCTGGTATGGCCAATAGTTCTGGCAACAAGTGGTTCTTTCCAATAGGTGAAAGTTCACTAATACCTCCCACTCCTCTTAGCAGCTTCACTTTTGCCCAAACTTTTTTCATGAGTTCAATCAGAGGAAGTTTTTCCCTCCCTGCATGCATTCCTAAACCTTCCAGAATGCCCATGAGGTCACGACTGCCCAGCCAATGCTGCAATATCTGCCCAGTCATATCCGGTGCTTGTAGATCAATCCATCCCTTAAAATGCTGACATTGGGAAGCCAAAAAATAAATCCATGCGTTAGGGACAGCTAAGCCCCCTTCCGACTTAGAATACTGCAATGTCTCCAGTTTGATCCTAGCCTGTCCATACTTCCAAGTAAGATCTCTAAATATAGAGTGAATTTTCTTAAATCTATCCAGAGGGATCCAAACTGGAGCATTATTCAGTATATATAACAGTTGGGGCATCATAACCATTTTTAAAAGGTTAACTCTACCTACCACCGAAAGAAAGAGCCTACACCATGACCTCACTTTAAGCCTAAAAGTAGCTAGCAAAGGGGATAGATTTAGTTCTTCAAAATCCGCTAGTCTCGGTGTTATATGTAATCCCAGATATTTAAATTTATCCACCCAGGGCACCAAACTATCTACTTGTCTGCCTACCAGGGCCTGCCCGTCAATTGGCATCAAAGAGGATTTCTGCCAGTTTATCCGTAGTCCGGAAAAGCTACCAAATCTGTCAATCAATGCCATGGCCGTATCCAGGGACGCACCAGTATCGCCCAAGAAAAGTAGGGTATCATCAGCGTACATAGCCACTTTATTATGCAGTTCACCATATCTAAACCCCTCTATACTTGTAGATAAGCGAATATGCGCCGCCAACGGCTCTATTGCAAGAGCAAACAATAAGGGCGACAGTGGGCATCCCTGTCTGGAACCCCTGGCGAGGGGAAAACAGTCTGATAATCCTCCATTAGCTCTAATTCTCGCCTTAGGGCTAGAATACAGAACCTGTACCCACTGAATGAACCGTTCACCAAAGCCCATAATTCTCAGGACCCCCCACAAATACCTCCATTCCACACTATCAAACGCCTTAGCGGCATCAAGCGCAAGCAAGGCCCTGTCACCACCATTGTCCGCCGGAATATTTAAGCTAGTGTACAGCCTACGAAGGTTAATAGCCGTTGATTTTCCTGGCATAAATCCCGTCTGATCCGGATGTACTATGGTCAGAATTACCTTGGACAGCCTGTTCGCCAACACCTTCGCCAGTAGCTTAACATCAGCCGTGAGAAGTGAAATTGGCCTGTAGGAATCCGGTATTTTAGGATCCTTCCCAGGCTTAGGCAAAACCACAATTATAGCTTCCTGCATCGAATGTGGTAACGAACCTGCCTCCAATGAGTGCTCAAACACCTTAAGTAATTCAGGGAGTAATATCCCCTGTAGTTTTTTGTATATCTCTACTGGGAGACCATCAGCTCCAGGGGCCTTACCACTTGCCATGTCCCCAAGTGCAGCTTCCAGTTCCTCTAGTGTAATCGGCTCCTCTAGCCTCTCTCTATCTTCTTCTGACAGCACCGATAACTGCGCCTCCTCTAGGAAATCCTTCAGGGCCTCATCAGAACTAGATCCAGTGGAAGTATATAGAGATACATAGAAGCTTTTTAAAATTCCTAATATTCCTTTTGTGTCCTGACAACTGTTCCCCCTGTCATCTCTCAACTCCTGAATACAAGAGGAGCCTCTCTGAGCCTGCGAGACCACTGACAACAAATGACCCACCTTCTCTCCTTCCTCAAAAGATCTCTGACGGTAAAAGCTTCTCTTTCTATCTGCGGCCTGTACCAGATGACATCTCAGCTGCTCCTGAGCAACCTCCAGCGCCTCACTACTAACCATGGTGGGGGATCTACTAAACTCTCTCTCAGCCTCGGACACTAGTACATGCGCCTTGACATCCGCCTCTCTGGTCCTGGATTTATGTTTGTTGATTTCTTTCATCAGAACTCCCCTCAGAAATGCTTTCATGGCGTCCCATACACCTGGTATCGAAGCCGACCCTGTATTGATATCAAAAAATTCCTTAATTTCCATAGAAATCCCAGATAGGTCACCCAACACATTCAACCAATGAGGATTACACTTCCACAGCCTCGGTCCCTGTCTGAGCACCCCCAGGCACAAGTCAATCTGCACCAGAGAATGGTCAGACAACGACCGAGGATGATAAACAACATCCCTAACTAGTGGTAGCATTATGTCGTTAACAAGGGCCAGATCTATACGCGATAGTGAATGGTGCGTGGCGGATCTACATGAATATTCACGCTTATCCGGGTTACGCCGTCTCCATACATCTTGCACTCCTACCTCACCCAAAATATTCCTGAGAGCCGCACTCCCCGGTGAACCACCTGCTCCCTCCACCCGGCATCTATCTAGGGAGTCATTCATCGTGCAATTAAAGTCCCCAACCAACAGCCACGGCAGCCCAGGGAAGTCCGCCACAAAGCCCATGATCTCTCTTATTAATGGGGAAGCAAACGGTGGAGGCACATACACAGACACCAGCACCAGCTGTATTCCATCCACCTTACACACCACACACACATACCTGCCCTCAGCGTCCACACACTCCTGCATATGTTCATACCTGATACTCCTATGCACAATCATACTTACACCTCTAGAATGAGAGGAATGAGTTGAATGTAACGCATGGATCACCCAATTTTTATTCATCCAGTGTAAATTTTCTCCTGTCAAATGCGTTTCCTGAAGACAACATATAGCCGGCTGAAACCGCCCCAGATACTGAAAAATACACTGTCTTTTCCGTGCTTCAGCCATCCCTCTCACATTCCAGCTTAAGATTCTAATCGCCTGTGACATGGTAAAATTTTAAACCATATTTGAATCTCACACCCCATTCAGATAACACTCGCTCATAGTTCAAGACCCTAACCTTCCCCCCCAACCTTTTCCCTACCCCCCCACCCCCCTCCCTCCCTCTCATACTCAGGTTACTGTAGCTGGGGAAACCTTTCCCTTTCTTATCCACTTCCCACATTAAAACAAGGCAATCCGAGAGCAACATGCCCTTCAACCTACAATAAGCATAACAATTTATAACACTTTTCCTCAGGTAGAGAATCCTCCCCACAACTGAGAAATACATTTTACTATCATTACCGCCTGCTCCCTCCTCAGGAACTACCATTTGGTAGCATTACATAATACACTCCCTAACTGGTGCAACATTTAAAGCAATCCTAGAGTGTAAATGCATATATAACTTAAACATAAGAAACGTATATCTGCCTCCTTCAAGTGTCCAGGGCCCCACTTCTCAATTGTCGCTCGTGGACGTCCAGCCACTGCGTCGCCTCCTCCGGATCTTCAAAAAATCTGGTGGATCCCAATGCCACCACACGCAGTTTAGCAGGAAACAGCATAGCGTACTGGACTTGTAGAGCTCTCAGCCTTTTCTTTATATCCATAAATCTGCTTCTCCTCCGCTGCACTTCGTTGGAATAATCCGGAAATATGGATACTTTCACCCCATTCAGGACCATCTCCTCATTGTCCCTAGATTGTCGCAGGATAGTGTCCCGGTCTTTAAAATGGAGTATCTTCGCCAGAGGAAGTAACATTCTAAACAGGAAGTGACACGTATTTTGGAATTTTTGTATCCTGCCACCTTGCGGATTGTGGTTTTTCTTAAAGTAACACGTAAAGAGTAAACAGCTCTGTGACCATCTCCGGCTGCCACCCCCATTATTTTTCTTTTTTGGTCACATTTTGTCTTCAGTACAGGCCTCAGACCGGTGTTGTGCGCCTATTGGAAGGGTTGTTGTGTAGGGACTCCTTGTAGTCTTTGGGGATGGAATTGTGAACTTGAAGAAAATTATGCTCCCTTTCAGAATTGAGTAAAGAGCCAACAGTTATCTTGGTAGGGTCTCGGCCGGTTAACGTGTAGAGGGAGATATCGCTGGTAGGAATGGCGTTAAAACTTTTGCCTACGGGGGAAGGATCTCTAGAGCGAGGCTCTGTAGATCGGGAGCTGGAACGCCGGCGGAAACGATACCGGTAGCTTGGTATCCGGGTAAAGGTAGATTTCTTGAAGAAGTCGGAATGGGATTTGGCTCTTATTTGCCGATGCTTTTCGATAAACATGTGTACAGCTAAAACTCCAACCATTTCAGCAATAATGAATGACAGGGCCCCGAAATAAAAGGACCAGCCATAAGAATAGTTGCTCTTCTTGGAGTCACTCTGGCCAGGGTCTCCGGCATTGGCAGAAATATAGACAATTATTCCAATAATGTTGCTCAGGCCTGAAAGAGAAACGCGTCATTAGGGAGATCCAAAAACATTCTGAAAGCGGGTCATATATCCAATGTGCTGTAGAAGCGTATGTGGGGGGGGGGGGTTTCTTTTTTAACTATCAGGCTCCTCATGCCTCTCAGTGTAGTCATATACTGAGCCTATGGCCTCAAAAGTACAGCTGTGTGCATTATTGCCTATGGCATAGTGCACAAAACAAACTATATTGCAGGCCACCTACTTCCATGTATCTTGGGCCACACGTTTTTATATAGCGGTATGTATCCCTATTGAAATGCATTAGTACTGTATTCAGGATCCATGTGATATAGAGTCCAATTATGTCTGTACCCATGAGGTCTAAAGGCTCTATTAGACAGCGGGATTCTGCCGGCAATTGTCGGGAAGGAAGCGTTCCTTCCCGGCAATCGCCTGCTCGCTAGCAGAGAAGAATACGGCTTTTACATGCAGTGATCTCCTCCACAGCATGAGGAGGAGCGATCGTTATACCATCGCTCGTCCCCATCCTGCCCAATAGTTTGCCGGCAGTAGATCGTGATTAGACACCATGATCTGCCGCCGGCAAACGATAATTTTTAAACCTGTCAAGAGATTTGGATTACCCGATGAATGAGTGTTTGCTTGTTCATTGGATATTTGGCGGCAGTATTACACTGCCAGATCATCGCTAACAATACGAACGCTCATTAGCGATGATTGGCCCGACAGTCGCCTGGTGTAATACAGGCTTAAGAATGAGAAGCAGTGCAAAAATATATGTACACATCCATTGACAGAAAGCTCCTCCTAGTGGTGGCTGTAGGCAGTACTATTTTAATATTTAAAGGGGTTGTCCAAAATTTTAAATAATCATGACCTATCTTCAGGGTAGGAGGAGGCTTAACTTCTGACTCCCCTGCCAATCAGCTGTTGGAAGAGGCCGAGGTGTTGCAGTAAGCAATGCGACCTTATCCAGGACCTGTGACATCAATTCCATAAGTGAATGGCACTGAACTGTAGTATCAAGCACAGCCACTGTACAATGTATGGCGCTGTGCTTGGTTTACTATGAAGAGGGCACAGGACTTGTCTAAACAGCTGATCAGCGGGGGTGCCGGGGGTCCGACCCCCACAGATCTGATGTTGTAGACCTATCTTGAGATTAAATCATCAATAAGCCCTGGACAACCCTTTAACTCTGTTGCTATGTAGGGGATTTGGAGCTCTCCAACAGATGGAGATCCGACTGACATTCATATACTTATGAATTAATCAGCACAAAAAAATAGATGAAATCCTATATAGGAACTCTGTTAGTATTCAGGGTGAACTCACCTGCAGAGACAAAGAAGATCCCTGCGCTGAGAATGACATTGTGCTTGTTTTTGTAAAACTCACTGGCCGCAACACAGAGACCCCCGAAGAATAGAAGGCCGACACTGAGGATAGGGAAGATACTGGAAGCCCTCACCGCACCTGAGGAGACAGAGCAGAGCGTGCAATATTAGAAATTATTCCTAAATCTAGAGGTATGGTTTCAGTGCGAAATCTAGAACAAGACCCCCATGTGACATTTATAATACTGGTTCCTTCTTAAAGGGGTTCTCCAGGAATTTAAGAAATGAAAATACTCAAATATTATTTTATAGTAAATATATTCACAAATACCTTTCATTACTTAGAATGGCTTGTTTTGTCTAGGGAGCAATCATTAGGAGAAATAAAATGGCCGCCGTCCTATCAGTACACACGAAACCTGTCCTAATCACACAGGAGGACAGGTTACTTCACCACAATGAGCCATAGAGCTGCCTCATCCTCCTCTCTGCTCTGCTCGTCGGGGATCATGATCCTGAATACAGGTGAATCTCTGTGGGAATGGAGATGATGAGGAGACATGAGAGGAGGTGAGATGTGGCTAATGAGCAGCAGCTCTTGTATGAAGTCTCCATTACCGCAGTCTGTCCTGTCCGTCCTCTCTGTACTTCATGTCTCCTCAGGAACTAAATTCCCCAGAGATTCAGCTAAAGTTCTTATCACCTGTATTCAGGATCATAATCCCTGACAAGTAAAGCAGAGAGGAGGCTGAGGCAGCTCTTTACCTCAGTGTTGTAAAGTAACTTGTCCTCATGTGTGATCAGGACAGGTTTTGTGTGTACTAATAGGACAGCGGCCATTTTGTTTCCCCTGATGACTGCTCCCCAGACAAAATGAGCCATTATAAATAATGAAAGGTATTTGAGAATATATTTATAGTAAAGTAATATTTAAATATTTTCATTTTCTTAATTCCCGGAGAATCCATTTAAGGGTCCATTCACACCTCTGTAGTTCTGGGTCTGTATCCTTTCCGCAATTTTGCGTAACGGGTGCGGACCCATTCATTTCAATGGGGCCGCAAAAGAAGCCGACAGGACACCGTGTGCTGTCCGCATCCGTAATTCCGTTCCGTGGCCCATCAAAAAAGATAGACCATGTCCTATTCTTGCCTGCAATCAGGGACAAGAATAGGCATTTCTATCATATGGCCGGACATGTGCGGTCCGCAAAACGCTTATGGACGTGTAAATGGACCCGAAGTTGTAGAAAAGCCTGAAGGCTCCTGGACCCGGGGGCAACAGCTTCCTGTCCACCACCTGTAGCTACTATATATCTATCTATCATCTATCTATCTATTTATCTCATATCTATCTATCTACATAGTGATTATTACAGACAGTGTTGGCAATTGCCCTTTAATTGTTCTTCATGTCGCTGTGACTTTATCTACAAACCAGCAGACTCTGGTGAGATTTCGGCGTTCACCTGGGTGACACGGATAAGAGCCCTGTCCCTTTGATTAGTCTTCTCCAGCTGTGAATGTGCTACCTGCCGGCGGTCTGTTCTTGCAGCTTTTTTCCCCACTGTAACAATTGTGTATCTGCTTCTGTGCTATCTCTAATGCGAGAGAACAGGTTCAGAGTTCCCAGGGTATAAAAAGACACAAAGACAAATAGACGTCTGTCTCTCAATAAATGAATCGCTATCTAGCCGGGCCGAGAAATGCCCGGGGCCTCCAGATTGCAAGAAGCGGAGTATCGTTATTTCTACAGATTCCCAGCGAGCATCTTGTTCCTGGGGCACCAGATTGGCTCCTTTGACATGGATGTCACTATTGACCGTTCAGGGGCTGAGCTCTGCAGCAACGGGTCTGTTCTGTAGGGAGGATTGATCTGTCTGTCTGTGTACGGTATCCTCGACCGCTATATTAATTACATATGTCTCAAGTGGGCTGCCATGTGGTCATAATGCGACCACGGCTGTAGGTAAAGGAGCAGTAAACCACTGGTATATATAGGGGCATAGCTAGTGGGGGCAGGGCTTAGTGCCACTCTGCCTTGGCAAGGGTATTTAGATAGGGGTGGGGTAGTATATGGAATCTTTACCTTGGGTGAATTTAGGCTTAGCCAGCGGTAAACTGGCCATAGACCCTACATTGAAATTTCCAGGTGGGCCAATGTCCAGGGGGCCGCCTGTGTACATAATGATCTGGTGCCCACAGCATTAATTAATGTAGGAGCATCAGGTACATATGTCCCTGGCCAGGACCCACAGGTGCCCTCCTGAATTTACCTTTCACTATCCTCAGGACAGTGATACAGTTGAATACTGCGATGCAGGTGGACATATTTTATGCCGCATTGTGGTATTTGGTTCTGCGGGGATGGTATTTTGTGCTGCACTGTGGTAACTGGTTCTGCTGGGGCAGTATTTTGTGCTGCACTGTGGTACCTGGTTCTGCTGGTCAGTATTTTCTGCTGCACTGTGGTATCTGGTTTTGCTGGGGCGGTATTTTGTGCTGCACTGTGGTATTTGGTTCTGCCGGTCAGTATTTTGTGCTGCACTGTGGTATTTGGTTCTGCCAGGCGGTATTTTGTGCTGCACTGTGGTATCTGGTTCTGCTGGGGCGGTATTTTGTGCTGCACTGTGGTATCTGGTTCTGCCGGTCAGTATTTTGTACTGCACTGTGGTATCTGGTTCTGCTGGGGCAGTATTTTGTGCTGCACTGTGGTATCTGGTTCTGCGGGGACAGTATTTTGTGCTGCACTGCAGTATTTGTTTCTGCGGGGACCGTATTTTGTGCTGCACTGTGGTATTTGGTTCTGCGGGGACAGTATTTTGTGCTGCACTGTGGTATTTGGCTCTGCTGGGGCAGTATTTGTGCTGCACTGTGGTATTTGGCTCTGCTGGGGCAGTATTTGTGCTGCACTGTGGTATTTGGCTCTGCCTGGGCAGTATTTGTGCTGCAATGGGGTATTTGGCTCTGCTGGGGTAGTATTTTGTGCTGCAATGTGGTATCTGGTTCTGCGGGGACAGTATTTTGTGCTGCACTGTGGTACTGCTGGCCTCACCTACCTCTGTGTCCCTGCCCGCTTGTGTTGCTCCACCTTCTCTCAAGCTGGATCCTATTACAACATGGGGCCACTTTTATGTTTTTTTTCCAGGACCACTTTAAGTTCCCAGTCTGCCCCTGGGTCTAGCTATGCATGTAGTATCTCTTTTGGAATGAATCAGTAGATCTGTATTAATACAGTTACCGTATTGCAGGGGCAAATGCATGTTTTTTTGTTTTATTTTTAAAGTGCATTTGTGCCCAAATCAGAGATAACAGATTTTCTCCACCTTAGGCCTCATGCACACGACCGTTGTTTTATTCCGTGTCCGTTGTTCCGTTTTTCGTGATTTTCTGCGGACCCATTGACTTTCAATGGGTCCGTTGAAAACTCTGCTAAGTCACCGTTTGTCATCCGCGTCCGTGATCCATGGTTCCAGTCCGTCAAAAAAATATAACCTGTCCTATTTTTTTCACGGAAAACGGTTTGCGGACCCATTCAAGTCAATGGGACCGTGAAAAAACGCGGATGCACACAAGATTGTCATCCGCGTCCGTTTTTTTCCTACCATTTGCATGGCAAACTTGACTTAGACTTTTTTATACTTTCCTTCATGTCTGGTGATCCTCCAAAAATAAAGGAAGACACACGGAAGCAAAAACGGAAACGGATCACGGAACAACGGAACCCCATTTTGCAGAACGGAACACAACAACGGTCGTGTGCATGAGGCCTTATTCTCACCTTTCCAATTTTCTACATGTATTACATCACACAGTTTCCCTAAGATGGTTGAGTGGTTAGTGATAATAATGGTGTACTTATTAGGGATCGACCAATATTGATTTTTTTTAGAGCCGATACCGATACCCTGTGAACTTTCAGGCCGATAGCCGATAACTTATACCGATATTCTGTGCATTTTTATTTTTGAAAAAAAATAAATTGTGTTACAGCGTTCACCACATAGGAGATTTATATTTTTTATATTTTAATAGTTTGGACTTTTCGGACGTGGCAATATGTGATATGTTTATTTATTGTTTATATATTTTAAATGTAAAATTGGGAAAGGGGGTGATTTACGGTATACCTAATATTTTGGTGTGTTTATTTTTTTTTTATTTTTTTTTATTTTTTTACTTTTTATTTAATAACTATTTCCCCCCTTAGGGGTAGAACCTGGGATCTTTTAATCCCTTGTCCTATTCACCCTAATAGAGCTCTATTAGGGTGAATAGGACTTCACACTCTCCCTACTGCTCTGTACACACAGCAGCAGGGAGATTACCATGGCAGCCATGGCTTCAGTAGCGTCCTGGCTGCCATGGTAACCGATTGGAGCCCCAGGATTACACTGCTGGGGCTCCGATGAGAAGCTTCCACTGCCACCAATGAAGAGGAGAGGAGGGCACACTGTGGCCACTGCCACCAATGATTTTAAAATGAGGGGGGGCGCACTGCGCCACCAATGATTTTAATACTGAGGGGTGGGGGGAAAGGGCGCATTATCGGCGTTATTGGCAAGGTTGGATGCCGATAACTTTGAAAGTCATGAATATCGGCCGATTATATCGGTAACTCCAATAATCGGTCGATCCCTAGTTCTTATCCTGGTCTAGTGTGAATTAATGGTTAATACCATCCGCGTGGTCTAGGGTGATGAAGGGGCTAATACTGATGTTCATTATCCTTAAAGGGTTATACCCATCTCAGACATTGATGGTATATCGCTAGGATATAACATCAATGTCAGATAGGTGCGTGTCCCACCTCTCCAGAAGGGGTCCCCTGAAGTAAAGGTTAGTACACAGTACATGCGCAGCATGCTGTGCATTTAGTGCTATGGGAGTTCTGAAAATAACAGTGGAAGCGCATTTGGCTATCTTTGGAAGTTCCATAGCGGGGAATGGAGAGTGCACGGCGCATGCACAGCCACCTACTTATTCACCGCTATACGGCATATGCTGGAAATAGCCAAACCAGTGCTTGGTTATTTGTAGAACTCCCATAGTGGTGAATGGAGGGTGGCCACGATTGCGCTGTGCACATCGCTTCACTACAGGGGGTTCATTTAGGGGTTCATTTAGGAGATGGGTGGGACCCGCACCTGTCTGACATTGACACGATATCCTAGCGATATGCCATCCCTGTCTGAGATGGGAATAATGAAGGAGTTCACTGTTTCCTACCA